>NC_056751.1:815495595-815820595 GCF_019279795.1 Protopterus annectens | reverse complement strand
AGTAAGGATTTGTGTCTTGTCAAATGACTTGAAATTGTACAGTACGCAAGTGGTAACTGGGAAAGCCATACCAATCAGAGTTTTCTAGATGAAAATTTGTAAACCATTGTGTATTTCTAATCTTCAATATGTTTGTATGTAGTAGCTTATTCTGAATTCTTATCACTTGAAGTTCAACACCCATGTAGTCGGTTGTATGTCTATATGTTTATGTTCGCCTTTTATCCCAAAAAATCAAGTTTGAATCCCTCTTTCCTGTGCCAGTAAGTTTACAGACAACCTTCCTCAGCCCAGTTAGAGTGATTTACAGGTAGTTGCTTTCACTGAGGGCTCCCAACAGCATTAGGACAGCCATTTTTGCTGTACCATCTAGGAAGGAGCTAGATGACCAAATGTGAAAATTCTATACTGAAGATGATGGACCTGGATTCTTCTGAAGATTAATGGATTAGGTTTGTCACAAGATTCAGGAAAAGGAGCTTTAGATAGTACACTGCCGTCAACATTAGTAATATTTTAGAAACATTTTTACAAGACCTATGACATTGAGTTACTGCTGTTAAAAACATAATTTAGCAATTTTCCTTGCTGAAACAAAAAGGAGTACCATAAAAGTCTGTAAGGTGGCCTGCAGCGATCAGAAAAACAATGTATTGTTGGAAAATATGTGCTGGCACTCTGTCTCCAGAGATACTCAAAAGAAAGCAGTGTGTGATGTTCTTGTCATTCTGTGTTAATGTAAAGAAGTACTAAATGGAAAGGGTCGGTCTACATAGAAGATATTTTGGTGATCGTGTGTGTTTAACAGCATCATGCTGTTTTTATTATCAATTTTAAAATATTCTGAACTAGTTAAAATGATGTAGGAATATTAGTATTGCAGACCTAGTCAAAATGTAATCTTATGTCCTAAGTGATGGTTTAATAAAGACTAGTCAAAATGTAATCTTATGTCGTAAGTGATGGTTTAATAAAGATATTTCTTGTTTAAAACAAATACATTTTTTTCATTTTCTTTTTGTAGTTCTCTTTTACCCATTTTGTCTTTTTGTAGTTCTCTTTTACCCATTTTGTCAGTTGTCTGACTCTGCCACATTCGGTTAGGACAGTGCTTTTACCTTTCCCCATTCATTTGATTATAGGACGTTACTAGGCTAATGGCCCTAGGGCCTTCACAAGCCTAGCCAAGTTCTGCCCTCATTTCCACGATCAGCACCTATTGCTCCTGTCCAAGAGAGACACAGATGGAACCCCCAGGGTGAAATTATGATTACCCATCCAGTAGTCCAGGTTGCGCTTGAAGAGGGCTAAAGAGGTCCTCTGCTTTACATGAAGTGGGAGTTTGTTCCACAGGTGTAGTAACCTCTGGGAGACAAATGTGTCCTTCCAGCAGGTTCTATTAATGCCACATACCAGTTTTAGGTATTTAGAGTGAGTAACCCATGAGCCATTGGACTAACAGATATGCAGCATTTCCAGTAAAGCAGAGTCAGAGATTGCCTTGTACGCAACGCAGAGATGTCCTCTGAGTAGTTTTTTATGAAACAGAGAAAAGTATCAGTGATTTCAGGTGATCCACATAGGACAGATGATGAAGACCTTGAATTCTCCTTGTGAAGAACTTTGTGGTCTCTCCAGTTGCTGCAGGTGCTTGGAAAGGTACATACCAAAAGGGGTGTTGTACTCAATTATTGGCCTGATACATTTTTACATTGAGTTTAATGCTATGACTTTGGCACCAATTGTTTGTTTGCATAAGACCATCTCGTAGGATTTTGAGATCTTTTGGGTATTCTGACAACTCCCAGTTTGCAGACAGCAAACGTTGTCACAGACCTTTAGTTTTGTACTTCAGAGAAATAGATTCCAGACAGTAGAGGTACCAGGACTGATCCCTGTGGAACACCACTGGTTACAGGTCTGCTGTTGGAGGTGGATTCCCCTATTTTGACAATACGGGTTCTGTAAGTGAGCCAATTAGCGACCCACCTAACGATATAAGGGTTGATACCTAGCTGGATGAGTTTGTCAATAATGCCTGAGTATGGAATAGTCGCCTTGGCCAAGTCCAGGTAGGCTATGTGCATAGTTTTCCCCTCATCTTGGGCTCTGATGACTGTCTTGAAGAAGTCTACCATGTTTAACGGGCATGATCTCCCTTTGACAAACCTAAATTGAGTAGGGTCATGTGTTTGGAGATTACCTATGTCTTTGTTGATAAGGTCTCTCCCATTTTTGATTTCTCCAAGTCTTTTGGGTTTCTAATACCATGATGGGAATGGACCCCATTCCTAAGTCAGAAAAACGGAAGAAAACACTGGTAAGGCACAACCAAACAATAAACAAACCAGTGGTAGAGGAGGAGAAACGCCAATGAATATCCAGAAATCCAAAATGTAATAAAACACAGTTTTATAAGTGTTATTATTTTAGATTATTATTTTATTAGATTCCTAAGTCAGAGTACGATTAAAGTTCATGAAATTAGTATTATTTCATTCTTTGATGTTAAACAAAAGTGCTCTTCGTAGTACCCACAATGTGCCCTGCCATGACTCCTTCTGCACTTCATATGGTGTTACATGAATTGGTAACATATCTAAATATGATTGTAAATTATTTTTTATAAGACCAGTTGCTCCTACCACTATTGGAACGGTCTGAGTATCTTTCTTCCACATGGCCTGCAGATCAAGGTATTTTATGACTTTGTGTCTCTCTGTACGCAAGACACTATAGTCACTAGGTGTGGCAATTTCAATGATCAATGCTACTTTTGTCTTCTTTTCTTGGATCACTATGTCCAGGTTTCTAACATCTATCTTTTGGACTGTTGGTATTAGGTGATCCCATGTGATGTAAACTTCATCATTTTCTATGATTCTCTGTGGCTCATGTTTCCAATGTTTTTCAGCCACTTTGATACCATAATGTTTGCACAATCTCCAGTGTAACAATCTCGCCACATTATTATGCCTTTCAGTGTACAGTCCCTCTGCCATTAGAGCATCGCAACCAGCAATAAGGTGTATAACTGTTTCCAACTCGGTTCCACAAAACCTACATACGTCTGTTTCTCCCACATGTTCAATGGACTTAGTAAACCAGCGTGTACACAGCCCACTATCTTGGGTTGCCAATATTACCCTTTCATTTCTTGATGTAAATTCACCTCTCCTTAACCATTCCTGCATTCGTTCTTGATCAACATGAGGCTCTTCCAGAACTTTTTTATACTTGCAACTATATTTATGTTTTTTCCACATTTCTTGCCTTCTCATCTGATCCTTCACCTTATAGTCTTTCTTTTCTTTTTTATCACATTTAGTTGCTGCCTGGTTTTTATCCACTTCTGGTTTGATTTCCATTCCTGCTTGACGTCGATATGCTTCTGCTAAATTAAGCAGAGATGTCATCTTAGATTTCAAAACTTTCACCACATTTGGATCTTGTGAGGTCAATAGATATGTGTGGAGTCCCACGATTGCAGATCTATACATGTAATCAATTTCAAGGCGGCCCATCCCTCCTTTAGAATGGGGGATATATAATCTTGGTATACACTGATTTTTATAAATCATTTGGTGAGCATGAAGCATCCTTCTTGTTTTGATATCCAATCTATCCAACACTTTTTGGGGCCAGTCATCCACTCCAAAACTATAAGTTAGGACAGGAAGAGATTTACAGCTTGGATCTTGTTCCTAGGTGTCAATGCTGTTTTCAGGATTCATTTAAGTCTTCTAAAGTACTCCTTACTAAGCCTTATTCGCATTTGTTCATGTTTTATTGCTGATCCTTCATCAATTTCCAAGTATTTATACACCCCCTCTTGCTCGAGTTCTTTTAAATCACATTCTTGTCCCAAACTGATGTTTTCCTGGTGCTGCAATTTTCCTTTTTTGAAGGTTGCTTTTGCACATTTATCAAAACCAAATGACATTCCGATATCATCTGAAAAAGTTCTGACAACCTGCAGCTGTGCTTTCAGTTCCTCATCTGATGAGCTATACAATTTTAAATCATCAACAAAGATATGATGAGACGTCATTAGACTCTGTTGTTTTCTAGAAGCCAAATTGTAGCAATGGCCTAGACTAAGTAAGCAGCTTAATGCGTTAATGGCAAGGCAGAATAACAAGGGTGACAGAGAGTCGCCTTGGAATATCCCCCTTTGAATTTTTATCCCTGGGATAATAATATGTCCTTTTATCGTGGCTTAATTGCAAAGTGGTCTGCCACTGTTTCATGGTTACTGTAATGTAATCAATCTGTAGGGTCTAGCTTATATATTTTTAAGCACTCTTTTATCCATGAATGTGGGATACTGTCAAATGCTTTTTTGTAGTCAATCCATTCTATACTTAGGTTCTTTCCCTTCTTACAATTCTCCACTATAACTTTGTTTAACAACAAATGGTCCTTTGTTCCATATGACTTTCTTTTATTGCCCTTTTGTTCTACTGCCATAAGTGAGTTTTCTTCTAAATGACTATAAACTCTGTCAGTGTCAATTCCCGTGTATAGTTTGCATGTTGTCGGAAGACAATTTATTGGTCTATAATTTTTAGGGTAGCTTGCAGGTTCACTCTTAAGTAAGAGCATTGTTTTTCCTGTTGTTAACCAGTGCGGTGTGTGTTTGGGGAGCATATATAAATAGTTCTTACTCATGGCTAAATCATTGTGCAGAAAAGTTAATGCTTTAAGCCAAAAGTTAGGTACTGCATCTGGGCCTGGGGTTTTCCACTTAGAGGCTTTTCTCAACTTTATTTCAATCTCTCTAGTTGTTACTTCATCCCATTTCATATCCTGTGCCTTTAAACTTCTTATTCTTTCTTTTACTACTTCTGTCCATTTAGCATCTTTATGTTCCACAGGATCTTCATAGATACTTCTCCAAAATGTGTCTACTTCCTCTTTTTTTGGTGGTCTATCTATTCCTTTTACCTTATTTCCCAGTTCTCTATAAAACTTTTTTGGGTCATCAATAATTTGTTTATTTTGTGTTTTCCCTTATATTTATCTTCGTATCTTCTGAGTCTTTCTAAAGTTCATGATGATTCACTCCATGATCTTGCAGGTAAGGCTAGTCAGGCCTGAAGTTCCTGGGGTCAACGGAAGCACCACCTTTGTGCAAGGGAATAACAGTGGCCATTTTCCATTCAGCTGGGATGAAGCTGGTGCTTAAGCTATGATTGAAAAGAGCACCCAGTGGTCTTGCTAGTTCTTGTTGGAACCCTTGTAGGACATAGACTGGGATGTTATCAGGTCTCATAGATGCTGTATTTTTGGCCTTACAGAGGGCATGTATGACCTGGTCTGTAGAGATACAAAGTGGGGGACAGGTGGAAGGAATGTCATGGGGTATTTGTGGTAGGGACAGGGCAGTGAAGTTTTCACAGAACCTGCTGGCCAATCAGGTTTGCTATTTTCCACAGGCTCAGTGTATGTCGTATCATTAACTACCAGTTTGACACAAAGCTGACTCTTACCTTTTAGGCTACAGATGTAACTAAAGAACATGTTCTTCATGTTTCACTGTTGCAGTCAGCATCTGTGAGTTATTCCTGCTGTGGTAACCCTCGGCCGGCCCGAATACCAGAGTCAATTTTTTTTGTGTCAGCTGCAGTCGCCTGTAGTCTGACGTCAGGTCATCAGTGCTATAAAGCAAGGCAGCCAATGTAATTACATCAGTCTTTCTTGTCATGGATCATGTAGCAGAAGTAGTTCACACAAGTGCTGGTCGGTCACTACCAGAAGTTGAATTTTAGCTGAAAACATCTAAAGCTAAGTACCCCACTGGGGATCCTTTTTTCTTGCACTAAACGATGTCCAAAAAAGTTAACAATCATCTCGCTTGTGGGCAGTAGATCCCACATCGAGACTTCCATTCTTACTGCGTCGGGCCAGACCATGACGTCCCCTATTGCCGGTTCTGTGCTCTCTTTAATGTGAGAACCATTCACCGTACAGCTCTTTTTGTAGACAGTTATTTTCGTGTTCCATCTTTGCATTCCGATATGGCATCCATCAGCCAACATTCTGTAGACATTCTGAAAAAACATAGAGATAAAGATAGAGACAGACCACACAAGACTAAACCTTCCGATGATGCTACCTCTAAGCAGGTAGTTAGTTCTCTGGAATTCAGTGATGCCCGATTTGATATTTATGCAGGCCTCTACTGGGACCCTTTCAGAGTCTGGTATGCCTTTGGCTGTGTCTGCCTCGGTTGGGTCCAGAGCCGCTACGCAGGCACCGGCTTCTGAGGAGGCCTTTCCCACTACTGAATCTAGACAAAAAATGATGTCTTCTCTTCTGACTACCTTTTCTCTCAAACTGGCGGATTCTTTCAGGCCTATAAGCTAGGCCACTTTTAGGAAATCTGCTTCTAGCCACCATCTTGCTACTGCTCCACCACCCCATGCACAAATGCAGAGGATTTCATCTCCCTTATCCGGGGTAGTCAGGCCACAACTTCTAAAAGGAAAAGGCACCCTTCTCCAGAAATTATGACAGAACAGGGGTTCTAAGATGGTCACCAACTGTATAGCACACACTTCAGCTTGCTTCAACTTCTTACTATGAATTTAACCTCATCTAAGGCTACTGATGCAGCAAAAATCTACAAAAAAAGCATCTCCTGCAAAATTAAAACTAATATCTTATCTGAGGGAAGCTTATTTTTAACCTCTGAGTGTAAAAATAAGAATTACATACCTTGGATCCGGGAGATGACTAAGCAGTGATTCCTGTACATGTGCTGGGACCTGTATTTAGCAAGTAGTAGCTATAAAGAAGAAAAGAAGCAAACTTTCACACAACAAAGAAAAATGGATCAAATGGTAACACACGTCTAAGACAAGATTATCTCATCGATTCTCCTGAAAAAAAACAATCACCAAGAGGCAGAAAACTATCAAATCACAAGCTGAGGGCAAAGCATCAAATGAAACCAAAAAGCGAACAATCTTTTAACGTGGTGGAACTAAAAGAAGCCTCGATGCCTCTGCAAACAGAAATATAATCTTTCTCTTCAAAACGTACAGTGCTTGGCAAAAACTTAGATCAAATAATAACCAGACTGGATAAAAATGAGGCTAAAATGCTGAGTAATGAGGCAAAGATAGAAGAAATACAGAAAGCTGCCTCCATCACTGAAAACTCAGTTAAAGAAATGCAACAAAAACTGATTGATCTTGAAGGTAGAGCAAGATGAAGAAATGTATTGATCAGAGGCATCCCAGAAAGATATGAACAATCAAAACTAACTAATGTGACAAAAGAGATCTTTGACCTCCTTCTTGACAACAAAGAACTATCTCAAATAATTGTTATTGAAAGAATACAGCGAGCTCTGATAAAATCTCAAACTCTGGATGCCCCCAGACAAATATATGCAAGGATTCATAATGCTTCACATGCTCGAGCAATAATTCAGGCTGCAAAAAAAGAAAATGCATAGTATGGGAATGGCTGCAAGATAACCTTTGCTCAGGATCTGCCTCTACAGTTAAAACAAGTCATCACCTAACTGCACTTAGTAAGCAAAAATATCAGATTCCAAATGAAATATCCAGCAACTCTGCAATTTCAATATAATGGCTTAACTTATGCAGTAAAAAAATAAAGAAGCAAAAACGGCTTTTCTCAAAACCTTTAAATAACTGCCATGAAGTAATGTGCTTTTATATCAAAAGCATCCTAACACAATGAATAAATACTTCTATACATCTGTGCATGCTATATTGACTTAAATGATATGCTGAAGTACTTAAATTACCTTTTTTCTATCTAAATCCATTGCTTTCTGTTTGGGCTTTCTAATTCAGTTCAAACAGTATCTCCACGCCATTCCGAATGAACTACAACACCTACAATCCTTTGCGACCATAAATCTGGAAGATTAAGTATAACTGAGGTCAAAGGAATAACTATGGCATCCATCTAAGCCCAAATAAAGCCAAAAACCCATGTTTGCAATTAAAAATGAAAGTAAGGCTGTCATATTTCAGAAAACCTTTGGATTTGGATTTTCCTGATTAAGAAAGTGAATAATCTCATGCAATTGGCATCCGGAAGGTAAATCCATCCCGGAACTAAGTCTAATAGCTTAAGCAATTATATACAAATATAAATATATAGGTCTTGTTTTGTTTTTCTTGTCTTTCTTCTTTCCTGAATATATACAAACTGGACTAAAACTAATCTTCTGGATTAGAGGCTGCATACAATAACTAGTCCTTATTAGGAAAGCAAAGTGTTGTAGTTGGGTCTGTTTTGTTTTATCTACTGTTCACACATGTTTTCTTTAGCTTTCAAATAAGTATGCATCAAAAATGTAAGCATACCAACTTTGAACAGCAGAGACTATGAAAGACTCTTTTATACTGTTTTGTCTGATCACAAAGCTGAATCTTGATGTATATGTGCTTGCTTCATGTATAACAAATGAATAATCAGGACTATAATTGTTCTTAGCTGTTCATACAGACCCAACAAGTAAAGAACTGCTGTACACTAAAAAGGACTGTACTTGAATTATAGCAGTAAGGAACATGCAAACAGTGACTGATAAACTATAAGTTAAATTCAGTTCTACATGTAAGTATCTCCTACGTGTGAACATAATAGAAAAGCTTCAGTTTGCTTTGAGTTGTAATATGTTTAGATTGCCTATTAAGTGATATTTTTAAATCTCAGTTAAAAGCAGTTTTAAAAATGTTCAGCTTAATTACCTTTAACTGAAGTAAGGGTTAGAAATGATATCTCTTACATGTGCTTTGGTTGAGCAAGCTGTTATGTGTGTTGTTGTTTCTTGTTGCTAGGACTGAGAATGACAGAAAAGTTATGTATTATAGTTGTTCGTGTTCTTTTTAGCTCTCTTTCATTTAATAGGCTAGCGTGGATATGCACTGGGCGGTCTGAAAGGGAGTGATGTCACACTTATATTCATACCATTGAACTATATCAAAAATTCTAATAACTTTGAAAGGTCAGTTTGTCCCTATATACTTCCATTAGTTCTGAAAGTCAGTATTCTGTGTATTGTAGCTTTTTGATGATTTTTGTGGATTCCTGGAATGTAAAAAACGCGTATGTTGAAAGAACAATGGGAAAAAGATACAAAAAAAAGGGTGAAACATATTGTTGCTGCTGGTGACAGTACGGCTTCCAGGGGAGTTGCTATAGTATAATAAAGGGTAGTTATGACCCAAATGACAGATGGTGTTATTTTACTTGTGAACTGTCGCCGTTAAAAAAAACTTTATTAGTCTTAAATGTCTAAAGACATGTTTAGTCACATATTTTATTTATAGTGTTTTATTTATAGCGTTTTAGTTCTGAATGAGCAACAGATTAGCTCCAGCAAATGTTTATTCTGGTAGCTAGTATTTTGATTGCTATCAGTTTGATCAACTCAATCAACTAATTAATTAATTTATTTGAATCATTTGATTAATGAGTTAATTGAATTAAGAATGAGTATTTAAAGACTTGCTTAGAGCATGAGAAATTAGATCTGAGGAAGCGTACATTGTGTACGTGAAAGCGCTCATCTGTTCTGTGTTCTGGAATAAAGGTTTTACATTTTTGGAATGTACTTGTTACATTTCTTCATTTGGACTGCTTTGGTATTGAAACGGATTTGGTAAAATTCTGACCATCTTTGTGCTGAGTCCACCTGTTTTGTTTCTTCATTCAGTGTTTTTTTTGTGACCGGTGGATTCATTTGAGTAGTAGGTGTTTTCCAAAAACTTTGAAAGGTCAGTTTGTCCCTATATACTTCCATTAGTTCTGAAAGTCAGTATTCTGTGTATTGTAGCTTTTTGTGGATTCCTGGAATGTAAATGGCTTACAAAATAAGAAAAAGAAGAATCTGTTAAGGCATTTAATTTTTAAATCTAAGGCAGAGAGAACTTTCATTCAAAAAAACGCGTATGTTGAAAGAACAATGGGAGAAAGATACAAAAAAAAAAAAAAAAAAAGGGGTGAAACATATTGTTGCTGCTGGTGACAGTACGGCTTCCAGGGGAGTTGCTATAGTATAATAAAGGGTAGTTATGACCCAAATGACAGATGGTGTTATTTTACTTGTGAACTGTCGCCGTTAAAAAAAACTTTATTAGTCTTAAATGTTTATGCTCCGTGTTTGCATCAAGTAACCTATCTATGTGAGATATATAGAATATTAGAGAACTCTCCTAATTATCATCATATTATAGCTGGTGACTGGAATATGATAATTAATCCAGAACGTGATAGGACAAATAAGGATAGTAAGCAACCTGTTCAGCTCACTAGACTAATAGCTGAAATAATGGAAGACTTTAAGTTAGCTGACCCATTTGAAAACTATAGGAATAGTACAACTACTAGTAAATTCACTTATTATTCACCATACCACAAGTCTTGGCCTAGAATAGATATAGTTTTAATATCTGGAGTCCTATTAAATAATACTGTCACCTACAATAGTGAACCTAGAACAATATCAGATCATGCAAAAATAAACATTACAATAAAGTTGGGGAGCTCAATGCAAAGACTCCAGAGAGTTACGAACTGGACTTATTAAAGAATAAAGAAGTTTCACAGGATATCATTGACATTTTCACCCAAGCTAAAAATTACCTAGAAGTAACAGATATACCATACGACATTCAATGGCAAGCGACAAAAGCCACTATTAGGGGAATATTAATTCAAAAAGCTGTTTTCTATAAAAAAATTAATCATGAAAAAGATCAGAACAATAGAATCAAAATGAAAAAAACATACAGTTGGAATTAAAAAATTAATCATTCACCAGCACTTGAAAGTCAAATGGTTACACTACAGGGACAGTTACGGGAAATTCAAACAACAGTTTTCAATCAGTGAAATTAAACTTCTTCACAAATATGCCGAATGGGCTCAATCACCCTCAAAAGCACTGGCAACAATCATAAACATAAAAAAAAATACCAAAATAAAGCAATTAAACTATAATAGCACATCTCTAGATACGGACGAAGAGATTATAGCAGCCTTTGAAAAGGTTTACCAAAACCTATATGGCCCTCATGACCAGTTTAATGAATCATTATTTCATCAATTTACTGAAGAGTTACAATTTCCAGTGCTGAATGAAGCAGAAATAAATAACCTCAAAGCTCCCTTAAATGTAGAGGAAATAATTGCTGCTGTAAATAAGTTGAAACCAGGCAAATCACCAGGGCCCGATGGTTATGTGGCAGAATTTTGCAAGACTTTCAAAAAACAATTTGCTCCAAAAATCCTGAAAATATATGAATATATAATAAAGGATGGTATCAAAGACTTGTAGATCAATAACTCAAAAATTATATTCATACCAAAACCCAAGTCTGAAGCAACAAATCCAAATAATTACAGGGTGATAGCACTCAGAAATATTGATATCAAAATTCTTTCCACAGTCCTAGCCAGGAGAATAAAAAAACAAAATCTTACCTCTTATCATATCTTCTGAAAACTAGGTTTTTTGAACAACAAATACATGACAGTACACTCACCGTTGATTCAATCATTAGTTTAAATGTGAATGATAAATGCCCTAATTATGCACATTCAGTAGATGCAACCAAAGCTTTTGACAGGGTAAATTTAGATTTTTTATTAAAGATACTCAAGAAATTTAGCATCCCTGAAGACTATATAAACATGGTTAGGGCTTTATACAATAATGCCACAACAACACTATTTATAAATAAAAAGCGGTCAAAACATGTTCAGATTGTGAACAGTCTGTTCAATATATACATAGAACTTCTACTTCTTAAAATATCACAAAGAACTTATCACCATCTTATGAATATTTCAAAAATCCCAGTAAAGTATACAGCTTTTGCTGATTATTTAAACATCTATTTTGAATTCCCAAATACAGATTTGAATAAGATATTAAACTCAATTGAAAAAGTCTCAAAAATATCCAATTATGCCATTAACCCAAAAAAATCAGTCATATTTCCTCTGAATACTCTAGGACATAAAGAATTCTATTTTCCCAAAACTGAAATAAAAGTCAATTATCTTAATTATCTGGGTATCATGTTCACTCACCCCCAATATGATATGACTAAAAACAATTTGCTCAAAACCTGGACTACTATCACTGAGGACACCAAGAGATGGTTACATCTCAATCTACCTCTACTATCTAAGATGGCTATAGTTAAAATGAATATTATTCCAAGGTTATTGTTTCATTTTAATGCTATTAATCAAAATATACCCAAAAACAACTTCTCCAAACTTGAAACACTACTAGCTAAATTTATTTGACATCCAAAAAATACAAGAATAATATATTATAGATTAATGTTACCCAAACAAAAAGGGGGACTATGTCTACCTGAATTCCAAACATACTATTGCATTGTAAATGCTAGTCGAATTATGCCAATAGCAAATTTTGAACCATTCAGCAAAGCATGGTATCCACTATGGATTAAAATATATTACAATTATCTAATCTCATGTAATTTAAATCCTAAAGCAGTACACTTTTTGAATTCTAAGACGTTAAAGTATTTTAAGGTCCACCCCATAATCATAAGAAGCGCACTATTTCAAAAGCTGGTATCCTCCCTAAATCTTAGATACTTTGGTACTGGGACAACCAATACACCTTAATCCTAATATTAAACTAAATAATACTGTGATAAACCTAACTCAGTATCCCAAAAATCGAAAACATCACTGTATGGGATCTCTATCAGGTCAAAAGCTTTTCAAATGAAAACATTAGGCAAAGATTTTAAGTAAATAAAAGTTATAACACAATAATCAACCAATTAACATACCTGATTAACACAATTACTATGAATGTTAAAATAGATAACAAAGACATGCAGCTATATCAACAAATTATTAACCTGTTGCTTTTGAAATCTAAAATGTTATAAAATACCTATAGATTAATAACAAAAATTAAATATTAAGATGAACTTCTATATTCAAAATTTTGGGAAGAGAAACATAATATCACTGTTGAACAAAAATCTGCTGCAACTGAGCTTACTTTGTAACTAGCCCCCCTCAAAAAACTAATTTACACCCAAATTATGATTAATAACAATACTTATCACACACCACTTTTTCTAAGTAAAATTAATCCCTCACACTCTCCTTATTGCACCATATGCCAAAACAGCATTGCAGACACTCTTCATATTTTTTGGAGCTGCAAGAATATTTACAAATTATGGTGTTCGTTAAGAGCCAAGTTAGAAAAAAAGGGATACACTAAATCTACGCTGTCATGGGAAATGCCTATTTTACATGTATTCCCTACCAATTTTTCCTATGAAAATAAACACATCATAGTCACACTGCACAATGATGAAATCATACATGGCCCAAAATTGGTTAGATAGAAGTAAAATCACATGAGAAGAATTTAAAGGAATGGCTGTAAAGTACTTATTAGCCAGTAAACTAATTACAAGAAACAAACAAAAAAAAAAACTATCCTATCAGAAACATTGGAGAACGCTTATAGAAATAATAGGTCAAAGCTGATGTATGAACAAGGGAGTACAACATCAGTATTATTCTATGTAAATAAGGGAAATCAGACATTTAGTATTATAAAATGTTTACCCACAACAACAGTGGGCAGGTCATGCTAATGCATATAAGATGAACATTCAAGGTGACAGCAATGTATATAGTTAGTACAAGATATAACGTAGTTAGATAGGCTAGAATGTCTTGATGCAAGTGTTTTAATGTCAGATTTCAGTATGTTGTATATTATCTCTGTGTAGTTTTCTGTATTATAGCCCAGTATGAACAGCTTGATTGTTAATTAATTTTGCATATTGTTAGTTTAACACTGATGGTTCATGTTATATATACTTTAATAGGATTACAGCAACTTGATATTTCTAGTACCTGTTCTTATATTTTTCTATGATAATCTTTTCTTGTATTAAAATAATAAGACAGAATGCAATAAAAATATATTTGAAAAAAGAAAGAAATTGTAACGGAACAGGATTTTTGAAGAGAAGCAGCATCCCTTAACTGCTTACGAGGATTCAGATGTAGAGGAATCCATCCCTTCTGCCTCCCCTCCAGAGGACCTTTCCTTTGGGGAAACTCTTCACACCCTCAGGCAACATTTCCAATGGGAATCCCAGGACTTCCCACAGTCTAAGAAAAGACCTAGAGAGTTTCTGGACCTGCCTCAGCACAGACCCCTGGCCACCCCCCCTGTTTTAGAAGTGGTGGATGATGTTTTCCATGAATCCAGCCTAACGCCTGGTGCCCTCCCTCCTGCTCCAAGTAAACCTGACAGGTACTAAAGAGTACAACTCACAAATACCTGAACAGAAATCCTGCTGCAGACCCCGAGGTCATTACACAGGGACCTAAAGGAGCTAAGACTAGTTCTGTCAAAAATCCTTTTCCTTCTGACAAGGACTCCAGAGCTCTAGACAGATGGGGTAAAAAAAGTATACACCTCTGCAACCTTAGCTGCCAGAGCACTCAATTGTCAGTTCCATATGTTAAAATATCACACACCTTGGAACTATTAAAATAGAAAATCGCTACCTTTCCTGACTGTGCCAATTCAAAAGAGTTAGCAGATTAGCTGCACTCTGCTTGTCAAGTAGCCAAACACTCACTACAGTGTGGATATGACACCCTAGAAGCCACTAGCAGGGCAGCCGTGACAGGATCTGTTATTAGGAGACATGCATGGCTGAAGGAACAACCTCTCCCTGATCATGTCAAGTCTAAACTTATTGATGTACCCCTAGATAAGGAGTGCTTGTTTGGGGAAAAAGCAGAAAACGTGCTTAAAAAGATGGAAGACAAAGCAAAATCTATGCAAACTGCAAAAGATTTCTTTCCGGTACAACCTCCCAGGTTCAGCAGGAATTTTCCCTCTAAGCACTGGGCTTTCCCTGCACCTAGCAGATAAAGCCAAGGTAAGCCCCACAGGGACAGACCATCCAGGTCCCTATCCCAGGGCCAGCAGAGAAACAAACAGTGGACCACTTCTGTCTCTAAGGCAGGGAGTTCTAAGCCAACCTTCTGTAGCAAACACAATGACTCCCCCTCCTCCCTCTGCCCTCCCTTCACTCATCAAAAACTAGGAGGAAGAATCTCCCTCTTCAAAGACCATTGGCTTTCTGTAACAAAGGACCAATGGTTCTTAAAGATCATTTTTCAGGGATAAAATTCTCTTTCAGCGAACTCCCATTTCCAAGAGGGTACTTGGACTTACTTCCAATTCAGTGGGCAGAGGCATTGAAACAGGTACAAACTCTCATGTCCCAGGGGGCAGTAGAACCTGTACCCTCAGATCAAACAGGCAAAGGATTTTATTCCAGACTATTCCTTATTCCCAGAAAAGAGAGCACTTAGTGCCCCATCCTGAACACCTCCCTGGTGGTCCCCAGATTCAAAATGCTAACTTTGCAGCAGCTGCTGGCTGTGCTAACAAAAAGTGCCTGGCTAGTTACCTAGACCTAAAAGTTGCCTACCTCCACATCCCCATCAGGGAATCATGCAGGAAAGTCCTGCACTTCAGAGCAGGCTCACATCACTTTCAGTTCTCTGTGCTGCCCTTTGGCTTTTCTACTGCACCCAGAGTATTCACTAAATGCTTTGCCCCAGCCATAGCATTCTGCAGACAAAGGAATATACAGATTTACCTTTACCTGGATGACTGTCTCATTCAGGCAGAGTGCAAAGAAAAGCTGCACCAAGACCTTCTC
Source organism: Protopterus annectens (assembly GCF_019279795.1). Taxonomy (NCBI): domain Eukaryota; kingdom Metazoa; phylum Chordata; order Ceratodontiformes; family Protopteridae; genus Protopterus; species Protopterus annectens. Next base: position 815,804,837 of record NC_056751.1, on the reverse strand, counting down.
TTTGTCAAATCACTCCTAACTTCCCTAGGGTTCACAATCAACAAGAAGAAATCAAAGCAAAACCCCACTGGTAGGATCATTTTCTTGGGAACTCAGCTGGGTAAAGTAGAGAGGCAAAAAGCTCTGCTTTTCTGCGAATAGAAAGGCCATTTGGGATGCTGTGTTTAAGTTCCCACAAGCCCTGGGATATATGGCATCTTGCATCCTTCTCATTCATCTGGCTAGCCTTCACATGAGAACATTTCAGTGGTATCTAAAGAACCTTTGCTGCCAGCACTGTCAGTCCGTAGAGACCTCTCTCCCTCTGATCCCATGTATAAGGGCCGTGTTTCTGTGGTGGGCAGAGGCCTGTACCAGGAACAAGGGTCTTCCCTTCATCCTCTGCCCTACTGGCCTGACCATCACCACCAAAGGCTCAGACATTGCTTGGGGTGCTCACCTAGCAGGCAGGAGCACCCAAGGTCTTTGGGATGCCCAGCAACTTCACTTGCACATCAATCAGAAAGAAATGATGGCAGTACAAAAGGCACTGACATCTTTCCAACCCCATCTCAGGCCAGGGGTGGTTCTTATAAAAACAGACACCACAGTAATATGGTATATCAACAAACAGGGGGGTACCCAATCTTAGCCCCTGTGCAGGTTAGCCTGAGCGTCTGGCTTACAGCCACCTCCATGAGTCTACACCTAATTGCCCAATACCTACCAGGGGTGAACAACACCCTGGCAGACCACCTAAGCAGAAACTTACTGGACCCCCATTAATGTCAGTTCCACAGGGAAATTTTTCTGCATATCACTCAGGAGTGGGGGACTCCAGAAGTGGATCTCTTTGCCTCACACCTCAACCACCAGCTGCAGAAGTTCTGTACCAGGGCGTATCACCTCCTAGCATGGAAGGTGGATGCCTTGACCTTCCCCTGAAACTCCATCTTTGTGTACGCTTTCCCACCTCTGCCCCTTATTCCCTGGGTACTGATCAAAATAAGGGAGGAGAGACCAAAGACCATCCTCATTGCTCCAGATTGGCCCAGACAGCATTGGTACCCCTTACTGCGCAGCCTGACCTTACAGACATCCAAGCAGCTTCCCCTGATTTCAATTCTCTTGACAAAGGGGAGGAGGAGGATACTGTACCCAGTCTTACAGATTTTAAATTTCTCAGCATGGCTTATACCTTAAAAGCTAACAAGGAGTCCCTGTTAAGCAAACAGGTCAAAGGAATTATCACAGAGGCCAGAAGGCCCAGCACCAGAAAGTCATATGCAGGGAAGTGGAAAAGATTCTGCTCCTGTAACCAGTCCAAAGGGGCCAGTACCTCCCATCCTTCTTATCTTGGATTATCTAGCCGAGTTGCTCAATAGTGCCCTGTCTTTCTTCTCATTTTAAATCCATGCCTCAGTCATTTCTGCCCATTATGAATCAGACCCACCCCTCTTCTCTCATTCTTTGATTAAGCAATTTCTCAGAGGTGCTTCTAATATCAGACCTCCCAGAAGGCCTCCTACACCACCCTGGGACCTGAATTATGTTCTACAAAACTAACCTTATCTCCTTTCGAACCTGTTGCTTCTACAGAATTGAAATTCCTCTCCTGGAAGACTGCCTTTCTACTAGCTATCACCTCAGCCAGAAGGGTTTCAGAACTTCAGACACTCATGACTGTCGAGCCCTTCATCATTTTCCATGCAGACAGGGTCTCCATGAGGACTAATCCCTCCTTTATGCCCAAGGTGGTATCTGATGTTACCCTCAACCAGGCCATACACCTACCCACCTTCTTTCCTAACCCTCAAAACAAGGGGGAAAGAATTCTACACTCGCTAGAAGTGCACAGACAACTCAGATACTTTCTGGACCATACAAAATTTTTCAGAAAAACAGACCAACTACTTGTCAGCTTTGCAGCTGGGAAGCCCATTTCCAAATGGATATCAAACTGTATCCATTTTTGCTACAGACTGCATGGGAACCCCCCCCCCCCAAGTCTGTCTATACCCATTCCACAGCAGCAGCCTCCACGTCCACAGCCTTCCTCAGAGGAGTCTCCACCAGGGACATTTTGGAAGCTGCCACCTAGACCTCTGTCTGTACCTTTACAAAGCATTACCACCTACCTCTTTTTTTCTACGTCTAGGGCAGGATTTGCCTCTGAAGTTTTGCAGGGCCTGTTGACCCATGCATAGGAGTCTAACCTTTCCTTCCACCCCTCTCCTAAGCTTTGGGAATCATCCACAAGGTGATGACTGTGACAGTGAAACACGAAGAACATAGTACAGTTGTGTACACTTACCATAAATGTAGATGTTCGAGTGTATTCACTGTTGCAGTCCTGGTCCCCCCCCCTCCATCCCCCATATAGCATCTTCCCCTAGGGGGACATAAGCTTTCCATGGTAGCTTTGGCCACCATGTCCACTTTTCCTTATTTCTTTGTGCTTCTGACAGGTTAGGGCAAGAAAAACTGATGTAATGACGTTGGCTGCCTTGCTTTATAGCATTGATGACCTGACATCAGACTACAGGTGACTGCAGCCACTGCAAAAAAAATTGACTCTGGTATTCGGGCTGGCCGAGAGCTACCGCAGCGGGGATAACCCACAGGTGATGACTGCAACAGTAAGTAGACTCGAACACCTATATTTATGGCAAGTGTACACAACTGTACTTTGTCCTTAGTTGAAGACACTAATTTGGATTTGTAGTTTGCTTCGGAGGACTTCATAAGAAGTTTTATTTGACTGTTTAAGCTGAGGAGAGAGTGTTTTCAGTTTAGGGCCCACTCCCTCTTACTTTTGGGCAACAATTTCTTCCTCTTATTGTAAAGATTGTTAATGGCAGTTGTCCACCAGGCATGTTTGCTCTTCCTTGAAGAGCTTGTTTTGGTCCTATCAGGTACGGCTTTGTCAGTGCAGTTATACAGGTTTTTGTAAAAAGCATTGATGTAGGACTCTGTATAGTTGCCAGTTCCATCTGGGGGAAGGTGCATTGAAGCTATTTATGCCATCCCTTAGAAGGATGTAATCTGCTTTAGAGAAGTTTTTTAGTTTAGCTGCTGATGGGGAGGTGAGGTGTGATAGTTACTTTGCATGAGACTACTTTGTGGTCAGATCTGACAAAAGAAGACCTCATAGTGGGGGTGCTACAGCAGCCCCCCATATTGGTAAACACCAGATCTAGGATGTTGGTGCCTCTATTTGGGGTGTCCACCAGTTGGTCCAGGGCATTGGAGCTAATGAACTGAAGGAAAGTTTGGGCAAGTGAGTTTGAGCACGAGTAATTTTCCCTGTCAATGGATGGGTAATTAAAATCTCCCAGAACCATGGTGTTTCCATGTATCTTGATGGATTCCATTAGATCCAAGTAGGCAGAGTGAGTGTCCTGATTCATGGAGGGGGTCCTGTAGCTGGCAGTGACTTGAGTAGGTGCCCTACCAACAGTGAGTTACACCTGAAGTGTCTCCAGGAAATCATATTGTTTAACCAATCTGGAGGTGTATTTATCTTTAATGAATATTTATACACCACCTACTTTAGTTTTCTTGCATTCCATTTGTGGTCTGAATGTGTGGTAGGAGGTGTAACCTTGTATTGCTGAGGTGCTCTCCGCAGCCTTGAACTAGGTCTCCATGACTGCACAGATGTCAGCATCTTCCAAGTTGAGGACTGCTTCCAGTGAGTGCAGTTTCATGCTAAGACTCCTAGTGTTTAGCAGCATAACCTTGAGGTTGTTTTTTGATGACATTTTTAGGTCAGGAAATTTGTCCTTGTGACATTGCCTAAGAGACTGTGGGGGTGGCAAGATCCTTTGCAAGTAGCCAAAATCCCAGGGGGGACAGATGAAGACCATCTCTGGCAAAGCAGCGAGGTGTATCGATCATGTTATCCCAGGCTGACAGAAACAGGATCCCCTTAGAATAACACCAGAAACCAAGCCATTTTTGAAGTAAATGATTTTCTGTTTATATTGTGGTGTCATCCTAGGCGAGGATAATATGCTGCTCAAGGCTAGGGACATACCTGTCTGTGACATGTAATCTGAGAGCTGAATCATGTCTCTCTTCATGTAGTCCAGGAAGGTGCATCACAAGTCATTCACACCAATATGTACTATAACTGAATCATAACAGTACTTGTTGAGAGACATGAGTGCCTGTGTGATCTGATGAATCCTAGCACCAGAAAGACAGCTGACCATGACCTTTTCCTTGTTTAGACTGGTGAGGAAGACATCTGTGTGTATCACTATAAAGTTTCCTATACCGAAGATATTTGGAGTGGATGTGCGTTGCCTTGCGGGATTTGATGGCGAGGCCCTGGTTGTGTCATTGTGTACTCCTTTGAATTTCTACTCATAGGCAGTTTTGTTGTTGATAAGTGCCTAATGACATTCATAGAGTTAATAATAAGTTCTTAATGACATTCATAGAGTTTTAAAAGGAGCTTATGAGAAGTAAATTGTTTGTAGTTCACTTTATCTGCAGTCATTACAATGAAGCATATTTAGTGACAGCCAGAAGAATTACTGCACAGCTCATCAAAACTTATGTGGAGACATGTAAACCTCACTCCTCACCCTAAAACCCACAACACATAATCTGCCCTCTGTATCCTTCTAATATAACTGCCCCTTCATCCTTCTAACTGATGTAATTAATACCACAATCGGCATACTCCTTTGTAAATTATCAGCTGCTGAAAGGTTGCCAGTTCTGTCCCGTGATCCTGACTGAATGAACTTTAACTAGATTGGTCACAGTGAAGTTACCAGATTCCAAGTACACTTTTAAAATGTCATTTTTGTAAAATATATTGCAGTTGCAAACATGACAAAAGAAACAGATGTAATATCCACAAAAAAAATCAGTATTGCCAGAACTATGACGTCACTGGTATGTTTTTTATCTACTTTATTCCCTCTGGATGCTTTAAAAGGCCTTACGATTTATATCCATGCATTTATTTTTGTCTTTTGTGCTTTCGTGTAAAAATATTATGGCTTCTCAAACAAAAATAAATAAATAAAAACACGCAAAAAAAGAGCATGAAATTCATACTTTTGTTCCTGCCTTAAATAATCTAGTTCATTAGTTTGATTACAGTGCCAGACTTTATTATGTGTTTAGTTTAAATGTGGACCCCACAGTGCCTCTGCTGTCTAGACTTGCACTGTATTCCCGGCACAATGTATTTATTTTATTTATTTATGTTATATTGGTTTACAGGGAAAGTACGACTGGACACAGGCCTTTTTTCAGTGGAGGACCAGGGAGAAAAGCTCCAGATACCGCATGTAACTTTTACATCGGACAGTTTTGTTTACATAAGACACTTTGATATACATTCGAACAGTGAGCAATAGTGCGATAGTCGCAAGAGATGTAATATTCTTTCGTACCGTGTTAGTGGTGCTTTCAAACCAAGTAGTCAGAAATGCAGATTTTATGTATTGGAAAGCTAAATGTCTGCATTTTAGAGAAGCATCTTCAGCTAAGAATAGGCAAATAGCCCAGCATAGTGCTGGAGGAAATAATCTAAAGCTTGAAATTTCCTTCTGCCAAGTATATTTTCTAGTGAATGCTATTCATCAGGCCATCTGGTTTGATTTAAGGTTGTTTTGTTTATAAAGTGATAGTGATAATATCCTTAAAATCAAGAGGTTTCTTTTAATAGATGCATTTTCATTTACTTTATTTTCCAGTTGACTACTTAACTGTACAAAAAGCTACGTTCCCAAGGGGAAAAATGTAATCAATAAACCTTAATTTTTGTTATTAAAACAATGCAGTTTTGAATTGCATACTACTATGCGGGAGTAATGTCCACTGAGGGAGTTTTGCTCACTTTTATTTGTTTCCGTTTTGCCGATTTTTAGTAGTAGTTGCTTCTTGATTGAAACTGTATGGTTAAAAAGAGCGCATTACTGGCAAATCATATGCCTGACTGGTTTAAACAATGTCTTTTTTACTATTTGGAATGAAAGTCATTTTGCTTTGTACAGCATCTAATCCTCTTTGAGCCACACATCACTTTCCCATTAAAACTGTGAGGTAAAATCACTCTGTTTCTTCTCATGCGTGTGTTTCAGACCTTATGTGATAGTGTATCTTCAGTCCCCAACCTAAGCACAACAAACGGGAAGGGATCATATTTTAATGTGTCTGTGATGCATAATATAACTCCACCAATCCTTTGGAAAAAAAAGTCATTAAAATAAAGTGAAGATGTAGATACAAAAAATATATTCTAACTTCCATAGAAAACCTTTACTGATGGTATCCAGATTTTCAGATCAATTAAAAAATCTAAGTAAGTAAATCTAACACAATTTTGATACATTTTTTCCCATTCCAAAAGCCTACATATAGCACTAGTATGTTTTCTATACACACACACACACACACACACACACACATGAGCACTCGTGCACATGCACATACAAACACTCACATCTTTCTTGTGAGGATATCATTGCCTTGCCTACAGAACCTTGAATGATCTGGTCTTTTGTAGTCTTCAACACATTCACATAACTAATGCCACCATAGACACCTACTCAAGAGACCTAAAATTTCACCAACTAGGATTTGTTGGTGGGATAGATATCTTGCACACTCTTTTATAGAAGTTGTGCAGAGTAGCTCCTTAACCCTTTTTAAGTGCTACACCTAAAGAAATCCCAATCCCTCCGAGCTACACGCTCTAGGGACCTAAACCTTGTCACCACAATAAACAGGCCATGCTGGAGGGATAGATTCCTGTCCCAGAGACTTTCCATACTCTGGAACAGGCTACCCATCTATGTCAAGCAAAGTTCTTCATTAGCACTTTTCAAAAAAAATCTTGATGAGTGGATGGGAAATAGGATACACACCCCGGGGATCACTTCTGTGTGTCTGCTCGACAGTGCCACAGGAAAATAACTTTCTTGGATGGCGTAAGCCAGGGAACCTTGTTGGCTAGGCTTACATAGGCCCTTGGGCCGATAGCCTAGCACCTACCTATGAACCTGGGTGCAATCATAAGTATACCCCCGGTCTGGCCTTCTATCCCTTATGCAAGGGGGCTGAGACTATGGTGGGGATCTGATATTAATTCATATCCTGGTAAATGTGTGGGATCCTTGGCCAAGCTACTAATGGTCGACTGGATCAACATTCTAGCGTAAACCTAGAAACTCTGGGAAACGCATCACATACTTTAAATGTCACAGCTCAAATAAGTTTCTAAGTTCTTTCTGTGTGTTATGTGACATTTTTTCTTGCAGGTCCTCTACATCTGCCTGGAGTCTTTTTTTTTTTTTTACTCTGTTGTTTCTATTTCTTCTACAGCCATCACAGCACTATGAGGACCAGTAAAAATTAGAGAGAAAGAAAGCTGACAGGAAAAGAAGTAAGAAAGCACATTGCCGCTTCTCTCCTTTTGCCTAATCTAACATATTCTCCTTCCATCCTTAACAACATCAAAGTGACCTAGCAAAACTAACTTCAGCAATGTTACTGCAAAGTAGCACAATTCACTACCAGCCTTCAAGTCCAGCCCAGCAATATGCTGCCCTAAGGAAATTACAGTGTTTGGAATTATTATCTAACCTATTCACACCTTTCCACAAATCCATAACGTTGTGTATAAATGCAACAACTGCCCACTCATTTCCAACCTCTTACAAATATATAATCCTTCCAGGCCACTATGTTCATCAGACAAATTCCTATTATATGTATCCAAACCCAGCAATCCTGCTGGCAAATCCCTACTCTCCCACCATCACAAAAAAAATAAATCACATATCTTTCTATCAACTTTTCCAACAGAGTAGTCCGTAACATTTGTAGAGGAAAATGGGAAACATGTCTAATAGACAACTATATAGTGAAAGCAGATAAGGTACACATACTAAGCCTAGAGTACTTGGCAACAGTTCTCACTCCTACTCACAAACTCTGGCTAATGTACAATGCATGTAGTGTACCTATGTCCTGTGTATGTATTCTACCTATGTTCCAAATTTCCGCTGTACACCACAAATCTATTAATTACCTTTATTCTTAAATTAATGTTTTCATGTTTCTTCTCTCCACTGTAACTGTTGATGTGTTGCATACCACTGTAAAAACATGACTAATGTAATTTGTGTGTATACTGATCATGTCTAAATATCTAAATGTATCCGTAATTATTTTTCTGTGTGGAGCTTTTCTCCCTGGGCCTCTGCTGAAAAAGGGCCTATTTGGCTCACTCAGACACCCTCGGTTATCAAATGTAAAATAAATAAATAAATATACAAAGTTAAGCATCACTCAGCAAAGCTCATACTCTACTTAACATTTGCAAATGATAATCCCACCCTAGAGAAGAACCCGCATTCCATGATCTAACTTAATCATTAAGGCTTCTTTGGACCTAGACTGTCAGAGTATCTTCCATTCTTGTAGAAAGCTTTCCAGTCTTAATAGGATATAAAATAAATCTGTGATGTTTTGTCATAAATGAATCCACATACTCTAACATGGGTTTTGTCTTTGTCTTCCATTAGAAACCTCATTTTTCAAGGCATTATAAAAGATGCGTAAATTACCACAAAAAATACCAACACTTTTGCACACGGGCTCAGAAATGCAATGAGCACAGGTGTTTAAGAATGCAATCGAAGAGGACATACTTGCAATAATAGCTTTTAAGGCAGTTCAGATACCACTGGCAGAAGGGCAGAACATTGCACAGTTTTAATCCTAGAGGATGAGAATGCTGTAAATGAAAAGCTGTGGAATTTATTCTTAGGTCAGCAAAATTACTTTCAACTCTAATGCTGTTAATCACATCTTGGTGCCAAGGCTTGAGAGCACCAGTAGAGTGGTAATATTTTTGGATGAGATACTAAACCATGCTCAAAGCCAAGTGTACAACAACAACTTGATTAATGTCAGAAGTTGCAGGATTATGAACTTCTTGATCTCTGTTACTGTCACAGAACTTGCAAAATGGGAAGCATTTAAGGTACCGCATCCTGTATGAAAAGCACTGCACTAGTTTAATGGCATCCTGTGTTTGGAATAGTACTCTGTGCAAGAGCACATAGAATAGTGAAAAGAAATGAGTTTTTATAATTAAATGTGAAAGCTGTGTTCTGATTAGAAAAACACACCTACAAACATATATATATTTAAATATAAAACTGTTTATCTAATCGACGGGCCACTGAAGTGGAACCTACTTAAAATTACTAACCTGACTATACTCCTGTGACTTCAGAATTGGTTATTTTATTTTTTGTGAAGGTAAGCTTTTTCCTCTCATCTGCATCATCCTATGGCCATCTATCCAGTGCCCAACATCCATCACAGAGTCTACCATCCAACTCCTAAACCCCCCCCAGACTTTCTCTGGTATGGCACTGGGGCTGAGATCTTAATGGCAATACTGTGGATCTGTCCATCTACATCTGTCAGGCTGTGGGTCACTTTGTCCTACCCAGTTATTCCACTTTCATAATGATCTATGTGGTAATGTCTGCGGGGTAGACATGCAATTGTGACTTTGGGCATATTGCCTCACCTTGACAGTAGCTCAGCAATGACACCACACTATCCCACTTGTTTTGACCATGCCTCCCAGTTGTGACATTCCCTGCCTGCAGGAGACAACCACAGAACCAGCCTCCCACCAGGATTGGTAATGCCCATCCCTTCCTGCTGTTGTTTCGTTGCCTGGGCTGTAGTCGGAGCTTTATTCATGTAGGCCACTGGAGAGGCCTAGCATTAGTTATTTTAATTATGAGTGAATTGTCACAGTGGCAAGCCCGCTTATAACACAAAATATTTACCTTATTGTAACTTTGGTTTTCAGTTAGGTGTTAGGTAGATTTTCCCTTAAGCAATCTGTTAACCTTGTAAACCATGCTTTGTAAATACATATTAGTAGAAATACTTTCAAAATGTTCATTCAGAAAGATAAAAGTGAGTATTTTCTTGAACTCTTTCACTTTACTTCATATGATCCAACGCTGTTTTGGTCAGGTAAGTAATAACCACTATGTCTTGAAAAAGAAAGATGATTAACTTCTTTTCCAGTTAATACCAATTACTTCTTTACAAACCCTGTTTTCAGAATACTTAATCAAACCTAGTGCTGTCACCATCAGACTAACCAATGCCAGGATGTGTGCTATAGCACCATTCTGTGATTATGATGCCTTTGCATGTTTCTCAGAGAATCACAAATTCCTTGTATCTGCATCAAATACATCCTATTACATCAGATGACATAAAATAAAAAACCATGGTGCCTCATGATGAGCTAACATTCTAACTGCAATGTTGAAAATGTGAAAGAAAGAACTGGCCATACTTAATCAGCTGTACCAAGACAGAACAACTACGCCATGATTCAGCTGTTAGACAGAGTTAGTCCTCATTCTCATCTCTCCTGTTTCAGGCAGTAATATTATTAACACTCTTCCTGCAAAACACATTGTGTGGATAGACATCATTTCAATGGCTGCAGAGTTATCTACTTCCCAATGGTTTTCTTCACCCAGATTGGCATGGTGTTTAACTGAACCACAGAGGCGACACTGTCTGAATGGTAGATCACACTGGAAGTTTTTGAATAAGAATAGGTGAGTGCAGCTACACCTTTTATCTATCCATTCAGTAGCTGCTTCATATAGAAGTATTTGAAAACTATGCAAAGTGGGTTAAAGCTAGACCCCTAGTTTTTGCTGCATGCTGCACTTCTGTGCTCACTCTTTGACTCCTTGCCTTTTATTTTTTTGCATTTGTCAATACTTCGTATGCTTTGTGCTCAGGTAAAGCTAATACAGTGTGCAGATCATAAAGCCATTATTGCCAGCAGAAAAAATCTTGAAGCAACATGCAGTTGTTTATATTAATCTCTGCCTGTGCTTTAGTCTATGCCCAACATAACCACCCTTTACTTGATTCACAACAAAACAATAAACAAGTTGTTTATGCCTTATTTGGTCAGTCAGTGTCAGTATTTTTAATTCAGTCCATTCATTCACCTTTTATTGAAACTTCAACATCTTTTAAGTGTGTGAGTTCTACTAGAAAACAAAATATACTTTAAGGACCATAAAATAACACTAACAACAGGTGTACAAGATACTTAGAACCCTCTACATACCAACAAGATGCAATACTCTACAGTTTTGTCATATCCCCATCCCTTTAATTCAGTAACTAAAGCTGATACATAACCATAAAAAACTTAGCTTCCATAAAAGGTGTAACATTTAGAACACTTCACTGTATTTCAATCACATGACTTGTCCACATTAAAGAATAAAGTAGAATTATCCAAAGTGATCATTAATGTATCAATTACTTTATACCATTAGCAGCCATTAGTTGTAAATCTAATGGAAAAGCAAACTCCTGAGAAATTTTGTGGCCAGTAAATTTGGTTATTTTAGCTGTACATTGAACTAGTAACAAATTTGAAGATGCTGCATTCAGCATTCACATCTTTAAGATTTGAATTTGTAGAACGTCTGTTGTATACTCCGCCGATAACTCTCCTTTGACAAATTAGAAATTATTAATTAAATTTTATCATATTCATGTGCAATTAGTTATCTAACATCTTACACATGTTGCATCTCAAAAACTGTCCTGCAAGCGATGAATACAAAAAAATAATGAATATATACATCTGTAAAGTTGCATGTATATATGCATTTTGTGCACATTTTTCTTGGCTGGATACTCTGGCTTCCATGCACATTTGCAAAATGTGCCATATATTTGCTGTTCTCCAAATTGTCCATAGATGTTTGTGTGTTGTGTTGCAGATATGGGATTCCTGTGATGGGCTGGCATCTTGTTTGGAATTACTTCCTCTGCCATGTTCCATGTGAATGGTGTAACATTCCCCCAAGGCCTTCAACTGAGTTAAGTGGGTAACCAGAGCATGAGATGATAAATGCATATCTTGATGAAAGAAAGTATAATTTATTGGATCATCTAGTTATTTCACTAATACTGAGTAGTAATTCCAGCTTCCACATAGTAATAAACTATGATCCCTGTATTTGAAGTTGTTATTCATACCAATATATTTTTGCATAAACTTAAGAACTAGTAGAGATTTTCTTCCACGGCCACCACTGAAACTAGACCTAGAGTCTATTGGACTAACTTACTTAATAAGACAAAATACAGTAATTTGTGCCACTAATGGTGCATGCAAAAGATCATGTGGTAGTTTTCAAACTAAGTATAGACATATTTATTAAAAAAATAAAATTACCACATCATGTTCTGTTACCATGGAATGGGTCTATATTATATTTTTGAAAGCCGACAATATCAAATCCGATATTGTCGACACGAGAATAGCGAATGCTGAGAATATTGAACATGTAAACGGAAATCTCCGTCAGGGGAAATTTCCATTTACTGCAATGTAGTGCAGTCTCAGAGTTGGTATATTTAAGTAGCAGGGGGTGTGGGGGATGCGGGGGAGCTTGCCCCCCCTGCTTAAACCCATTAGGGTATTTTGGGGGGGGGTTATTATCAGTTCGATAGTTGAAGACATCGACCATATGGTGTTCAATGTTTTCAACCTTCGAGCTTAAAATATAGACCCCCATAGAACAAACATGCTTTTGATCTCTTATTGTTTGTCTCTCAGAGTCCATTTTTTTTTCTAATCTTCAACGTGTTCTAGTATAGCTGCTTTAAATACTTTCATAACAGGTGTAAAGAAAATATTCTCATGTCTGCTGTTATAGAAACTGTACCTGATGTAACTCACATCTGTCCCTGATTTCACATAATTTCACAAATTTTGCAATTTCCCTCATAAAATATCGATGTCCTTGTAAATCACTCAGGAATTATTCAGTCAGTTATGCCATTCATTAATGCTTCGTAGAATTTCTTATTTTTAAAAAAATATACGTTGATGTAAATCTTGTTGTTCTACTGACTTTAAATGAATCAGATTATTTGCTCCTGATTTTGGTCCAGAATTCTCGAGCAAAGTACTTGAGAAGTACAAATGTAAGTACTAATGTAAGTACTGTGGGCATTAACTTCAGAATGGGAGAGAAGGAAATGACATGCGTAATAATTGTATCAAATACACTTTTTTTGAAGGTTTGTCATTCCCTAAAATTATTTTCTCATGCAAATGTTTTGTCAGTTATCCCAGTTTAGTCTGAACTATAGCTAAGTTTATGAATGTTTTTATGGTAGCATGCAGAAAAAAACATTTCTCACTGTTATAGGTCTGTTATACGTCTGTAATTAATATTAATGGGTCTCAAGCAAGTTCTGGCAACGCATAAATCGATTAAGCACATCTATGTAATTAGCAATTAACTTTATTCCGCAAGCAAACTTTACTCATTTTTTAGGGTTTAGTCAAATTGTAAAATATATATAAAACTGAAAGCCATTATATCGCAGTAAATTTACATTGTTAAAAACAATCCGTTATCTTGCTTAGACATAAATCTGCTGCGTATAAATTGCACTACAGTTGTCCATTATTAATGAGCCCACATAGGCTTGAGATGGTTTCTGGCCCTGGGCTTTGCCATACTTTGTTCCATAGTCATATGAGCATACTGGGATTATAACATTTCTTCTTTTGTCTTCTTTTTCCCTGTAATTATTGGCATTAATTAATTATCAGCTTGGGAATAAATGTTTTAGGAACAGTTTAAAGGTTTTCTTTTTTATAATTTAAGTGGTCCATCATTTTTCATGTTTACCTCAACTTGGTAATCACATCATATAAACACAATAATAACATAAGCTCTGTTTGAATGGATTTTGGCTTATATTAATAATGGGTTTAGCTTGACTGAGTAACTTACTCTCAAGTTCTCTTGAATAACCTGAAAGTGGAGTTTAACAAAATACTTAAGTAGAGGGAAGCATAAGCTTTGTTTAATAATCTCCACTTTTTAAATGTTTTAAAGCTGTACATTCCTTTAGTCATTTTGTTTTACTGCTGTTTTGTTTATTATACTCTCTTAAATATTGTTATGCCCTGAGGTTTGTAATAAATTACAAGCACGTTGAAAACATTTCAAGTACTTTAAATACCCAGTTTGTCTGTCAACTTATTTTAATGCATTTTATAATTTCTGTTATTTTGTGAGAGAGAAACTGGATTTCTTCAGAAAGTTCTAAAGCATCAGCTATTGTCTAGCTGTGCTCAGCTGTGGCAATGACGTCATTACCAGAAGTCAGCATTTTTTGTTTCATAATTATTTGCTGGTTATCATTTATTTAATTTTATTTTATTTTATATGGGAGGCATCACAAACGCCTCCTAAAGAATAATGAAATAGGCGGGTATACTGAAGCATTATCTACCATATCTTTCCCATTTATTAAATGTAATAATGTGCTGTTTTATATTAAAACACAAAACCATTTAGTATTTATATTCCTACAGCATGATCAGAAAAATGATTGGTTAACTTGGTCTTTTTTCTATGGGAAGTTGCATGCAGCAAGCTTTTTTTGGATTAACTGGTAATAGTATAATAGCAGAGTATAAGACTTTTACATAGCTATCATTTTAAGTGGATGGATTTTATTCTTGATGTACATTCATTAGTCTACCATACTATAAATGGAATAAAACCATATAATAATTGTTCAGCAGTGTGATGTCCCCTGTCTGTGCCAGTAATCAAGGAGCCTGAATCCTGCCACTGCCACCAGTATGTGATGTCCCCACTCTGGGCCAGTAATCAAGGAGCCTGAATCCTCACTGCTGATACTGGAGAGACACATTCACTTGGAATACAAATGGATACACTCAGTATTTACAGATGCAGACCTCTCTGTATCAAGCACAATTTCCCTTAAGAGCACACAGGGAACACACTCATCCTGGGGTCTGGATTTCTGTCTCTGTCTCTCCCCAAATCTCCAGTAGGGCTTCCCACTGGCACAGCAGTAGAGTTAAGTCCTCAGCTGAGTGTCCAAGCCAAGTCCTTCACCACTCTCTCTGTGAAACCAGTGCTTCATGTCCATGCCCCAAGTAGCTGACACATACACTCTTTGAGATAGAATTTTCACACACACACACACACACACACACACACACACACACACACACACACACACACACACACACCTGGGAAAGGCTGGCACATATTACCCGCTCTACCAACTTTGCCCAGATTATAAGGTAGATTCACTGCCACCAGGCAGTTACTATAAATCTCTTAAAAGGGTATACAATTATACTGAGTGAAATTAATATTAATACAAATGGTAATGTTGACCAAACAGCCAGGCTTTCAGGATTGGCCAGAGTTATCACCAAATGAATATATGCAGATACTCTCAAAACTGAAATATTTTCTAAAAAGGACAAACCACAATGAAAAGTTTAAATATATTTAATAATAAATAATAAAAGAACATGAAAATATGAAATATCTGTTTACAGTGAACACCAGAGTTTCAACCACCGCAAATATTAAAATAACACAGATGAATAGATTCACACATACACAGATACAGAAAAACAGTACTTAACTAATCTCACTATATTTTCCTGATTAATCTAAGGAGTTACTATTTCCTGGTTCACTTACTAGAGCAAGGCAAGATGAAGTAGTGAGTGTTCTTCCTTCCTTGTCAGGTTCCAAAATCAGAATGGTCAGTCTGACTGAGGGACTTCTCAGTATAATATCTAAAAATTATTTCTGGGGTGGCTTACAGAATGACATCATGTCAGGTCATTGACTCTCTTTCTCACAATATCACCAACACTAGAAGCTGCCAAGATTTCAGCACTTATGTGTTACCATACACATAGATAGTGCTTTGTTCAGATCTGCTGCAGCTCCTAGAGGTCATAAAACAATTTCAACACTTTTGTTCCTCCTACAGAGCTACTAAGCCAGGCCTCTCACAGACATTTCATCTCCGCAATCAGAGCTGTAAGATACAAACATTTTGGCCTAATTTAATTTCAGCAAATTTCCAAAGTTAGCTGGGACTGAGCTTAACATCTTCTCTTCCAGTATCCCTTGTTGAAACATACATTTTTAAACAGTTACAATAACAATTGTACATTTCTTTACTCTCCAGCAGGGCACACTGTTGATACATTTTTAACACAAGCAGCTTTACAAATATGTTTTCAACAGAAGTATCTGTACAAATCAGTTTGATATTCAAATAATATATAATTATTTACAAAATTCCAGCTAGCTGTACTGGCATATATTATACATCCACTGCCTTACTTCTCCTGGCATGGCTGGCAATAGCTTACATTGTCACAAGCAGACATCTGTGTCTCCATTTATGCTGTAGTTGTATTTGCAGGTATAAGCTGTAACTCTTTTTTGAAAACATTTCAAGTTGCCTTTCATTCTAATTGTATGAAAATATATTTGTAAAATATATATATATGCCTCATTTCCACACATTTTGAAAAGATTAATATCATTGCATGTTATCCCAGGAAGTACTGCTTTAGGGATTCAGTGGATGCATGCTATTTCTCAATCCTGTACCTCAGCAGTTACCTCACACTTCCCAAATTACTTTTCAAAAAATTGGAACGCCATTCCTCTTTGAAGTAAATTAGCAGCCTAAATTCATTTTTAAAACAGTCCCAAAGTAGTATATGTTAAATATATTACCCTGCTCCTGTTTTTCTCCTTGTTAAGCCAACTTAACGTAATCCATCCTAAGAGTTGGTGCTCACAAATTTCTAAAATCAATAGTCATGCATCACATGAATTTATCTTTTCATTTCTTCATCCCATTCTGGTCATTTCACATCTGTACCTTTTTTTACAAAACATCATTTTACATGCTGTTGAAATTTACAAAACTACCAACAAACTATAAAATTCACAATAAAAAGTGGCAGGACCCAGAAACAGCAACTAGTCCAACTTTATTCACTAGGACAAACCACCACATGAGTGCTTTCATCTGTGATAAATAGACTTCATCAGATGAAATACACTTGAATACTCCACCATATTTAAAACCCATCCCATCAACATGTGAATTCCAATGTATCACATTTAAAGAGGCCATACACAATTGTAAACATTGTATAATGCATCACATAATACTAGCAGAACCACTTAAAAACATACTTAGAAAAGACGAAAAAAATGATTAAACAGCCATTAAAGTAATTATATATATATATATATATATATATATATATCGAGAGAGAGAGATATCTGAAAAGCTTTAAGCTTTAAAACTGGCTGAACAGATATCAACTCATTTAAGCCTGGACTCAGACTTGCATTACATTTCAATTGCCACAGCAGTTCCTTTTTATCCAAATGCAACCCCAAAGGACCACCCCTTGGATTTTCAATCAACAAAATAAATTTAAAACAATGTGTAGGATGCAATTTAGTATGCCTAGCCAAAGCATTTGTTTCTTGTGCTTTAGAAATGGCATACATATGTTCCTTTATCCTATCTTTTAATGCCCTTTCCATCATGCCCACATAAAAAGATGTGCAAGACTCACATATGGCTGCATACACCACTCTTTCTGTATTGCAGTTATAATTCCCTTGCATTTGATAAACCTTCCCATTGCTAGCAAATCCCTGGGTATATTTTATATAGGGGCAAGCTCTACAAAACCCACATCTTTGCATAGTAAAATCTTGATTGTCTTGAAGAATACAATGATGAAGTCTGTTTATCACAGACAAAAGTGCTAACCGTGGTTGTTCTAGTGAATAAAGTTGGACTAGTTGCCATTCTGGGTCCTGCCACTTTTTATTGTGGATCCTTTTACATGCTACCATCCTTCACTCTCCTCCTCCTCTCACATATAACACTTACTATTTCTAAATTTTGTTTTTTCTTTTTTCTCTATTCTAAGTTTTTAACTTATATTTCCAGTTTTATTTTCTCTACCCCTTTTTTTTATTTTTATTTTTTTACTTTTCTTTCTTCAACTCCCATTTTCTTACTGCAAATCTACCAACCTGCATCTTAACTGTTATTCAGTAGTTTACGTACTGTACCCACTTGATAAGGAGGATTGCCTTCATTGATCCGGGAAGCTGAGTTGCAGTTTAGTTTACGTACTGTAATGAATACTGTTTTTTTCTTAACTTATACTTTATTCTCTCTATTATTATCCTTGTAACCTAGTATAATTGTAGCTCAATCATTTTAGTGGTATAGGATATTATGAAAAAATTACATCACATTACCTTGATGTTTTACAATTGCATCATACAGAATTATATACTACATCTTTCTTTGTTTTACACTTTGTATCTTTATCTTACATGACTCCATATTGTTTTCTAACTCTTAACAAATGTAAGCATTGATTGTAAATTGTATTTTTGTATTGGACCTTTTCTCCCTGTGCTTCCACTGAAAAGGTGTCTGTTTAGACCCACTTAGACTTACCTGGTAAACAAATGGCAATAAATGCCACATGAATCATTTATATGATCGTTGATTTATATGGCTAGTTGTTTCAAAGCGTGCAGCTTTGGAGGTCTTTCTTCCTTTCCCGGTGATTAAATTAGAATACTAATGATATGGGACCATTTTCAGACAGGATTCATTTGCTTACTACAGAACTCAAAATACGCTGCATTCATAGTTTGCACGAATATTTCCAATGTTGACAAAAGATGTTAGAAACTATTGTAACCATGTATTGAGACATGCTTTCATTTGCTAGCTGGTATTAAAGTATTAGTTTGTTTAGGTTGTACCACAGACACTGACAAGACTGCATGCTGGTTTATGGATTTTTTTTTGTTATCAAGTCGTAATTTAAGTATAAACATAAGCATTTTAGTTTGTGGGTATGTATAATCTTACAAACATAGTATTTATTAAAAATATGATTGAAAGTTTTGTTATATTATTAGAGGATATGTGGACTCTTTTGAATCCAGTATCTGTATGTGATATACAGTTTTTTTTTTAAATCATATACAGAATTTAATAATTAACAGCTTTGATATGTATTGTATTAATTAAGGTAACCTACTGGACACTTACCGCTAATATATTCTTGCTTAGATGGAAATGAGGCAGTCCAAGAAAGGCTAGTTAAAATTATTTGATTTCAATATCAGAATCTGAAGAAGGTTGTTATGGTTAGAGGAACAGAATGGCCATTTTATGTAGGTTTAAGTGCTGTCCAGGAGTGAAGTATTTTTCAGAACAAGCAGATGTGCAAAAAAACAGAAGCAGAGTTTCAAGACACTGCTTACTGACAATATGTGGTCTCGGATATCAGCCTAGGTGAAGAGGTAGTAAGTTTGGATACCGTCTGGGAAATCAGTAATATGAGGGACTAATTTGTTAATTATAACAGTGATGACTGATATTTATATGTATTAGACAAGCATGTCAGCCATATGGTGATTCATATGGTCTTTTTCCTTATCTGTTATGTAACCCATGTTTCTGTAAATATATATTCATATGGTCTTTATCTGTTATGTAACCCATGTTTCTTGTAAATATATATTCATATGGTCTTTATCTGTTATGTAACCCATGTTTCTGTAAACATTTATCTAGTCATCTGTGTTGCATTGAAATAAAATACAGTTAGATTTTAACTCTAGGCATTTCATATGAAACTTTCTGCAGTTATTATGGTAAACCAGCAATGCATCAATCAAATTTAGTAGGGGATGTAGTTCAAGGCCAATTTTATGTTGTGCAACAGGTTACAAGGTCATTCTTCAAAAGCAGTTATTAAAAACTTGATTATTTCTTTTGTTTTCAATTAGTTTTGCCAGCCTGGGGGATGGCAGCTGTCCAGAGAACGAAAGCCGCCAACATTTTTTGTGGTGATTCTGACAGACAGCGACTCTGAACGCCATTACTGTGCATGCCTGACTTTCTATGAAGCAGAGATCAACCTTCAGGTAAATAATATATTTAATTTTTCCCGTATCTTAAGAATGAGCAAAATAAAAGTTGTTCATGCATTGCTTTTGTCTTAAGGTCTTTCAGTAATACTTTCGTCACATTTCCTGGTAATATGTGCAAAGTGAACTAATTGCATGTCCTTAACAGCAGGTGGTCAGCCGAGAACATAATGCTTTTTCTTAGTACTGCACAGATGTGTGCTGCATTTTTAATACACGACAGCTGAATTATGAATACTTTTAACAATATTTTTAACACAGATTTGCAAGCATGACACATTTATTTTTCTATTGGCCAAATATCTTATATACCCATTAGTAACCAAATGAAAAACATTGTAATCAGTGTCTGTTTTATAAATTCCTCTCTAATCATGAGGCACTTTTGTCTGTTTCATAGTGTACATTTTTCAGGACCAGATTTCCATAAGCCAAGTAAAAAAGAAAAAAAAATAGCATTGCTTGGAGCTGTGTCCTTACATGAACTAGAAAACTACTGTTTTTTTTTCTGTTGCATTTGTATGTCATAGCTATGTAAAATCTTTTAAAGTAATGTGTTTTTCTCATATGGTTGTTCTGAAGTTTTCTTATTCAAACATAATGGCTAAGGAATAAACAGAAAAATTAAGATAGTAGCTGTCTTTATTTTATCCATCAGAAAATGACCTCCGTAGGTTAACCACTGGCATGAGTAATGTCAGTCCTGCAGATGTAGCGTTTCTTTTAAAGGAAGCTTGATTGCATTCTTTTGATTGATCCGACCAGCATACACTGTAGGTTGAGTTGTCCCGTATGGGACGTATTTCACCACATAATACGGAAATAAGGGGAAGTAAAAACAGGACAGCACTAAACCAGGGAGATAAACCTAAACGTGAGGAAAACTAGGTTCGACGTGATATCTTTCGTTGTAAATCTCAGCATTTATATCATTGAGTTTCTAGTGTTAAGAAATGCAAGCAGGGAATTGTGGCTTAATATTTACTTGGTCTTAAGTACGTGCATTTGATCGCATTCCTTAAGCTCACTGTGGAAGTGCAGTATAGTATGGTGCTATTAAATTCCAATAATGAGGTTTTTTTCCGATAATAGTGACATAAAAAGTAATCATTTTATGTCTTGATTATGAATTTTGTACCCCATAATGATATAAAGTATAGTTCCTAAATTCATGTTATTCTTTTATGCTTTGTTTAATGTAATAGTTATTTTAGAGCATTACTATAATGTTGCAGAGAGAGCCATGACTAAAAGACTTGGTCTCGACAGTTAAGGAAAGTGGCTTGGCTTATTCGTCATGTGGTCATTTGTAGTATTCGTATGGGTATTAGCCTATTGTGAATGTACTGTCACGTGATAGTTTGTAGTATTTGTTATGCTAGCGATCATGAATATACCATCATGTGGTAGTTTGTAGTATTCGTATTGGTGTTAGCTGATTGTGAATGTATACCTAGGCGTGCGTGCACTGCCACTTGTAGCAGATAAATGCTAGACAGCATAAAATGACCACATGATGGACCATTTGTCTGACAAGCCTGCGTAATGTGTAACTTATCAGTACTATTGTAATTAGGGACGCTTGGCAGCATTATTACATGACAGAAAAATAATTTTTATTAGCCTCTGTTAGATTCCTACCTGCTTTTGTCCCTCATGTTATTTGAGGAGTTACAGGACTTTGTCCCCTTTTAGTGACCTGCCTCAAAGTAAAAGTATTTGGCAGGAAGTTGACCATGCCTAGCTCCTAAAATATTGTGTTAGTTTATACCTGTTTGATGATATTGTATAGAAATGTGACATGATAGGGAGGCTTTAATGGTCACAGATGTTTGTTGAATAGTATAGTTTCTACCTGTATGTTTTACACCTTGCTCACCAAAGTGTATAGCTGCCATAGTGACTGTAACAGTAAATTATACAGCCCTGTGGTACAGAGGGATAAAGGCCTTACTGTGCACCAGATGACCAATGATCGAGTAGCATCAGAGGTGCTGGAGGGACTGCATGAGGAAGGATGGATGTGAATGGCCCATACTAACTCTCCCATCCTTGGGGAAAGGGTGCTGCCAAGTCTTACTGCAATGCCATTAAAAACCTGGTGAGCTTTGTACTGCAAGCAATGTACCACTTGTTTTGTAGGTTGTGTGTATGAGGATGTATGCATGTACTTCCAGAAACAGTGATAGTGGGGGTATCAAGGCTACCTTGGAGTTGAAGGGGGTTATGGCCTGCTCTCTACCAGCCATGCATTGCTGCACCAGCATCCTCACCATGGATTGGGTGGAACCTGGGGTAGGCTGAGGCTGCTTGTTAGAAGTGGTGAACAAGGACAGGAGGTGGTGGCAGCAAAAGGTCAGCTACAGGGAGGGGGAGATAGAAATATATCAGCCGTATGAAGTCAGATAGAAATATATCAGCCATATGAAGTCAGATACATGAAAGCATCCGGGATGAAAACAAACCTCTTCATTTCAATGTTCCCTAGATATGCTCTTGGATAGTACATTAAGGTTATACCAATAATATCTTGTTGGTTGGTAGTACAAGCAGAGTAATGATTTCAGATATTAAGGTTATCTACCTAAAGGAGTATTATAGGTCCAAGGCATTCACTCCTTAAAATCTGTAAATTCTTTCTTCTGTGGTACAAAAGTGGTTCAGAATTATTTTGTTTGTTTCTTTCGGCTTTTCCCGGTTAGGGGTCGCCACAGCGGAATTCCGATCCACTAATGATTGGCAGTAGATTTTGACGTGCTGGCTTGCCGGGCCTAAAGCACAACCTTCAATAAAGGAACGCCCATTCACGCATATCGCCACACAGAAGACGCGCTAACGGAGAATCGAACGGGCAAACGTCTAACTGTGAGGCAACAACACTACTGCAGCACCACCACCGCAGTGTCAGGAAATATGCATTTAGTTATAATTGGCTCTTCTCTTTTCCTGATGCACTGTACTTTATTTATGCACATTTTCAAAACAGTTTTGTTCTTAAAGCATTTTTGTTAAAGTATCCATGATTAGTTTGACGGAAGGTGTAGGATGATGATAGAGAAACAGCTTGACCTAAATGTAAAATTTTTAGCAGTGTGACCTCTTGAGCAGCTTGTATTCTTGTAGGATATCTGACATGAAGAAAAAGAAAATATTTGAGCCATGTTGGATAAAACTCATTTTAGACCTTTCCTGAGAGTAGGGGGCAGTATGAACACCCAGCTATTTAGAACTGTTTTATTTTTTTATTGTTTAAGTAGCTCATGTTTGCTGATTTTGTCATGGAGTGATAGAATTATCTGTGCCCGTTATCTGCATTTACTTTGTATGCTGCGCGATTGCCATGTTCTTGTAAGATGTCCATAACCTGCGAGAGTGATCTAAAGTAAACCTGAATGTAATACATATGAATTTTCTTACCTGCTGACATAATTACTTTATTTTATGACTGTTGTATTGCATGTTGTAGTTGTTTTAAAAAATATGTTGCAAGAAATGGAGAAAACAAACTACTTTTTACCTTGTAACACTAGTTACATAGAATGATTCTAAAAGTTTACTCAAAGTTTTAATATATGCTCTTGATTGTGCAGGGTCTATTTTATATATTCGAACACTTAAACGTTCGAATCACTAAAGACCGAACTTTAGCGATCGAACATTTAAATGTTTGAATATTTAAAAAAAAAAAAAAAAACTAATCAAAAAAATAAATAAATAAAGGGTGTAAGCAGGGGGACAAGCTCACCAGCTACTTAAATATACCAACTCCATGATCGTGCTACATTGTAGGAAATGGGAAATTTTCCATTTCCACACTGTAGCACACTGAAGTGCGATCTCGGAGTTGGTATATTTAAGTAGCGGGGGATGTGGGGGTGCAGGTGAGCTTGCCCCCCTGCTTGCACCCTTTACTTTTTTTTTTTTTTATAAATATTTATTTTTAATATATTTGAACATTTAATAGTTCGATCACTAAAGTTCGATCTTTAGTGATTCGAACAATTAAGCGTTCGAATGTATAAAATAGACCCGATTGTGCATACATGTTAAAACTGCATCCACTAATATCATGTGAAGAATAAGTATTATTTGTTTTAGAATAATCCAACTAGCTCTTTCGTATTTGTCTGACTCTAGGTGAGTACAGGCAGACAGGTGCAGCTTCAAATTCTATATGTATTTTTTGTTATTGATGTCATTTACCTGTCGGTCCTATAGAAGTGACCTGTCAGTCCTATAGAAGTGACCTAACAGTCCTATTGAAGTATATACTGGAGAACTAAAGTAGGTCAGTTTAAAATAGCAAGGGAAAGGCATTTCCTGATTTATGTAGGACAAGATATAAGCGATCATGTGTCAGTTGATATAAGTCAGGGGAGTTTATAACTAAAAACTGTGCGGGCATGACTTGTTTCAGACATACTTTTTCTACAAATGGAATAATATTGGTCTTTGCAGCAGGTATTCTTTATTGCACACATTCTGCTATGGAGCCATGCAAGTACAACTCGCAGTGTACACCTCTACAGAAAGAAAAACAAACTGCAAAACAATGAGCCCTTTTTAACTGTCTTCCAAATATTGTATTTCTTAATACTTAAGCAGTAGGCAACTGTGGGTCACAGAACTGTTCCCTATGTACCCACAAATAACACTGTGCAACCTACTCCACTCTTTTTAACGTTTGGTATTGTTCCATGTTCACACTTCTATATTTTGTATTCTGTGCATTTCTAGATCCTTCTGCAGTTTTAGGATTTATACAACACTGAAAAATAGTTATTTTAAGTTTTTTTATTCTTCAAAGGAAACTGTACTTCCAGCAACTTGCAGTGTGAATGAGTTTTTTAAATCTACCTTAGTCTCCATAATTTCTTTTTATGAATCTGAATGTTTGTAATACCTGCCCCCCCCCCCATCTATTAATCAGAATTATTGAATCTTGAAAGTTTCTGTTTTCCAAAGTTAACAGTACCATAACATTTCTTCAGAAGCTAAGCAAGCATTTCTCTTTGCTTATTTTGCAGGCTAGGTAAACTTTCCATATCAATAACTATTGCTGCCAGTAACAGAGCTGTGATATCCTGGCATATACCATTTATTTATGAAAATCAGTACTGTACATTGTCAAACTGTAAAGTAATACATTGGAGAAGAAAGGTGGTTCTTGTCAAACAGATATCCACCTATACATACATTATTTTAACCTTTATAAGCCTAGTCATAGAACTCACATGCATCTCACAAGTTATTCTGCCTTATAGGTTATTTTAAGGAGGTGTATGTAAGTTATGGCATGATCTAATGGCTACCTCTGTCCATCAAAGACATAGGTGTCATACAAGTGGTGAATTTCCAGTATCCCATCCAGTGGTCTGTGTTGCACTTGAATACAGTTAAAGAAGGGCTCTGCTTCACATGGATGGGGAGCCTATTCCAGAGAATGGGGATTTTCCGAGATACATACCTGTCCCTCCAGCATGTCCTACTTAAGTTGAAAGCAAAGTTTAAATCCTCAGATCTAGTAGTTCTGGTGCTGTTTGTTTGTGGATATAGAAAAGGTCATTAAATTACAAACATTCCTTATACGATTCTTCATCAGGCTTCTAGAAAAAAAGTAGAAATTGTATGATATACATTTGTTTTGTCTGTTCTAGTTGCACTTTTTGGACTCTGTTATGGATTTTTTACAGCAACATGGAAGATGCATTGTATACTCACTGTTGCTAAAGTGTCACTGGACAATCCAGCAGGGTTATAAGAAATGTTGTCAGTCTGAGATCTGGCTGTTGACTCAAGGCCACCAGCAAGAAGGCGTGCACATGTGTGCATGGGCTCTAATGTTATTCTGTTTTTAATACATGCACACTTATATAGCATAGAGACTGCTGAGCCTGGGAATTTAACTGCCAGTGGTGTTGTTTTATACATTATTTGTATACCAGTTGCTTTTAGTTGCAGAGTTTTTCAAAAATTCAGAGCAGGAGGCAAATTAAAGGCAGGCTGACATTAAGCACTACTAGGGAACAGAGGTACTATGGTATTGTCTCAGGAGGGACTCAAATTCCTGACCTCTGGTCTAGAGAGGGTCCTGGAAGGATTCTTTAGAAAATGATGACTGAAGAAGGAGGGCAGTGTGGGTGGTGTCCCAGAAAATAAGTAGGACTTGATGGAATTACCCCTACTAGCATTAAAAAAAAAGATGGAATTACCCCTACTTGTATAGTAAAGGGCTCTGTTGGGCAAAAAAAGAAGATATCTGCAAGTACTGTTTAAGTTACTCACCAACCTTCAGAAAAGCCCCAGGAATTCAAAAAATACTGTAATTCTGTTGATCACTAAACATGAACTTTCGAAAATAAATCCAGCAATACATTGGTGACTGAGTTTTTCTGCTGTTATTACTCTTCATTTTTGCACTTTCTTTGTAACTAAACCTTAACTTAAACTGAAAAAACAATTCTCAAAACTGTTTCTATTACTAAAAAATGTAAATAGCATATGCATTTCCCTTTTTTCGATCTCTGTTTATACATATATTTATATGTGTGTGTATATAAACATATGTGTGTATTTATATATACGTGTATGTGCTTTTTAGATACATATATATATATATATATATATATATATATATATATATATATATATGTGTGTGTGTGTGTGTGTGTGTGTGTACACAGACATATACCCATGTAAGTAAAGTGTTTACTTGAATCTAGCAGTACCAGTTAGTGGTGAAGCTGTGTCCTTAGTGTGCCACCTCTTGATAATGAAGTGTATACATTTTCCACTAATATTGCCTAATGTGATCTACTTCCCTTTGTTTCCTTTATATTTATGATGTTACACAGATCGACGTGAAATATGGTAGTCCAATAACATTTCCTGTTTTCTTCATTTATTTCAACTTTTCTGCAAACCCTCAGCAGGCAGAGGAAGGGATGGTGCAAAAACCTCGGTGAGGGAGTGTTACCACCCTGTTTATGTCAGACTCTGGTGTGTTGCTTCTGGCAGTGATTTGTGATTAACTGTCAGTAAAATAATGAATACAAATAAATTATCAAACAGCTGTTAGCAAATATTTAAAACATTGTCAGTGGGGCAGCTCACATGAAGTGAAGAAATAGCTGGTATTATATTTTATGTCCATTAATAATCATCACAGCAAGAAGAAATAGTCCTGTACAGCTACACACAAATAAAAAATTCATATTTAAAGATGGCAGCCCGTAGCTCTTTCAGTTTCTGAAGTTTAAGGGCACGCTGTGCACTAAATCAGTCCTAGTCAGAATGGTGATACTAAACATATTCCTGAAAATGGGAAAAATATTCAAATGCAAACGTTCCCATTGGATGACAATTTATATTTAAAAGTCAGCAGTTTTGCCTGTCAGTCTTTGTAGTTTGAAGCAGTAAGAATTTCCTCAGTCACTGTCTGTCTAGTCACATATGTGAAGTGTACACACAGGATGGCTTCAGATTACTTTTCTTATTCATTAAGAAGGCACACCTAATTATGAGGAGTGCAACAGTTGTGTTCACTGTGTAGGAGCATGAGATTGACAAACATATATGTGATTATTCGAGTCAGACACTGAATACGTAAGGGGCTAGCTGGTAGATTGTGTACGCCGTTACTTGTGCTTGACAAACAGTATTGTCAGGTGCTGGGAACTATTCTGAAATATAGTTCAAAATCCAACTTTAATGACAGATGTCATGAGGGGAGTCTACAGGTGCCCTTTACCCTATGTTGTTAGTAGGGACATTGAAACTGAATTCCTAAGAGTAGCCCTGGTGGATGCCTTTAAATCAATGAAGTAATTAATGCTATTTTTATTTCATTTCACTAGGTTAAAAAATGCAAATGCTCTTACAGTTTGCATTACATATCAGGTTGTACTCTGAGGGTTTTCTTGGTTCCTCTGAGTGGTTGCGGCAAGTAAGTATAGTATTATAGAAGTATATAAAGAAAATGTAAGAAACACTGAAAAATGGGACATCTAAATTGTTTAATTTTCTCTATATGTATTGACAGAAGATAATGGCCCAACATGATGTGGTAGCTTCGTGCAGCAGTGTAAGGCAGAACTGCTGATACAAAATGATTTTCTTCATTCCTACCTTAAGTTTTGACATATTTGCCTTGGTGTTTCCTGATAATTTGAGTGAAATTAAATGGCAGATTATTTTCTCATTAGCTAATTCCCTGTATTGATTCTTAGCTCATGTGGAATGTATGTGTCCTTCTAATGTCTGTGTGCATTTTCAGTGGAATCTTTGTGGTTTTCTCACACATTACTCAGACATGCTGGTAGGTGAGTTGGTGGTGATTTAGTGTCTCCAGATAGATATACAAGTTTGAGCATGAGACTTTCATTGCAATGCAATGTACTGGCTTCCCATTTAGTCCTGCTTCCTGCTTTGGGCTAATTACTACTTGTATGGACTGTAACCTTGACCATGCCACCCACATTACAAAAAAAAAACATTTCTAGAAATGTCCGCAATGACAGTCATAATCATTCATCATCAACGCCCCTCCTTTTTCCATTTTCTGCATGGGATTAGAGTGATGTGTCAGTGATCACCATCTCTCTCTATTCAGTACTGCTGTCTTACCACCTTCAACACTCATGCCTGACAGTTAAAGGCTTTATCTCACCCAATCCATTCCTGTCTTTGCTAGATGCCCTCGAAGTTCTTCATGTTTCAGTGTTGCAGTCATCACACTTGGGTTATCTGCCTGCAGGTAGACCTTAGTCAGCCTAAATACCAGAGTCTTAGGATTTCTGCATCGGATGCTGTCGCTTCTTCCATGATGTCAGGTTATCAGGGGTATAAAACAGGCAGCCGATGTCATTACAGCAGTCTTCCTTGCAGAGGAGGAGCCCGAAACAAAAGCAGTTCACAAGTGCCGGTCGGCCGCTAGCTGAAATTTTTGTTTTTGAGTTTGTAATCCTGAAGTCTTCTAAAGCTAAGTTCCCCATTGGGGATCCTTTTTTCTTGCTTGAACCAATGTCAGAAAAAATTAACAATTGTCTTGCCTGTGGAAAGCAAATACCTCACAGAGATTTTCATTCCTACTGCATCACCTGTTTAGACCAAGACCACAACATCCCTCACTGTAGATTGTGTGCCTTGTTTAACGCCCAAACCATTCATCGTCAGGCTATCTTTGTCACTAAATTCTTTCGCTCCCGTTCTCCATATTCTGAAATGGCTTCGGTAAGCCATCCAACTACTGATCTTCCTAAAAAACGTAAAGATAAAGACAGAGACAGGCCGCATTGGTCCAAAACTGCTGATGATGTTTCCATTAAGTTAGTCGCCAGTCCACCGGTACTCAGCTAGGCACCTTTGCAGCCCCTGATGCCCACTAATACAGATTTGCAGGCCTCTGCTGAGACCCATTCAGAGTCTGGTATGTCACAAGATGCTTCTTCGACTATGGAACCTACGGATGTCTCTACCTTGGATGGGTCCGGAGCCGCTGTGCATGCACCGGCTTCTTAGGGTGTATTCCGACCTACTGATGTTCGAATTAAACCGACGACTTCATTTTTAGATAAAACTACCGAGTTTCTGAGGTCCAGAGTACGCACTATGCCTAGGAAACCAATGACCAAAGCATATGCTCAAGCTCCCATGCCATAAAAACAAATGCTTAGAATGGCTGAAGACCTTATTACCCTAATTAGGGGAAGCCAGCCTTCCCCTGCTAAGGGACAAAGAATTGAGTTTCATTCTGATTCTACAGACCATGAGTCCGATGACTCTGACCCTTCTGATTATCATGACATGCCCTTATCAACTTATGAGGATTCAGATGCAGAGGAATCCATTCCCTCTGCCTCACCTCCAGAGGATTTTTCTTTTGGTGAAACCTTGCATACTTTAAGAGATCATTTCCACTGGGAATGCCAGGACTACCAGCAGACCAAAAAGAGACTCAGAGAATTTTTAGAGTTGCCTCAGCATAGGCCTCTAGCTATACCCCCTGTCCTAGATGTTGTAGATGATGTTTTTATGGAATCCAGTCTTACTCCAGATACTTTACCCCCAGCCCCTAGGAAACCTGACAGGTACTACAGAGTACCTGATTCCCACAAATTTCTCTTCAAGAATCCTACTGCGGATCCAGAGACCATTTCCCAGGGACCTAAAGGTATTAAGGCTACTACAGCCAAAAATTCTACCCCTTCAGACAGGGATTCCAGAGCTTTAGACAGATGGGGTAAGAAGGTATATACCTCTGCAATTCTTACCATTATGACATTGAATTGCCAGTTTCACATGTTGAAGTACCAGCAGCATATTATGGAACTAATTAAACAAAAAATGGTGTTACTTCCATATTGTGCAGAAAATAAAGATTTACAGGAGCTAATGCATTCTGCAAACCAAGTTAGTAAGCATACTTTGCAGTGTGGCTTTGATGCCCTAGAAGCATCTTGCAGGGTTGCAGTCACTGGGTCTGTACTGAGAAGGCATGCTTGGTTGAAGGAACAAACCTTGCCAGATCATGTCAAATCCAAATTACTAGACACTCCTTTAAATAAGGACTGTTTATTTGGCACCAAAGCAGAAGATGTTCTTAAAAAGATGGAAGAAAAAGCTAAATCTATGCAAACTGTTAAAGAATTCTTACAAGTGCAACCACCTACATTCAGTAGGCATTAGCCTTCTAAAATCTAGTCTTTTCCAGCCCCTTCCAGGCCTTCTCAGACCAAACCCAGGGGAAACAGGCCACCCAGACTACAGTCTCAAGGTATGCAGAGATATAAACAATGGAGTGCCCCCACCTCAAAAACAGGGAGTGGTAAGCCACCCCCTTATGGAAAAAGTTCACAATGACTTCTCAGTTATCCTTCCCAGCCCTGCTCAATTACTTGTGTCCCTAGTAGGAAAACTTGCCCTTCATGCAAAAAACTGGATGTCTATTACTCAGGACAGATGGGTCCTAAACATTGTATCCCGGGGGTACAGATTATACTTCCATACACTGCCAACCCCAAGTGGGTTTCCAGACCTTCCTCCAAACCAGTGGGCAGAGGCTCAAAAGCAAGTACTTTCCCTGCTCAATATCAGAGCTATTCAACCTGTTCTAGTAGAACAAAGGGGGCAGGTTTTCTACTCCAGACTTTTCCTGGTGACAAGAAAAGAGGGCTCTTGGCGCCCAATCCTGTCAACTCTCAACAACTTTCTGGTGGTCCCAAAATTCAAGATGCTTACCCTGCAACATCTTCTCCCTATGCTAGCCAAGGATGCCTGGTTAGTCACTCTAGACTTAAAAGAAGCTTATCTGCACATCCCTATAAGGGAGTCATATAGAAAATATCTACGCTTCAGGGCAGGCTCTATGCACTATCAGTTCTCTGCACTTCCCTTTGGCTTATCTACTGCGGCCAGAGTATTCAGAAAGTGCCTGGCTCCAGCCATTGCATACTACAGGCAGAGAAATATCCAAATTGTCCCATACTGGGATGACTGCCTGATTCAGGCGGACAGTCAGGAATTGCTACTTCAGCACCTGGCAATTGTAAAAAGCCTTCTCTCTTTATTGGGGTACACCATCAACGAAAAGAAATCACAACTGGTGCCCAGTCAAAAGATTGTATTCCTGGGAGCAAGCTTGGACACAGCTTCTCAGATGGCATTTCTCACTTCAGAAAAATAGGTCTGACAAACTACTTCAAACAAATGGCCACCAGAACCCGGCTATCTGCAAGAAAAATGCTGCATGCCCTAGGGTTCATGGACTCATGTATTCTGCTAATTCCATATGGAAGACTGCATATGAGGAAACTTCAGTGGTACTTAAAAAGTCTTTGGTGCCAGCATTCTCTGGACCTGGAAACAGTCATTCCAATCATACCTTGTCTAAGGGTAGAGTTCCTTTGGTGCAACCACAGCAAGGGACTGCTTTTCACTCAACCCCTCACCGCCCAAACACTGACAACAGATGCATCAGACTATGCATGGGGGGGCTCACATGGCAGGCAAATGCATTCTGGGCCACTGGAGCCCAGCCCAAATTCTTCTGCACATCAATCAAAAAGAGATGCTAGCTGTACAGAATGCTCTGACAGCCTTCAAATACCTAATCCTTCCAGGACAACTGATTATAAAAAAGACAACACCACAATTATGTGGTACATAAACAAGCAGGGGGGGACCCATTCTCACCTACTGTGCAGGCTAGCCATGGCCCTGTGGAACACAGCCTTGAGCAACTAAGTGCATCTACAAGCTCAGTTCCTGCCAGGCAAACAAAATTCACTGGCAGACGACTTGAGCAGAAATCTCCTAGACCCACACGAGTGGAAATTGGAGCCCAACACCTTCAACCTTCAGATCCAGTGATGAGAGACACCGGAGGTGGACCTATTTGCCTGCCCAGAGAACCACCAGTTGAGCAAATTCTGCACCAGAAACCCTCACGGCAGGACCTGGAAGGTGGATGCCCTATCCTTTCAATGGGAAAAACTCTCAATTTATGCCTTTCCCCCTGTGACCCTCCTCTCAGAAGTACTACTCAAGATAAAATAGGACAGGCCAAGGGCAATTCTTATTGTCCCAGACTGGCCACGCCAGCACTGGTACCCACTCTTGCACAGTCTGACAACAGTGCCACCCTGGCACCTTCACCAGACACCTAACCTGCTGTCCCAGCAGGAGGGACAGATCTTGCTTCCACAATTGCAATCCCTAAACCTTGCAGCCTGGCTTATCCCTTGAATATACCACCAGCACCCATCAGCAAGCAGGTGCTGGAGGTCATTCTTGAAGCCAGAAGGCCTTGTACTAGGAAATCCTATGCTGAAAAGTGGAAAAGAAATTATTTTTTGAATCAGTCTCAAGGGAGGGGACACAGCAGTGCCCTACTTACCTCTAATCCTGGATTACCTAGCAGAGCTACTCCACAGAGGCCTATCCTTCTCCTCCACAAAGATTCATGCCTCTGCCATCTCAACTCGTTATAATACTGAGCCATCTCTATTTTCTCACCCTCTCATCAAACAGTTCCTGAGAGGGGCTAACAGCTTAAGGCCCCCTAGGAGAGCACCGACTCCTGCCCTGGGACCTTAACTTTGTACTGGAAATGCTCATGCTTCCCCCTTTTGAACCTGTTGCCTTAGCAGAGTTAAAATTCCTCTCTTGGAAAACAGCTTTGCTTTTAGCCGTAACTTCAGCAAGAAGAGTGTCTGAGTTACAGGCACTAATGGCTGTGGAACCCTTCATTATTTTCCATGCAGACAGGGTTTCCCTCAGGACTAACCCCTCTTTTATGCCTAAGTTGGTGTCCAATGTGGCTCTAAACCAATCCATCCATTTGCCAACCTTCTTCCCTAACCCTCAGAATAAAGGGGGAAGGATCCTGCACTCATTGGACGTGCACAGACAGCTCAGGTTCTACCCTGACAGGACTAAACCTTTCAAAAAATCTGACCAGCTGCTAGTCAGCTTTTCTACAGGGGCAGAGGGTAAGGCCATTTCAAAGCACCATGGAAAACCTACCCCACAGGGTATCAGACCACATTCCACTAGGGCTACTTCCACCTCTACAGCATTGCTCAGGGGAGTCCCTACCAGGGACATTCTGGAAGCTGCACCCTGGAGTTCTGTACACACCTTCACCAAGCATTACCAATTACCAATCTTTTCTAAATCCAGAGCAGTCTTGCAAGGCCTACTAGCCAGCCCTAACACTTCTTGACTGCTTTCCACCCTTCCTCAGCTTTGGGAATCAACCCAAGTGTGATGACTGCAACAGTGAAACACGAAGAACATAGTACAGTTGTGTACACTTACCATAAATGTAAATGTTCGAGTGTGCTCACTGTTGCAGTCCTGGTTTCCCTCCCTACAGCCCCCCCCCGGCTTTCTCTTTCTGTCTACCTCTCCTCTCTATGGCCATTCCTAATGGCATTGGTATTTATTTTTTTACTGGTCATGTTCTCCACCATTTACTAGCTTCCTATTTGGGGGCTCCTGACATTTGGGGCAAGAAAAACCAATGTAATGGCATCGGCTGCCTGTTTTATACCCCTGACAATCTGACGTAATGGAAGAATCAACAGCATCCGATGCAGAAATCCTAAGACTCTGGTATTCAGGCCGACTGAGGCCTACCTGCAGGCAGATAACCCAAGTGTGATGACTGCAACAGTGAGTACACTCGAACATCTACGTTTATGATAAGTGTACACAACTGTATTTTCCTCTTGCCTTCTTGCTGCTTGTCCCAAGTCTTCACCAGATTGTCTTCTGTTTTTCTGCACTTGCCCAAACCACTTTAATCCTTTTGCGTTGACCTTTTCTGTAATTGAAGCTACTTTGACTTCTGCCCCAATGTCCTCATCTCTTCATCTGTCCAACAGTATGTATCCTACCACCCTTCTCAGGCACTTCATCTCTATCACCACTAGTTTCCTTAACTGCTCTGCCTTTACTGGCCAGATTTCTGTATCATACCACTGTTTTGTACAATTTGTTTCTCAGCTTCTTTGGC
Source organism: Protopterus annectens (assembly GCF_019279795.1). Lineage (NCBI taxonomy): Eukaryota > Metazoa > Chordata > Ceratodontiformes > Protopteridae > Protopterus > Protopterus annectens. Next base: position 815,770,418 of record NC_056751.1, on the reverse strand, counting down.
ATTCTTCTGTCCCTGACACATTGTGCCAGTTGGCTGCAGCCCCAATGACCTCCTCATTCAGACTTCCCTTCTCCTCAGCTACCCTTCTCAGACACTTGAAGCTGCTACCCTGCTTCACTGTTTTCCCTTGTATCTCAGTTCCCAGCTTCTTCTGATTTTTCCCATTTACTACTTAACAACTGTTTTATGTGTACTCAGTTTCATTTCATGTGCCTTAACTATTTAATTCTATTCCCCTGTCCTTTACTGAACTTTTTACTTAGAGTCTGCCTGCAATGCAACATTGTCTGCGTACAGCACATTTGTCTGACCTCTGACCTGTTTGCTAATGTAATCCATCACCAGTATTAACAGTAGTGGGCTTAGAGCTGAACCATGATGCAAGCCCACTCCACTGGGAACCTCTCTTTGAGACCAATCACTGTTCGTACTTGAGTCACTGGATCCTTGTACATAACTTGCACTAATTCTACTAATGTTTCTGTGGCTTCACACCACCGCAGTACTGCCCAAATCAGCTTTATAGGGACATTATATGCTTTCTCCATGTCTAGGAATGTCTAGTTGGACTCTTTCTCATATCTAGCTTATTCTCAAGTATCTGCCTCACTGCAAATATTGGGTCAGTTGTGCTGCACCCTGATCTGAATCCAAGCTGCTCATCTCCCATCTTAATTTCTACTACTTTGCATATATTTTTATCAAGTACCCTCTCCAGAACTTTCATAAAGTCTAATAGGATTTAATAGGCTTATTCTCTGGTCATCTGGGAGATGTCTTTCTCTCCATATTGCTATTAATACCCTCAGCAGCCATTTCTCCTATATCTTACTCAACAGCTTTATCATATCTGCTGTGACCTCATCTGAGCCTGCTGCTTTCCCTGACATGCTTAGGACGGTTCTAACTTCTTCTATTGTGGGCTGTTCCTCATCTCTCATCTTACACTGTGTCTGGGAGTCTATAGTTTTGGGAAATTTTCATCATTCAGATGCTGCTGGAAGTATTTCTTCCATCTACCTTTGATGTCCTGTGGACTGGTGAGCAGGTTGCTGGTGACATTCCTTATGAAGAGTGTCTGACTATCTTCTTTATTGCTCTGTGTTTGCTTTGCCACCTAATATAAAATTTTTGTGCTATTTACTGAGTCACTTTTCAGAAGCTGATAGAGTGCCTCTGATGCCTCGTTCTTTGTTATTGCAACTCCTTTTTTGCCTTTTTGTTTGTCAACCAGTAGTCCTTCTTTGCCTGGGCTCTTTTCTGTCTCTCATTTTTTCCTGCACTCCTTTCTTTTGATGACTTCCTGGACTTCTGCATTCCACCACCAGCTTTCTCCATGTGTCTTATTTCTATACCTGCCTCCACTGTATATCTGTTCTGTAGTCCCCTCACATGCTGTTTTGAGACTCTGCTATTCTTTTTCAACTCCACATATTTCTTCCTCTTCTTCAGATGCTAGACCACTGAGTAATTCCTTGACCTGTTGCGTTTTCTCTCCAGTCAACTTCCAGGTAGTCAGCCTGATGTCTGTCAACCATAGATTGTTCTCTGACCACCACTTCCAGCTGATTGTAGCAACCAGTAGTTTATGCTGCAGGTCAAAATGTTTCACTGGGATGACGTTGCAATCACTGATTTTACCCCAATTCTCTTTCCTTACTTGGTTGAAGTCTACCTGAGTTGCATGTTGTCAACTCTTGTATGTGATCTTGTGACTGTCTCTCTTGCTGAAATGTGCTGGTCACCATAAAGCCATTTGCCAGACAGAAGTCTAGAATGACCTCTCCTTTATTCATGTTGCCCCACTTGTGTGGATCAAGTCAGTACTTCAGTCCTGTTCTGATATGTGTATTCAAGTCATCCACTATCAACAACAATCCATGTTGTCCTGCTTTATTTAGTAGATCCTGCAAATGCTGCCTAAATGCACTGTTTAGTCATTATCATAACCCTGCTGTGGAGCATAGACTGAGATTACGAATACTGCTTAATCATTACACTGGAATTTGATTGTCATGAGACTGCCACTAATTCAAATGATATCCCTCACCACAATTCTCACATCTTTTCTAGCCTGCCATCCTCCTGAGTAGTAGACTCTGGATCCTATGTCAAGTAGCTTTGATGCACTGCCCTTCCATCTTGTCTTCTGCATATGTAAGTTGTCCATCCTACTCCTTACCATCATGTCATCCACTTCCACTCTCTATCCTATCTGTGAACCTTTATAGTCCATGTTTGGCAGGTTGATTGGCTTTATGTCCAACTTTTGCTCAACAGAACTATCCCAGGTAACACAAGCTGGGCAGGTAGGTACCAGCAGGCCAACATATTATTTACCCAGGGCTGCTGGGCTTTATGTTTGGCACAGACTTGCCAGTAGGGGCACATACACCCCAGCCACCATTAGCAGGAGTCCCTGGCATAGGTTGGAGTAGGCCGTTTCCTCACCTCACTTGTCACTGGCAAATACTCGTGCCTATTTGGCGACATTAGTCAACAAGCTGGAATGAACTAGAGACATATTTTACACAGTTGAATGGCTAGCCCTGCCATGGATGCAGTCAGCAATTCATGTGCTCCTATCCTGAAGATACTGCACATTACAGTAGATGGCTAAAATGGTTAGTCTGTGTAACTCTTTCTCCTGTAGAGCACCATCTACAGTCTGAGGTGCTACCCACAACTCCGTTTTGGGTGAGTTTGAGATGGAAACACTCAGCACATTTTTGGGAAGTGGGAGAAACCCCAGAAAGACACAGGGAGAACATGCAAATTCCCTACAGGCATTGGCCAGAGGTCAGGATTGACCCTTGTACCTTATGCATGGGAGGCGAAGACCTTAACCCTTATGCCAACTGGATACATTTTCTATAAAATGGTCTGCCCTCTTCCATTGCAACAGCCAGTAAATTTCCACTTTTGATGTTGAAGATATGTGACTCATGAGAGGATAGTCCGTAATGGACAGAAGAAATGTGCAACAGGTTGCTGTCCTCCTCTGGATAGAGGAAAATTTCAGATTCAGACAGCGAATAACACAGAGAATTTGATACTAAACAAAGTGAGCAGGAGCATTGTACTTGTATACCACAGTGCATTATTCTTCAACTGTAGGATCATAGGAAATACAAGACTATTGAGCATTGTAACCACCTTTGCTGTGCCAGTACTGACCTTCAAGCCAGTAGTTAATTTTTGAATATGCATTCAATTATCCGATTCATATTTGAAGCCATGCAATGTATCACATTGCTTAATATGCAGTCTGAGTTTATTCCAGAGGTGGAAAAATGTGTAATGATTTAATCTCTATGCTCTATCTTGCTGTTTTCATTTTTAGACTGAAGCTATTTTTTATTCATTTTTATTTTATTTTACATTTGTTGACCGGAATAGTCCGACTGGATACATATCCATTTTCAGCGGAAGCCCGGGGAGAAAAGCTCCAATATATATATACATACATTCAGAAAAGAAACGAAAGAAAAATAGAACAAATAAGAATTAAAAAAAAATTGTTTACAGAATTGTTCCAGCCATCTAGTTATACAGATACATCAAAAAGATGAAAATAGACTTAACAAATACAACCTCTTAGTGAGGTCCAAGTTGCATATGAGGTATAAACAGGTTATACAACAAAAGTAAGAAACTAATGCCCAAAAACAATAGGGAACTGGCTCAGCGCAGGAAGAAATACCCCTCTAGCTTAAACAAGCAAATGTGAGATCTTGTCAATTCCTCCAAAGTGAATTGCAAAAAGAAAGTAGTCTCCCTAGCTATTCATTAATTACATCCAAAATCTAAAGGGGGATACCTAGCTGTCTGCTAAACTGGTTGCGGATGACACCATCCATACTAAATTGGTTAGCTGAAAGATTTGGAGCAAACCTCACCACCCCCATCCCCACAGGACATCCCCCAAATTATACCTGCCACCATTCCTCAGCCTGTTATCTTAAGAGAACAGGTCATCTCTGCGCTCTCCGAGGCCAAAAACATCAATGGTACTAAACATCCCAGGTTGCCTTTTAAACAACTTAAAACATGACGTAGCAGATCCAATTAGATTCCAATTTAACCACAGCCTGCAGAATGGCTATGTTCCAGCAGAATGGAGGACAGCAACAGTAATTGCTTCGTACAAAGTCAGATCCATCAACCGACCCTGGGAATTATAGTCCCATAAGCATGACTACCTATGTCCTTGTTGGTAAGGTCCATAATGATTCTTTCCATAATCTTGCAGATGAGGCTAATATTCAAACTCTGGACCCAATCCAGTTCAGATTCATTAAAGCTAGATCGTGTCTATTAAACCTGGTTGACTACTTTGAGAAAGTCACCAAGGCCCTGGACAAGGGAAAGACAGTGCATACCACCTATTTTGACCTATCCAAGGCATTTGACACAGTCCCCATTTATGTGTTATAGAGAAACACTCCCAAATAGGAACTAACCCCTACATCATCACATGGATAGCCAACTGGCTCACTGACAGGACATAAACTGTCAAAGTGGGTGACTTCACCTCCAGCAAAAGACCACACACCGTGTCATATCACAGGGTACTGTGATGGGCCCTTTACTATTCAGAATCTATTTCTCAGAAGTCCAGACAAACGTGGACAGCTTTCGGCTAATTTGTCGATGACTGCAAATTGGGAGCAGTCACTGATTCACCCAACAATGCAAATAAACTGTAGAAAGGGTTAATGCAGACAAATGACAGGTGCCAAAGCCACAGACTGAAGCTAAATGCTAGAAAAATGCATTATTATTTCCTTTGGGAAAGCTAACATCCCTGTTAATTACATTATACACAGCACCCCCTTAAGTGTAGTTCCAGTGGCAAATGATCTAGGTACACGTATTGATAGCAATCTGTACTTCACCACATATCCAAAGTGGTAAGGAAATCCTTCTATGTGGCACATCTAATAAGTAAAGGCATCACATCTAGATCTAAGGATGTTACAATTCCATTATACTTGGCCCTTATCAGACCAGTAATTGAGTACATGTTCCCTTTTGCAAGTATTTCACCAGACACTCGCAAAAGCTGGAGAGACCACAGAGGTTTCTTACCAAGAAAATACAGGGTACACTCTGACATGAACAAATCGTGCTGGAGAGATAGATGCATCTCCCTGAGACTACCACTTCTCTGGAACAAACTTCCAATTCACTTGAAGCAGAGCCCCTTCCTGTCCCTATTCTAATACAACCTAGTCCTAGACCAATGGATGGATGACTGTAAGTTTATTTTTTTATATTTGGTGTTGAATCCGTGTGTTGCATTACTAATCACAACTATCATACAATAACAGGATGAACTAGTTATTTTTGCAATATGCATAAGGGTAACCTAAAGGGCAAGTTTTTTGTCATTTTTTTAACATGATATAGATGGATTAAGGACATTTTTTCTGTTTTTTGTTTTTGTGCGGACAATATATCGAAGCATGTGTTGTAACCCACTGTTTAATTCAGCTCAATTCAATGTAATCCAACTTAATTAATTTAATTACATTAATGCAAAGTGCTCATATATCATTGGTTAACAGGTCCAATCAGTTCCTTTGGCACTTATATTTAAAGTTTCAGTTTAGATTCAAATGTGTTCTGATGAAGTTTTTATTTGTGTGTGTTTATGTTCAATAAATTCCTTTGGAACGTTTATGGACCTGGATGTTTTTTGGAGAGCTGAATACTTGTGAGCTGGCTGTTTGACTCCTTTGCGGTGTATCCGATCGATTTGTAACACCTTCAGTGGTTATACACTCCTGGGGTGGCACCCGTGTCCCTCATGGACACAGGCAGTCAGCATTAATTACCATAGACTTTGTACCTCTGTGAACTTCACTCACCTAACTACTGACAACTGGGTCAAGTCAGGATAAATATTGATAGAAGTAGCCTAGTAACCTCCTATGAAGTGGAATCATCACCTGAAAGGGGACCTCATTCTTCTTAAGAGACCAGATGGAAAATCTTTTCCATTTGGAGATAAGATTTTCTCGATTCAGTGTTTTTTCACATCTGAAATATCTGGAGCATATATTCTGTAAGTGATCAAAATTCTATTGCCCAGAGAGTCAGGTTGAGATGTATCAGAGACCCCTTTTTTCTAAGTCAGTCCACCTTGTGAGGTAACATATAGTGATAGCCCCTGGCTAGGTGAGGAAGGGAGAATCAGTGCTGCCTCAGCCAAAAGGGAGTCACTAGCCAGATTTTTGGTTTGTTTGTTTGAAACTTCAGGAAGACTTATGAATTGGTGGAAGGCATAGTTAAACTTCCCCCATCTGAAGGACATGGCATCCTATTTGCAGGCCTAAGGACAAGGGATCCTGCAGCAAAACAGCTTGAGCTGCCTGTTCTGACAGGAGACAAACATCTATTTGAGGAATAACTCATTTGTGGACCATGTCTAGGAAGCCCCCTCCCACACCACCACCACCGTTCAACATCCATTCATGAGGATCTTCCGAAGACCTGCTTATTGATTCTAGGAGAACAGTCTGCTGACAGAATGTAAATGGCCTTTTCTGACATACCTGCTTTCATTGCATGGTCCCATACCATCAGAGCAATAATATTTGGTAGTTACACATTCAAACTAGCTATGCAGGTTATCAGCTTCAGGAAATTGCATTATCATTAGAAACACAGTGAAATACATTAATATGGACAGTGCTTGGAAATACAGTATGCTGCCTTATTATGGACAGCACTTGTTTTAGCTGATCAGTCAAACATCTCTTCTGTCTCCTGTACATTTCTGTTACCTGGGATGGAGGGCAGCCTTTATTTGTTATTGTAAAGATTTGCAAACAGGCAAAAATGCAATAGTACTGGCAATACTTTTCTTGTTCATAGGTTAGCACTAGGCTATCGGTTGGTGATAGATGTGTCTGCTGTACTGAGTGACACTGTAGCTGTGGTGGGATTGGGAGATTTTGTCATTGCATGTAGCTTTAAGGCATTTATAAGTGGAAACAATGATTTATATTACTGTGCAATTGCTGGTTATTGTTGGGGTTTTTAGTATTGTGCGCTTTGGGAAATCAACTGAAATCAATTGTACAAGGGTGCATTTATTGCATTCAGTCAATCATTTTGTCACTTCAGTGCCATAGTGCTTATTGGGAGATGAAGAGAGGTAGTTGAAAAAAGGATATCTGACAAATTATGTTAAAAGGGAATGACAAATAGTCAGTTAACATTATTCTCAAAATAAAGCAAAACTAATTATAGGCGTCCTGCTAGGGATTTTACCTCTGTAATTAGCAGACGCAATCTCAATTACCCATTTTATACCTGTACCCCAATTTGTACCTAATTCCCTAAATCCCTCTCCCATGAAAAAAACAAAATTTTAATTCCTCTGTCTCTTAATAGAACCACTGAAGTCAATTCTCATAGCAAATTATTAGGGATGATAGTGGATGACAATCTTAAATTCGACCTACATATACAAAATCGCATAAGGAAATACTAATAAAAAATAGGGATACTGTATACAGCCAAAAACTTTCTCACCAGTGCAACTAAAGCAACACCTGTCACTACTTATCTCCTCCCCACACTCCCTTATGATGCTACCATCCTTACTAACCTTCAGGCATCCCAAAAATCAAAGCTTGAACAATGCTATAATGACATTGCTAAATTTTAAACAAATGCCCTGTTCAGAGCCCACTACTGTATAGCATTAAAAGCCTAAATTGGTTGCAACTACCCAATTAGTTAACATATACACAGCTTCTTACCATCTATAAAATGATCAAGAATCCATCTGCTTATCCAGCAATAAATAACATGTTACACTACTATGTTCGTAGTTTGTCATTATGATCTAGTGACCAAAAATTCCTGTCTGCCCACAAACCTATGAAATCTGCTGGGCATTGTCTGTACTTGTACCATGTTGCTAATGCCTGGAACTCCGTATCTTGATCCATCAGGTCAGTTAACTTCCTCACATCCTTCAAAACTATTCTGAAATTATTTTTATCTAAAAGCTGGCCCTGTTCTTGCTCAGTACATAACATAAGCCTTTTTTCTCACTTTATAATGCAGTTCGTGTTTATATTATACTAACTTACAACTAATTTCCCAATAAACAGGCTAAAATTTCTGTAACTATTAAATCATTGTCATATTAACATGTATCTGTTCTTAAACAATGTTTTCATATTGTGTCTAATTTGATGTCATTATTTAAACTGTAGATATTTTGTATTATTTTTAAAGACTGTAAAGTTATCATTCTTAAATGTTTTATAATGCTTCAGAGTTTTCTCCCTAGATCTGCATTAAAATGGGCTTCTATCTACTCAGGCTTTCCCAGTAATCAAATGTCAATAAATAAATATAATTAATTTTATACAAAAAGAATCTTTCTTTAGAACAAAAAAGAATATATAATTTTTAAGAAACATTTTTTATGTCCAGTATGAAACAATCTCCCCCAATTTTCTATTACCTTCTGACAGAAGTGCCCAAATGCAATATCTGCTTAGAATGTAATGTTTTTAAATGTCTTTATTCAACACAAAAATTCCCATCTTTACATCAAAAATATTATTCAGCATAGAGTACAGTGCTTTTTTTCCCATGAATCATTTTGTTTATGAAGATACAATAAAATAGTGTCCTAGAAAAAAGTAGATATAAAATATACTGCTTGTGTTGCATTAAACCCTCAAGCTCTTTGCACAATAAAAAAATAACTAAAGTATCAGTATTATAGGACAGTGAGAGAAAGGACCAAGACAAAGGCAACAATCTCGATATCCCCATTAGTAAAGTTACCCCACAGTGTAACTTACACTGAGAGAAAGTGTTTTGGAACGTAGCCATTTGAAATGTCAGGAACCACTAGATCGAATCCCAAAATGCAGAGACCAAATGGCCAAAAAATGGATTTACATATATTAAGTCCGAGATGGCCTTTTCTTGGGATATTTCTTTTTCTCTGAGGTATGGCCATCTCTGAGTTAGTATATATAAGTTTGGGGGGAGGGGGACTGGGGGGAGAAGAGCAATCTTTGAGACATTTAGTCACAGCCTGACATGGCCCAGCCTTCCTGCCTGTTTTTAATGAAACGTTGCTCTGGTTGATGAGTACATCTGAGAAGAACTTTCTCCATTTTTTTAGCCAGTGTTTTAGTGTTTATTTTAGTTTCTGTTTGTAAAAGTGATACTTGTCTATACTCCAGGGTGAGGAGGGGTCTTGTCCCACTCTAGATAGGTAAGTGATTGAATACGGTCTTGAAGATTGTGGGTAAGTGACCTTTAAGGATTGAATGATTGAAGAGATCTAGGAGTTCCTTTGCCAAAGATGGAATAGAATTCCCCAGAAATACCATCTGGTCAGGTATTTTTGCTTCAGGAGGAGAACAAATTGCCATTGTGGCCTCTTCTAAAATAAAAGGGTTATTTATCATAGCCAGGTCCACCTCTGAAATCAACTGGTTAGAGAACGGAATTTAGAAATTCCCCCTTCCCTAGCTGAAGTGCATTAGACTGCAGTGAATACAGTGCTTTGTATTCTTCCAACATAATGCGATTCATTTTAAAATACTTCTGTGTAGCACACCCTCTTTATCCTTTATTGCTGCCATATGCATTTACCTTCTCCTCTTCACCCACACAGTTAACTTGGGTGAAATAATGCCCTTTGTTTAGACAAAGGATTTTCATCTGTCGCTCTTTTCAGAAAAATGTGCAGATTGTGTTGTCCTAAAGTCTTTTCTCAACCTATTATTCTGCCAGTGCAAACATTATATTTGCTTCTCTGGTACAGTTTCTGTACAGTCTTATTTTTTTATTTTTTTCTAGTTTCTGTACAATATGTTTGACACAGATTTTAAAACTCCCCCATCTTCCTTCCCCTTAAAAGTATAGCCAAGTGTATTACTGAGAGAACTGTTAAAACCGTTCTGCATAGCTGCCTGACCCCATGATGACCTAATCAGCAGTACATCAAGCTTCTGTGCGTGATATGTGGTTCCCTCTATTTTCTACTTCCAGGGAACCCTGTTGGTTAGGCTTACTTAGGCTGCTGGGCCGATAGCCTAGTACCTACCTATGAACTCTTCCATTCTGTCATCAGGGAGAGCTGCGGTCTAATGGTTACAGGAGTTTATAAAAATATAGTCCAGTCTGCTGACACTGCCCACCTTATTAACATAGTAAGTGTAGTGTAGCTGCAGTGGATGTAATACTCTCCAAGTATCAATCAAATCCATGTCATGTGTGGGAATTTTTGTCTCCCCTGTAGGAAGTCTGTCAACTGTAGGATCTTAATTAGCATTAAAATCACCCCCTATAACTATGGCTGAGCATTTTCTGTACCGTTGCTCTGGAGTGTGCGTAACACTGTTGAGTGATTCAACTGTATCTGTGTTAATACTATAATTATTGGCTAGTAATACCTCATGCTTGATAGTTTTGACCCTTAAGATTAGCCATTTACCCTTTGCATCCTTGTATTTGATAATGAAGTTCCAATTCAGAGATTAATGAACCAAAGTGAGGACCACTGTCTTTGCTGAGCAAGTGCAGATGGTTTCCCTATCCTTTCCATTTTTAAAAGGTTTTATCTACTTTATTAAGTTTGAGTTGGGTTTCTTGTAAAATCGTAATGTGTGGTACATATGTTCCAAGAACTGAGAAAAAATGCATTTACCTTGGTCCAAGAGGTTTGGTCTCTCACATTCCATGTAAGAATATTTAAATAACATGGCACTGTGGGTTGGAGATATTATAACCCTTCATAGAGTTAGGAGTAGTAAAGGTGTTAGACCTAGTGTTATTGTCAAGCATGCGTAGACAGTACAAAGTTTTAACTGTTATTACATTGAGTAGTAATAAGATGTAAGAATTTTAAGTTGAATTAGCAATGAAAATCCATAGATGAGTTTAATGGGCAGTTGCTGTGGAGGAGAAGGTGACTCCTCCTCAGATTGAAGAAAAAAGGCCTGCCACTCTAAAGGTTGGTCCTATCCATGAAACAGTGATTCTGCCTGAATGATGCACACTTCTCGGTGGTGACGCGACACTGTCGATAGCTGAATCTTATTTCTAATCCTGAGTAGTCTGTCAAAAGAGGGCAGGAGAATCAAAAGAAGGGGGAAGAAGAGTGGAAGTGTTTTGGATTAGTTCTGAAATCTCTCTTCATTATACTTGCTTTGATGTAAGACGAAATCTTAGTCTATGAAAAGTTCTGCATCCTGATAAAGGTGTTTTGCTAAATTGCAAATGAAAAAATGCCACGAGTGTGCAGGTACAAATCTGTTTCAGTAGTTATAAATGAAAAAAGAAATTCAGAGTAAGGCTTCACATGCTAAAGGCTCTTCGTACAGAAAAAAAAGTCCCAGAGACAAGCATGGACCTAAATGTATATTGTGTATGTTAAGACATTCCCCTTGTTGCTCAAGTCTTTCTTACTTGAGCTACCAATTCTTGCTGTGTACCTGCATTAAATTACTGTTCCTATCCCTTTATGGCTGATACCCGGTTGGTTCCACTGTTATAAACAAATGTTCCTTATTATCTTTCTATTGTAGTCTATGCAGGATGGTAAAGCAGCTACTGAGAGGGAGTGAAATACAATGAGGAAGGCAGTATATTACTGAACCTACGCACATTGCCAACATACTGGCTGACAGGTTCAGTGCAAACTTCTCCCCCCCCTCCCCCCCAAAAGGAGAGATATCTATACCAGAGGATTGTAGCCCCCCCAAACATCTCCAACACCCAGGTGAGAACTGCTCTCTCCAAAGCAAAAAACACAGCATCCATGGGACCGGATGGTGTCCCCGGCTGTGTGCTCCATGAACTCAATGAGGAATTAAACCTGCAGTTAGGACAGCTGTTTAATCTTAGCCTCACCTCAGGATACGTATCCAAGGAGTGGCGCACGGCGACTGTGGTCCCACTTCACAAGGGCGGTGCCTCCACCGACCCTGGAAATTACCGTCCCATTAGCTTGACAAGCCTTATCTGCAAAGCCATGGAGAGGATCATAATGGAACTCATAAATAAAGACATAGGGAACTTGCAGACTTTGGATCCAACCCAGTTTGGCTTTGTCAAAGGCAGATCATGCCTTTTAAACTTGGTTGACTTTTTCGAGACAGTCACCAAGGCCATTGATGAGGGAAAGGCAGTCCATACAGCCTACCTTGACCTGGCAAAGGCCTTCGACACAATACTCCACTCAGGTATCATCGAAAAACTCATCAGCTTGAATGTAAACCCATACATCACAAGATGGGTTGCAAACTGGCTAAGTGACAGAACCCACAGGGTCAGAGTTGCTGGAGCCATGTCAGACTCAAAGCCTGTCACAAGTGGTGTCCCACAGGGATCAGTCCTGGGTCCACTCTTGTTCGGCATCTACTTTTCTGAAGTACAAGCAAACACAGGAGGGTTATGGCTGACAAAGTTTGCAGATGACTACAAACTGGGTGCCATAGTCGAAAACACATCTGACACAGATATCCTTCAGAAGGGCCTCACAGAAACAGATAACTGGTGCCAGAGCCATGGCCTAAAGTTAAATGCCAAGAAATGCATAGTCATACCCTTCGGGAAAAACAAGGTTACCCCTAGCTACCATATAGGTGGCAATCCACTGAGCACAGAAGAAGTCATCAGGGATCTGGGGACCCAGGTTGACAGTAGCCTTCGCTTGACACTCATGTTGCTAAAGTAGTTAGGAAAACCTTCTACATTGCCCACCTGATCATGAAGGGATTCACATCTAGATCAAGGGAGGTCATCGTCCCCCTGTACTCATCACTCATTAGACCTATGATTGAGTACAATGCCCCATTCGGAATGTATCTGACCCGACACCTGCAGCAGTTGGAAAGGCCCCAAAAGTTCCTCACCAAAAGGATAAAGGGTCTCAAAAATATGTCTTATGCTGCCCGACTGAAAGAACTCCAGCTCTATTCAGTCTCATACCGCTTGCTCAGAGGTGACCTGTGCCTGACATATAAGGCCATGTCAAACCCTGATTTGATGAATATGCTTCACCTCAAAAAATCTAGATCCCTCAGAACCACAAGGGCGGGAGACTTAAACCTTGACACGGTTATTAATAGAACGTGCTGGAGGGACAGATTCATCACCCAGAGACTCCCTATGCTGTGGAACAAAATCCCGGTACATGTGAGGCAGAGCACCTCGCTGGCCTTGTTCTAGAGGAATCTTGACCAATGGATGGGGGATCGCAGATATACCCCAGGGATTACTTCAATGTCACTGCTTGACAGAGGCACAGCAAAATAATGGGCATAGTTTTATTCAAACTAAAGGGGTGGCGAAAGCCAAATAACTATGGGCTAGGCTTATAAATGCCCTTGGGCAGATAGCCTAGTACGAACCTATGAACCTATGCATTTTAATGGGAGTGGAAATGTAATCAGTTTAATAACTAAAGCTGGTTTCAGTATTTTTCCATGGTGTACTCTTACTGTGAGATACTGAGAATCCCCTTGCAGCTCTCCTTACATCAAAAGCTTTTTTTGACAGAAAAACTACACTTCTGTTGTCTAAAGATGATTGAACCAAGAAGGATAGATGTTTAGAAAACCATCTGTACATAAAGTAGAACCTTGAAATTATTTGATCTCTGTTTAATAATCCAAAACCTCAAAAAATTGAAGAGCTACTTCAAGCAAGCTGTTCCTTCATACATGGTCATGTGTGCAGCCCTGTGGGAACATACATAGTCATGTGCGCACCCCTGTGGGAACATATATGGTCATGCGTGCACCCCTGTGGAAACATGCATGGTCATGCGTGTACCCCTGTGGGAACATACATGGTCATGTGTGCACCCCTGTGGGACCATACATGATCATGTGTGCAACTTTGGGGGACCATACATGGTCATGTGTGCACCCCTATGGGAATGGTTAGTTGCTGTCTTCTTATGTTACTGTTTGAAAAAATGCTACTGAAATGCTGTTTGCAGTACATCTTGCATATAGTTTTGCAATTTATTTATTAATCCAACTTAACAATGATTGCAACAACACAGACGTTAAAAAAATATATCGCACAATCAAACTGCCTCTCACACAAAGCGGTAGGAACACACTTCCTTACACATGCACGCGCACACACACACACACACACACACACACACACACACACACCATATCATCTTCTCAGACCACATACAAACATCACATATGCAAACATAAACATCAACACACACTTCATGTTATCATCTCAGATCCTACACACACACACACACTCTCTCTTCATATTGTCATCTCAGACCACATACAAACACCACACACACACTTCATATTATCATCTCAGACCACACACAAACACCACATGTGTAAACACAAACTCATGCATAGACACACATACTCTTCATATTATCATCTCAGACAATGCACAAACACTACATATGTAAACATACCAACACACACACTCCATCTTATGGTCTGAGACCACACACCAACACCAGATACACATACATAAACACTAACTCACATACATACACACACACATGTAAACCCTTACAACAATATACTAGAAGCATTTCTTGCAGGAGGACAAGCCCCCCCTACCTCCTTGTGGGGGTCTGCACCCTCCTCACCCACATGACTTTATATGTACCAACTCTGAGATCACATAATGGGGAAACTGTATATTCTCAATCTTAAAGTCTGCAGCTTTCAATCAGCTGTGCACCATCTGTATGTATGGGTTTGTATGTGTATACATATATGTATATATGTATGGATAGATATATATGTATACATATATATGTATATATCCCCACATATAGATCCAATGCTTTTGTCTTCTGTATATGGAAAGATGATAGCTGCCTAACATGTGCAATAGTGTATGTTATCTCTTTTGTTTAACTGTATAATTATACCCAAAGCAGACTTCATCACAACGTAGCTGTACTCATTTGAATTAGCCTCACCTGCTCAGGTGATTCCTACAGCTCATATTGCTCTGAAGTCACAAGCCTCCACTGACAATAGCATTCATTTCCTTTTTTGTCTGTTAATATAGAGATGGAACAAGCTTTATAAAATGGTTCACCTGCTGAAGTGAAGAGAAAACTGTTACTGCCCCAGTAGGTAGTGCAGCCCACATCATTTCACATGTCTCCTCATCTCCCCCTTCCCAAGATTCAGTGCACTCTCTCTTTCCGTATCTCACTTCTGTGCATATATGATAATCATTTGCAAATGCACTGACCTTGTCTAGTTTGTGTCCTATTCTACCATGTCCACCCATCATATTTCATAGTGAAGGCCCGAAAGAAACTCCAGTCATGTCTTTAGCAAATGTCCAGGTAAAGGAACTGAACCAATATTAACAGATAAATAAGACACTTTGGTGCAATAGAATCATATCACATTGTATCTCCCCATGTCTGGATCAAACTTGCACTACACATCAAACAGAGTAGCACCTGCACCGTCTTCTAGGTAAACCTAGATTATTGGATAAGCAGCCTCACGTTCTCCCCTGGTCTATCTTGTCTTGCCCCCTTTGAGGCTGGAGGGAACTTTTGAATATGGGTTATTTCTGTGGCTTATTATGGAATGCAGAATGGTTGCCTGTTTCTTCCCTATGAACTGTGAAATTTGCTTTCCAAGTTCACGTCTACCTTGCTTCTATTACTCTTCTGACTAATAAGCAAATAAATAGATATGCACATGACAGAAGAAATCTTTTTCTAAGACACTAGGGAAATAAGATGTTTTAATGGAAGTCTTTGTCATTTTTGACTTGGTGACTGTGGAAGCATCTTTGATAAAATGCCTTGGTGTATATTGTGTGTGTGACCTCAGATTTGCTGACCTTTGCCAAGTAACAATCTAGGTAGGCTGTTAAGAATAACTCAATATGGAAATCAGTAACCCACGTTAACCTTTGCTGGGTCCTTCGTTCCTTGTTTTTTTTTATGCAGTAGTACTGTGCACACTAGGTTCCTTGACAGTATAGTTACAGAATTAAGTCACACAGTTAATCAGATGGAGAAACCATTGCTGTAGTTCTCAGGGAAGGCCAAACGGGCTACAACTAAGGGACAAATTAAAACACATTTGGTACAGCTTACTGTAAGATATAGGGTAAACAGCAATTGCCAGTGCATTAATATGTGGTGTTTGTTCCCCAGTTTTGAAACATAAATTAAAAGGTAATAAAGCTGTTGTATGTAATCAGAAGCAGAAACAGGCCTGCTCTCCATAATCTTTGCACATTACCCTCTTGTTAGTATAGAATGTGCTCCCAGAAGCTTTAGTTGCTTGAGAGTGAGTGTAGTTTTAAATCAGAAATAGTCATGTATGAATATTCAGGATTAGAAGTGTGGATCACTTAGGTCAGATTTCTACAGTTCTCTTACCTTACCCTTCGTGGTTGTTAAAGTTAACTATAAACCTTGACAAATATACAGAACCTTCTATCTCTGCCCAACCAACCTGCACTCCATTTCTATCTTTAAAGCATCATTCTCAGTCCTTTGTACAATTTAACATTTCTTTCTGCAACGTTCATTCCTTTTTCACTTACTGGATGCTTTATTGATGACCCTGTGGCAAATTCCTTATATGTTTAGCATTCCTCCCTGTAAGCAGATAGACACAGACAGCATTATTCAAAATATGTATGCTAGCAATTGTTTAAATCCCTTAAAAAAGCTAAATGTTTACATAATGTATCTGCAGTAGGCTACATGTTTATATAGAGCTTTATCCAAGATGCCAATGACTGTACAACATCAGCAGATGTTTACATGGAATATATAACATAATTTCCATGCATGGTTAAATAGATTAACTTAAAAGTGACATGTTTACAGTGTTGTAGCTGTGTATGATTTCTGTAAGGCAAGCTGTCTTGTGTGTTTGACTTACTTATTGCAGTTTAGTATGTGTTTATTTACTGATAATTGTAATTGTTGTATTGTCTATGGCTGTTTGTTTGGCTGCATGTGCATAACATTCTGTATTAAGCTTTTCCCCTGGCCCTCCTTGGATATTGGGTTATGTTAAACCAGACAGATACCTTGATGAATAAACTTTAATTAAATAATGGGTTAACATCAGAACGATACCACAGCAGGAGTTTAGATGGACTATACTTTTTCAGACTGCATAAACAATGACTACATGTAAGATCAGTGAAGTTTATGTATCTGAACATGACTTCAGTGTACTCAGTTGAAACAAAACATAGCATAGATAATCCAAAACAAAAGCAGCCTTGCTGAAAGCTGACTGTGGAAGTGTTTTTGTGGGGTGGAGGAATAAGAAGTCCTACTGCCTTTTTAGGAACTGCGCCTCCTGTATCATCACCCTGTTGTATATAATCAAACCCAAGGTAACTGCTTCTATGGGTAAAGGTTCTTGTGCCTTCAGAATTCTTTTTCGTAAAGATGCACCTTATTTCAGTGAGATTCATCCTTTGGTGAAGTCAGAGAATTTCACTCGCTTACTAAGGACTTTGATGAAAGGATGCTCAGAAAGCAATACTTCCCTTCTGCACAGTGGTGTGACCTTGAAAAATCATCTCTCCAGTGAACTTAAAATGCACCTTATTACATTAGTACTTAGTGGAAAAGCATGGCTTTCAGCGGAATTAAGAAAACATTTTTAAGTGATTTTTTTATTTTTGCCTACTAAATGGACACTGGGCACATTGGTCACTCTGTAGTGTGGCTCACTAGCTATTCATATGTCAGCTCTGCTATTAATGGGTTAGGAATGTCTCAGCAGGTCATAGTCATAACCATAGCAACAGGGTTGTCTGCACTTTGATCATATCTTATAGGAAGCAAAGGAAATGCAAGTAAAACTACTGTTATGATTAGACTCCCTTACAATGAAGCACAGTACAGGCAAGTAAAAGTCCACATGAAAACACAATACCAGTGAGTGGTGTGGTTGTTCAGAGGTCTGTAAAGGGTTCCCAAACATGCTTTAGGTGGTATGCATGTGATGTTAGATTGTCTGAGTGCAGGGCATGTATGAGCCATGTTTAAGTGACATGTCTGCCACATGTGACATAGTTATAGGAGGCTCAGCATTATCCTATACTAGTCATGGTTGTATAAGACAGAGCTTTGAGTACATCTGTTTGCAGACCCACACCACCATGCAGTATAACAGCAAAAACCTTTGTCAGTGTAAACAAATATAGTTTTCATAGTTCACAGTTTGTGTAGCATCCCACATATGCACAGCAGTTTAAAAAAAAAGAACCATATAGCGATTACCTCTCTTGGCTGTTGCCAGAAACTGTTTGCATGGTTAAAGTATTCTTAAAAATAAAAGAGAGAAATATTGCTTGATCTCACGTATGGTAGGCAACATGCATGTCTGTTCTCAAGATTTTCTACATGTCTGACGCCACAGCATCGAAGGATAAATCCATAACAATGTCGCAGGTGAACTCAAGTTTGGTTACCTGCTGAGGTGCGTGTAGGAATTAAGGAACTAGTTGGGGGTGGGGGTGGGAGTCAGTGGCTACTGCTCAGTCACCCAGCCTGGAAGTGGAGTGATGGCTGTGGCTCACCACATGGGTGGCACCTAGCAGGAGTACTAGAGAGTCACCCAGTGGAGCTCCAACCTGGCCAAGCATGCTTCTGTTCAGAGAGGAAGCAATTGTGTGCTCAGAGGAACTGATGCTAGTGGACAGAGAGTAGGTCATGCTTAGGACCAGCAAGCTGACCTACTCCTGCACTGCCCAACTCCCACAGGGGAATAGATGGCTAATGGTGGTTCCTTGACCAGAACAAATGGGCTGTACTGCTCTCCTCTAACCCAGGAACACCAGCCTCCTTGTTGGACAAAGGTAGATGACCAATTGGGCAAGGTTCTGGGGGGAGGAAATATTTTTTACAAGTATACTGCACAGGGTAAATGCATTAAGAAGCAAAGCTTAAGTAGCTAATTTACACAACATCTGATTAGTGTAAATACATTAAGATGCAAAGTGTAAGCAGCTAATTTACGCAACATCTGATTTTACATCTTAGTGGATAGAGAAAAGAAGACTGTTGTAGTTGCAAGTACAGGGTACATTATTTTCAACCCGCCTCCAAAAAAAAAAAGTACAAACCCAAGGCGGTGAAAGTAGGCAGTGTTAGAACCCTCTTCCAAGTTCCATTTACTCATTTAAACGTTTGAGCCCAACGGTACGATTTGGACTTTTTGACTGAGTTAGACAATCATGTAGTGTCCGGGCAGAAAATGGGATATGCAAGCCTTGGAGCAAAGGGTATATCTTTTTCCAGTTCAGTTCTTGTTGCCTCTGGATATAAAAGACTGATGCCCTGACTGCCCACTGCAACCTTGAGTTTGAGTAGCTTTCAGTGAGGAGGGTCGGGTAAGGGATGCATCTCAGGAATCTCTCTCTCATTAACAAAGCTGTGGTGGAGACTGAATGCCTAGGAAAAGCTGTCCACTTGCTAGAGAATTCAGTAGCTACAGGGACAATGTCACTTGCAAAAGTGTGTTACTTCCCTTTAGCAAATCATCACTCCAGATTATTTTTAAGAGTGCCAGTGGTTCTCTTCAGTCCACCTGATATATTTCACCAATCTCGAATAAGCATTCACTTCCAAATAAATGTGTAAGACTAAATTGCACTTAACAGTTTGAAAGCACCAGCAAAAACAGATGTCTCACCACTTACAATACTCACAGACAAGAGGTTAGAAAATAATTCCATTTCCAGCTGACAGTCAACAGTCTTCCCTCAGCAACCACTTCACATCTCCGTGATCCCTGATAAATTGGCACAGACAACCCACATCACTGGCTTTAAGAGCACTTTAAACTTTTTAATTTGCCATACATGTTGTCACACATAATAAAGACTGTATTCGATCTCTATGATGGTATCTGTGTATTACATGCATCTGAGTTACAAAATGTATGTGTATACATTATTAAATGTAATTTTTCAATCATTTATTCAGCTAAGTAGTCTGTAATATATAAACTCAGATCAGAATATTGGCTTTGTTTAGTAACTATAAATGTCTGAGTTGTTTGTTTTCCTTTCTTCCCCTCTGTAGGACTGGCCTGATGACTCCTTTACCTGCACTCATTCACCCTCTTTGTTCTGTGGATGACAAGCTTTACAACCCATTTGTTTCTGTCTGTGGATTCTAGTCAGCTCTTTCATTTCACAGTGATAAGAGTCGGTCAGCCTTCTGGTCCTGTGGAGTGGCCACCCCCCACTACTGGAACCCCCCCTTACTCTGCAGTAGCTTCCCAGGTTCTGTTCTGTGCTGTCCATGTACAGTGTGTATGTGCTCATAGACTCGTGCTCCATGGGTGCAACACCTAATGCTCCACTTAGGGTCATCCACACACTCACATCCCCCAAGACTGTTCTGTCAGCTGCTAGTCCACTGATTAAACTGTGGTCATCTTGGCCATAGAAAGTGTTTTTGTGTGTCTTACTTGCTGTGGGATGACTCTAGATAGGTTGCTACTTAAAACTGATGGAAGATTTCCTGTTACACATTTTTTTTTATTACAGGCTATAATTTTGGGTGTGGGTGTATACCTCTGAAAAATAAACATTTTTTTTACTTTTTGGTCAGCGGCAAAAGTGCAGTGAATTACTTTTAGAACAGAATACGGGTTTCACTGCTTTAGTTTTTATGTGGTTTTAAGAAGATTCTCTACTAAAAAATTGAGCTGTTTATTTTCATAGGCCTGTAAAAAATTATGTAATTAGTAAATGCTGTGAGTTGTAAGCATTGAGAGGACCAATCTGAGGCTATATCTTCACCTCTCCCAAGTAGACTGCATGTTTCTTGACAGCTTCCCTTTGACCTTAGTAAAATGTATTGTACAGCAACTGTATAAGCCAAGCATGATCAAATGAATAACTTACGTGAGATGTAGATATGCAGATAACTTATAGACATTTACTGATGGATATATTTACCCTTTCTCCTTGCACCCACTGCAAAGTCACCCTGGGACTAAAGCATGCAGGGGAAAGGTCATCCTGTGTAGACAAAATCACCTACCGCCTTCCAGTAATACATAGAGACTGAGAATTACAACATTTGGGATGCAGCATAGAGGCTACTCATGGTTTTCCATGAACTGCTTTTGTTGTTTTGTCTGAATGACTCAACATTTGATCATTTATTTATTTATTTTTTACTTGTAGCTGTCACTTGTGATTGTACCAAAATTTGGTGTTATTCTTCCCACTTGGGTGGGGGGTTATTTGCTTAAAAAAGTATTCCATACTTTCAAGGTATGTTCCACTGTACCCATAGTTGCATCATACATTGCCTGTTTTTTATGAAATAAATTTGGCAGTCTGGGTCCTACCGTAGACTAATTTTAGTCTGTGCATTCCTCAGCAGACAGTCATGGCATACAGTTACCTAGTGCATTGCCAGTTCTTTTCACGCCATTAGTGTGAAACTAATTTTGATTTTATTGTGGTAAATTAAAATGCATTTGACTTGGCCTTATTATATATATCAAGCCTGTAGTGCCATCAGAAGTAGTAGTGGTGTTAAGTACCTGTGTAATGAAATAAATACAGTAAGGAGACCAACCCATGAAGAATCACATTAATAGAACAACACCGTCTGATGCATGTGGTCTGCAAATGAATCAGTCTGGTAGTTGGGAAGTAAATGGCTGCTTTACTCACATTTCATTGCAGTTCATACATAAAAACATTATCAGGTTTAGGATTACTTCTAAATGCTCTTGTGGTCTTGCAGCTTTAACTATATTTAGGAGTACTGCTTCATTAAACATAACCTTAACACCAGAATAATAATGATAAAAAAGAGTTATATGGAGCTTTCAAAAGTACTTTGCTACTGATACATTTTAACTTTTCATAAATTGTGTGCAGCTTTAGTGTATTTTATTACATTCAGAGACTTGCTGCTATAATTTACCCCCGGGGTATTTTTATTATCCCTGGAATTTTACATTTCAAACGTTCATATTTACAAAAGGCAGTAGTGACCATTATATTATTTTATTTTTTTATGAGGTAAAGCATTAAAACAATAGAGGTACACTGACAAACAAATATTTGTTGACTTGTCATGAAAATTCAGACTAGTATCCCGCATTCATAAATATTTCTGAACTTAAAGGGGAGCATTTTTTTTTTATTGATGACATTCCTTAAACCAGCTCTTTCAGGCAACATCATGTGCATTTAATTGCTGACGTTAAATGTTGTGCAATAAGCTTGTCCCTTATCTCCTAAAATAAAGTCAAATTAAAAAAAAAAAAAAGTAAATTTGGAGTCTTCCGCAAGGTGCAAAGTTTAATGGAAACTGTTCTTCTGGTTGTGGTTTAAGGAAGAATAAAGAAAACATATACGAAATATAAAATTAAAGAAAACACATATGAAATATAAAATTAAAGAAAACATATATGAAATATAAAATGAAGGATGGATGCAGCAGGAATTATGTACAAGCAGAAACATTTGAATATTACAAAGCCTAAAACTATAAACCACTAAACAGAAATTGTGCTAAAAATACTTTTGTAGCACAGTAGCTGTGTTCAGTATGAGGCTAGTAGCAATGCACTGGGGCAAGACTGCTTCACCTCTGCATGTTTTAACTTAGAGGTCACACAGTCATAGAGAAGGAGAGAATTTTAAGTTTTGTTTTATGGCTGATTATTCCCACACATCCAAAGTTATGTGAATTTTTATTTGAAGTTGGAATTGTATGGGGAATGCAGCACTTATGTGGGTCAGAGGGGCTTACCCCCTTGAAAAGCAAATGGCACCCCTTCAGCAGTGTAGTGGTTAGTATTCTGTTAACTGACAGCAAGTTCCTTCCTTTTAGTTTAGTTCTGTTATTCCTAACGTGTGTTTGTTCACTTCATGCCTTACAGTTCTTCTTCTTCGTATTCTGTACTGCACGTCAGTATAAGTTTGCAGAATATATGTGCTCCTTGTTTATCATTTTTAGTTAAGAGATCATAAGAGTGGGTTAAAAGTGATGTTAGCTGAAATGTTACTAATGTGAAATGTGGAAACATAACATTTTGTGCTCTTATACTGGCAAGCTGTCAAACTTTGGCATTTGAATCTTCAGTTATTTAAATTTGATATTTTAAATTACTGCTTAAAATTATGATCTGAAACTGTTTCCGCACCATCTCCTGAACTAAAAGTAATGTGTCAACAAATGTACATGCCAGATTTTATTTTTTTTTTGGGGGGGTGTCTACACTGGATCACAAATGCGGTCCATGTTAAACAATGACAGATGTGTAGGTGATAGGGGTCCTTTAACAAACTGAATTTTTTACTGAACAAAATGTCTTTAATGTTGACTGCAGTCAAAAAACTGAGGTGTACCTAGTACAGAGGTGGTGATTGTTGAGGAGGTTATATGCATTTGAAAGGTACTAAGTTGCTGTTATTTAATCACAGTTTAACAATTAAGAGAAAGGCAATTGTTTTGCCCATATGAAACAAATAGAATAAATTACTCTGGAATTATTTAGAACAGAAATTATTTCCTCTTTCCAAAATCAAACATCTAAGGAATACCTTACTGAAAAGTGGTGATGTGGGGCATTAGACCATTTTTGAAAGCTACTGACGTATGCCCACTTTTGCCGGTCATCAGCCCAATGACCAATTGGCCCATTTGTTCCTGCATGGGGGCACAAGACTAGCCAATCCTTTGTGCCCCCTGTGAGGTGAAAGTTGGCCACAAATGCCATCCATATGGACATTGAGGCTTATCCTCCCTAACTTCAGGAGCTCCTAACCCTCCAGTGGCAACATTCATGAATGCTTAAGCTGCCAGTTATTATGGTGAAAGAGCATATCTGCTTCCTTGCATGAACCCCCCTCTGACCTATGCTGCAACTCAGTAAGAGCACATTATTTTGATCTGGACTCCACAGGCAGCATGATCCACTGAGTGCTGCCCAAGTGGTGAGACAAGCTCCCTCTCCAGCCTCCACCTGCTATACCTGCTAATCGAATACTGGTCATCTGGGTCACAGTAAGGGCTTCATCTCTCTTTGTCACAGGAAAGAACAACTGTAATTTTTAATGCTTTATTGTCATAAACACAATATTGTATAAAGTCTGGTTCTCTGATATAGCTATACAGTCTCTAAAACAGGATGTCTTTATACATGACTGTGAACTTTTTCACCTGGTATATTTATTGAAAAAAGTTCTGTGTTACTTCAGTTACTATAGACGTTGCTCTAACACAGTAGATTCTGTAATATAATTAAAGTTGTATATAGAGGTTCCCTATATTGAGTGTTCACATATTTTTGTATAAGCTTCTTGTAATTTGTTCAGGGATATTCTTGACATACCCAGTTTTCCCGGTCTGCCTTCCAAAACATGTTTGCTACCTGCAGTAGCACTACAGAATCTGTTACCACTAAATCCCAGTTTACTAATGGAGCATCCAGTTTGTATATCTTCTCTAGCTACAGTAACACTAAAGCAATTAGGTCAAGGACCACACATCTCCTAAGCATCTCTTCCCATAGTCCCCTCTGTAAGTTCCATGCATCTCTTCCCATAGTCCCCTCTGTGAGTTCCATGCATCTCTTCCCATAGTCCCCTCTGTGAGTTCCATGCATCTCTTCCCATAGTCCCCTCTGTGAGTTCCATGCATCTCTTCCCATAGTCCCCTCTGTGAGTTCCATTATCTGGTGCCTCCAGGTTGGCCTGATATTATTATTTGGAAATAATCAGCTGCTTCACTTAGGATTCAAGAGTGGTTGCTTGAATATTATATTATTTAGAGAATGCTGCTGTTTCTTTTTTGTCTTGAATAACATAAGCTTTAACCTAAGGAGAGTGAACATTTTTTTTAAATGTCATTTCCCTTGACTTTTAACCAACTGAATTATCCACCAAACCTAGCAACCTACTGAAGAAACAGACAACAATTGCACTGGGACATCTCGTTATTCAGGTTCTATAAGACCTCAGACAGAGGGTACACTTTGCATTTAGTCTTGTTCTTGTAGTCCAGATATATTGGAGTAACTGTCCATATACTTTGCATTTAGACTTGTTCTTGTAGTCCAGATATATTGGACTAACTGTCCATACACTTTGCATTTAGACTTGTTTTTTGAGGCACAGGCCATGACTTGAAAGGGTCCCAAAAGAACCATGTCCTTTACCTAGTTAACAAGCAGCTATGCTGTTAGTGTAGGTAGTTCTACAGGTAACGTACTTGCTTTAAACACTAGAAACAGAATGTACAGTCTGTTCCCACACCTCATGTTTGGATTCCTTTTCCATGCAGCAGAAATACCCTCTGTTTTGACTTTGAGCTCCTGGCCAGCCCTCCCTACATCTGTCATTACTCTCTTTATTAACTTAATTTACATATTTGCTAATGACCTCCATACAGCAAATAGATATGCCTATGCAAGTGACTCCATATTGAGCTGCTCTGCCAAATTTATAGACAAACTACAAGCAGAGACCAAATTTGTTTATTATTTATTGACATTTGATTACCAGGAAAATCTGACTAGGTATTTTCAGTGGAGGCCCTGGGAGAAAAATGTATGAAGTATTACAGAACATTTTAAGAACAATAATTTTACAGTCTTTAAAAATAGTATAAAAATCAACTACAGTTTAAATAAATATGTCAAGTTAGACATAAATCGTATAGATACAAGTTATATGACAGTGATTTAATACTTAGAAATTCAAATAATATAAACACGAATCGCGGTACAAAGTGGATAAAAGTGAGGAAGTAAGTGAAGAAGGGGAGAGTAAGGAGAGGTAAGATATGAACAGATATTTGCTCATATTTAGGAAATATTTTAGCTGGTGTTAAGCAAGACCAGTGCCAGCTGGCTTGTGGCACGGAAGTCTTTCAGAATGGTTTTAAAGGATGGGAGGGAGGGGGTTTGACCTGATGGAGCTCTAGGCCCTAGAATCTTATAATTCCATTGAATCATGGCTGAATGAAAATGAGACACTAATGTCCCCCAAACACACCCAAAAAACAAACTGATTTTATTTGTACCAAAACAACTCTTGGATCAAAAAAAGTATAATTAACCTAACCTCATCCAACTACGCCAAAATCAAACTAGTAGCTCATACCAAACCAGTTGGAGTATATCTAGATGAAAACATGAAATTGGTTACCAGATAAAAGAAGCAATAAAAAAGAAAATCACCAAAATGGGCACTGGGCACTCTGTAGAGGATGAAAATGACTTGACTGACATTGTTAGAAAATACACAGCTCAAAGCTGCCCACGGGGCTGCTTCTGCTTATATTGATGTGCAAATTACTTTAACTAGTAAACTGGAACAGTGCTACAATACAGTAGCCAATTTCGTTACAAATCTGCCATACAATACTCACCACTGCCCGAATCTAAGACACTTTCATTAGACAGAACCGGGTCATAACCTAAGTTTTTCTCAACAATTTTCAACACACAGGTTAATTCATAAACTTGAAAAATGCCCATTATTAAAATTACTTCACTGTACCCTCCAACTGAATCTCTTTGTTCCAAAGGCAAACATCAGTTGCTAGTTATAAAAGCCTACAACATTGCTGGTGATTCACTATTCTCCAACTACATTTTTAAACTGTGGAACTCAGTCCCTACATAATTACACAAAGAGATATTCATAACTGCTTTAAAACCCATCTAAAACAATATTTTACAGATTCATGACTCTGCACATGTATCTCCCCAGATTAAAATTTCCACTACAATTTCCCTTACAAATACTTCACTAATCAACAGATCCCTTGCACCGTTTCTTCTTCCTGAACTGCACTATGAAGTGTGTCTGTTTCGCCTTCGACATTGGTCCTTTAAGACAATTACAGTTCTCATTTTCTTTAAGTCCCAGCTAATGTCGTAGTAGCTACCTGTTTACATGTCTGTGTTGTATGTTGCAGAGAACACCTGCTACTTCTGCTTCATGTGTTTCCTTAAAAACATAACCCCTACTGCTCTGTGCCCAAATGACTGACGAAGCAAACCAAAGTCCTGCACACATGATGCGACTACAAGTATTGCTGGGATTTCATTTTGCACGTCACATTTTTTGTTACTACTGTGTCTCAAAATGTATTATCTTTTTGTTTTGTTGCTTCGTTTAATTTTTGTTTCTTGCATGTTATTTAGTTTGGTATTATTTTCTTATTACTGTTGTTGTTTAATGTTATATTTTCTGTATCTTAATGTCCAATATCGTTGTAGATTTTCTCCCCGGGCCTCTGCTGGAAATGGGCACGTGCCCAGTCATACTATTCCAGTAATCAAAAGCAAGTAAATAAATTAATAATACCCCTGTTCGCATATTGCTGATAGAGACCACCTCAACGGTATGTACTTCCAGCTTTACATTTCATGGAAGCCAGACCTCTTTTTATGACCTTCCTCAGTCACACATTTATGTTTCTTTATTTATCATTTCTGTGCATTAGACATTTCACGTACACTGGGCGTCTATTGGTTTGTACCTTCTTCATATTTCATAGTGCTTTTAGCCATATCTTAGGCATCCTCCCATCCTTTCATTTTGTCATTAGCCTGATTGAAAGCCTTGTCATTGTATTCTGTCTCCTGCAGGTAACTAACGGGTGACCTGTGTCTGGCTTTCAGGGCAGTCTCCAACCTGTCCCTGGTGGAAATGCTACACATTCGTAAATCAAACTGCAGGAAGGTTAATCGCTGCACTTTTTGTTGTATTGGGATTTTTTACATACCGTTAATGTTTAGTTTCTATGTTATACATTGATGTATATATAGTAGGATGTGGTTACTGTCACTTTAAACCATTATTTAACTCCTTTTGGAAAATAAGATGCAGTACTGCATTGATGCCAGAAGGCGAAACCCGTATACTGCGTTAGCCTTGAGCTGTTAGCTGTTGGGTGCTGTTTACTTCATTGTACTGAATTGAAGCAATGAACTTATGTTAGGAATCATTTTTCTGCATTTCCCGTGGTGGATTTATTTCTTACAGCATCTACTTAGCCATTCTGGTTCCACAGAGGGTTTCTTGGAAAGTTCTTCTGGATTTTGTAATTCTCTCTCTCTTTCTATATATACATATATACATACATATATATATATATATATATATATATATATATATATATATTTTTTTTTTTTTTTTTTTTTGGAGGATGGTTTCATGAACCAGAAGGTTGTAACAGAATGACAATGTGCAGCTGTTTCTGGCTTGAAAGCTATGCCCATGGTTCAAGTGCATGCAGTTAAAACACATAGATAAGAGGGGGGTGGGAAAGACTAAAAATAGAACTATAGAGGGCATTAATATGTGACACTAGTTTTCACGTGAAGACTGTTTAAATTCTAAAGATAAAACTATATTGTATTCTTTCAATGACACTGCTGTAGCCATTTATGTAGGAGTTAAACACATAAATAAAAAAGGCTGGCATTAGATTTATATTGTACTTCTCTTCTGCAACACTAGTAGCAATAACCAATCGAAGTCTTGTGAAAAGCCAGATGGAAGGAGGAAGGACGTATACTGTGGGACAGATGAAGAAATGGTAACATCAAAGCAGCTCCAGTTGCAAAAAAAAAAATGCAAAGAGAACAGGTTATGGAGGTTTGACTTTGAACACATGTCCAGGAAAGCAGATAATCTGGTGGAAAAACAAATTGGGAGAGAGATGGGAAGACGGCGAGTGGAAATGAAGACTTTCAGCAAAGAGATGGATGGACTGCATAAGAGAAGACCTGTGACAGTCAGGCATGTCCATCAAAGAAGGCAGGGGAGCGGCACTGAATCAAGAAAGGTTGACAACAGATGACACAACACCCAAACCCCATGTCAAAAAAAGGAAGAAGGGGGGTCAGTGATAACTGTGTGAATGAGCCTTTATTTCAGAAATGGTATAGAAAGAGAATTCCAGATATGTTCTGGAAGAATATTGCATCTATCACCTAAAAGGTTTATCAGTAACAGGATCTATAATCTTTCTTAGGGATGCTAGAGAGAGATTCCTTGGAATGCAGTGCAGAGTAAGCTTGTTTGTGGGAATGGGGTCTTTTAAATGCTTTAATGTGCAGGTGATGCAGACTGCTTAAGTCTTAAGAGTTCAGAAGCCCCACCTTGAAGGTAATTAACCATTTGACTGGCTGCAGATGTAGGTGAAAGTTTGCTGATACAGTATTGCAAATGCTTGGCAAAATTTTGCACTAGTATCCGTCAGCACAGCATAGTTTTACATGACTTTGTATGGAATTACCAGAGTAGCTGTGAGGATGTATATTGCAGGAATATTGTATTTTAATCAAATTGTCATACCCAACAAAGGACTTCCATTCTTTAGAAGAAATTTACTTTTTGCCATTAAGACTGATATCTAATTGTTGGATGTCAGATGTCTCCAAATGATTAGCTTCCTGAATATTTGTGTAAGCCGGAGGAACAAACCAGATCTAGCAGACGGTAACTTGTAACAGCTAACATCTCTACAATACTTCATTCTTCTGTAGGACACATTTCCAGGCTGATAACTTGCTCTGTTTTGAGGTGATCAGTTCCTCTGTGATACAGGAAGATGTTTTGCATGGAGTTTATCTGGTGACCATCAAGCCTCGGGGCAGGTACAACATCTAAAGGCATTACTGAATGGTATTAATTTACTTACTGAGAATAAGGCATGGTTTTTAGATATACAATTGCCTGAAATAATATGTAAAACTCAAATTCCCAGAACAAGTTTTTCACATCCTAGATAAATGGAAATATTGTTTTGAGACAACCAGTTCCTGTGTGATACAGGAAGATATTTTGCATGGAGTTAATCTGGTGACCATCAAGCCTCAGGAAAGGTAGAGCATCTAAAGGCATTACTGAATTGTTTTAATTTACTTACTGAGAATAAGGCATGGTTTTTAGATATACAATTGCCTGAAATAATATAGAAAACTGAAATTCACAGAACAAGCTTTTGACTTCCTAGATAAATGGAAATATTCTGTTACCACACACACAAGAAATGGCTGAAAACAGCATTTTTGAGTCATGGTTTTTTTTTGCCATTTCTTAGAAGAGTTGTAGAAAGTGTACAGCAAAGCAGGAATTTGACTTATCCTGTAAAGTAGCTGGAGTACAGAATACAAGGCCTTTTGCATGGGGGGGGGGGGGTGGATATGGGGAACTTTGTTGCTCACAGAATTATTTAAATCCAACAATAGAGAGGGACAGTCATGGACGCTAATTAAAATATTAGTAATATTAACCCGAGATTCTGACAGAATGCGAAGTAACATGCATTTTGTGAAGTAAATAATGTCTATAACCTTAATTAGTCTTGTTATTTAAGTGTAATCCATCACATTTTTCCCAAAATCACTAATTCAAGGAGGGATTAAGAGAGACCGGACAAAATTTTGAGACAAAATCGGGTACATCCCTGAAAATCTAGAATAATTGAGAGGTATGCCCCACCATCCAGCTGACATCCTTTCATTGCTAGTGCCTCTCTTTATCTCAGATGCTTAGAGTCACCTGACTCTCTGAACTTAATATTATTAGTATTTGTCCAGTCATCAGAGAGGAGAGCGATTCACAACAGAAAGGCATCTTAGTCAAATTCATTCCCATTTGCTTTTTAATTGAAACCATTGTTGAAAAATGAAACTTTTGATAAGAAGGTATGAATCTGTTGACTATTTCAGTAGCAGTGTCATATTAATAATTCTTAACTAAAAATGGCACATTTAGCAAACTCATAAATTCATCTTACAGTATAGATGCTTAAACCAGTAAAATATTTTATTCTGGAAGGAACAGGAATACATATTGGAATTGTGTACAGTACATTTGTCCTTCTACAACCCCTGTCTATAGGTGGAGTCATGACCTACAGTGTAGTGGGTCTTTGATTTGAGTCCTGGGTAGTAATGCTTTACTCTCTTAATGTCCCCGAGGACACAAATGTTTTGTTCATATGTATTTTCATATGCATTTTACTTGTAATGCAACGTTGTTATTGTTATCTTAGCATCTGTTTTGGGGCTTTTCCCCCTGGGCCCCCAGCCCAGAGGACTCACCCAGTTAACAAAAGACAAATAAGTAAATATTAGAAATGCCTGCTCATGCCTCTCGAAGCTCACAGCATTTCTTCTTGTCTGTTGTATACATTGTCTGCCTGTCTTTCTTTGCCTTCAACTGTGATGCTGAAGTCCTCCATTCTCTGCACTAGCAGATGCTTTCCACTTAGTTTTTGTTACTTTTGTCATGGATAATGTGAAATTAAGTAAATGGCACGGCAAATTGTTTATATCCAAGTATATATTAATTAATTAATTTCATGACTTCTTGATAAGTAATCTTTATGCTTTAATACTGTTTACCAGTTAGACTTCTGTAATATACATTAGAATGTTAATCTGCTTTTTAGTCTTCCTAAGGATGCATACTTTTCAAATAAACATGTTTTGATGAGAAATGTATTCATGATTGCATTGTTGTGGCTAAACTTCCTCTTTCTTTATATAACCCAAAGATAACATTAGAAAATACAATATCATGAAGCTATTAGTGTGGAATTCGATATACATACTTCATGGTAATGAGACATAATCACATGATGGTGACCTCATACCCTTGAACTCTAAAGCTTTGACATTACACATTCTTTATTCTGCTTTACGGGCTATGCAATGTCCAAGTGTTTTGGAATTCTAGGTGCTGACTCATGGAATTTTATGAATTACATGTAATTAAATTCTGGAAATGAATAAGATTCTTTTCGTTTAAAATAATTCAGTTTGACAATTTTTGCAATTATCTGCAAGGACTGGAGTGCGCTTCATATTTTGCATTCTTGGTCCGTCTTAGAAATATACATTCATGTTTACAAAATATTGATAAATGATTCCCAATTGTTTTAGGCCAGTTACCCAAGATAAAGTATCTTATGCTAAATTTCCAAAGAATGCCGTAGCTAGAGAGGTCTGAGTGTCCTCAGTATCATGGAATGGGGAAATGGAAATAAATCTGGTTTTGGCAGTTGGCAGACAGTTTTCCTTTGGGTGGTTATAACATTTTTTTAACTGTTTATGACTTTTTCAACTCTGCATTGGTATTCTTCCATGTAGAAGTAAGTTGATAGATGGTTTGCAATTTATAAATCAAGTCTTACTTTTCTGCAAGATATAACCATTATTAATTAATCATGAACCTTCTCAGGTAATACATTGTCTTATTTTGGCAGTTTGTAGTCCGTGTCTATGTTTAATTCTTGGTGCCCCTTGATATGTAGAGACGAACAGACTGTAGCAGGAACATTTGTTTATTCCTTTTACTTATTTTTTTGTACAGACTTATCAGGAAAACACAAGCGGCTCTGAGCACTGTTATTCAGGTTCTGATAGTATAGCCACTTTCTCTGTTTTATACTCTGATTGCACTTTGTGACTTATGTCCTAGCATCAGCTGCTTCTCCTGTAGAAGACCAAGCAATGCACCCTGAGTTGTTACAGTTTGGTAATCTGTCAAATTAATTAGATTTCTGCTGTAAAGACACCTACAACCACAGTTACTATAAACAAAATCAGGGTTTTGTGGGAGGGGGCTAACTCCCTGCACCCTTATCTGGAGGTTTCACTACCCCCAAGACCACTTTACTTACTTGCCAGTCTGAGTTTTTGCGACTCTGACAAAGAATAGCACATATTATTAGTGCAATTTTGGACATTGCACATTCCACAGCATTTTAATGCCAAAACATACACCTACAAATCACTGTATTCTGACTCATAGATTGTTGATCACATTAATTCATTTAGACTGCAGTTCACACTGTTTCTGAACATGCATATAACCGTTAACTCTGTTTACAGAAATAAGTACACTACTCACTAACTTCTAAAAGCATTTGCAAGAACAGCAACATCAAACTTATGTCCTTAAGGAATTAGTGTTTGTTTGACTTGACTAACCTGAGTTGTAGGGAGATCAGTCAGTCAGTAGTGTCCATGCATGTAAGATAACACACGTGTGTCCATGTATATATGCTAATACAGTAAAAGATAGTGCCCGTGTATATAAAGTAACACAGAAAAAGATAGTGTCCATGTATATAAGGTAACAGACAAAAGATAGTGTCCATGTATATAAGGTAACAGACAAAAGATAGTGTCCATGTATATAAGGTAACAGACAAAAGATAGTGTCCGTGTATGTAAGGTAACGGACAATGATAGTGTCCATGTATATAAGATAACAGACAAATGATAGTGTCCATGTGTATAAGGTAACAGACAAAAGATAGTGCCAGTGTATATAAGGTAAGGCACAAAAAGGTAGTGTCCCTATATATACGGTAACACAAAAAAGGTAGTGTCCTTGTATATACGGCAACACAAACAAGGTAGTGTCCATGCATGTAAGATAACACAGAAAAATATAGTGTCCATGTATATATGGTAACACAGAAAAAGGTAGTGTCCTTGTATATAAGGTAACACACACAAACATAGTGTCCTTGCATATATAGTAACATACCAAAGATAGCGTCTGGTTATATAAGGTAGCGCACAGAAAGGTAATGTCTGTCTATATAAGGTAACAGACAAAAGATAGTGTCCATGTATATAAGGTAACACACAAAAAGGTAGTGTCCGTGTGTATCCGGTAACACAAAAAAGATGGTGTCCATGTATATACGGTAACATAGAAAAAGATAGTGTCCAAGTATATAAGGTAACGCATAAAAAGGTTGTGTCCATGTATATACGGTAACACAAAAAAGATAGTGTCCTTGTATATAAGGTAACAGACAAAAAGGTAGTGTCCATGCATGTAAGATAACACAGGAAAGTATAGTTTCCATGTATATATGGTAACACAGAAAAAGATAGTGTTGTTGTATATAAGGTTTGTTTGTCTTTCGGCTTTTTCCCAGTAAGGGGTCACCAGAGCGGAACTCCGGTCCGCTAATGATTGGCAGTAGATTTTTTTTTTTTTTTTACGAAATGCCAGCTCGACGCCCAAACTTCAGTGAAAGCATGCCCATTTACGCACTGCACGCATGTCTTTCGAATGCTATGTGGGGAGGACATGCAGACTCCCCATAGAAGGCACTCCCAAGCCAAGCCGAGAATCAAACGGGAGAACCTCTTGTTATGAGGCAACAATGCTACTGCCGTACCACCGCGGCCTTCTGTTGTTGTATATAAGGTAACACAGAAAAAGATAAGAGTTCATGTATATAAAGTAACAGACAAAAGATAGTGTCCATGTATGTAAGGTAACACACAAAAAGATAATGTCCGTGTATATAAGGTAACACAGAAAAAGGTACTATCCATTTATATAAGATAAAAGGTAGTGTCCATGTGTATAAGGTAACACACAAAAATTGTCCATGTATGTAAGGTAACATACAAAAGATAATGTCTGTGTATGTAAGGTAACACACAAAAAGGTAGTGTCCCTGTATATACGGTAATACAAAAAAGGTAGTGTCCATGCATTTAAGATAACACATAAAAATATAATGTCCATGTATATATGGTAGCACAGAAAATGATGGTGTCCATGTATATAAGGTAACACAGTAAAAGTTAGTGTCCATGTATTTAAGGTAACACACAAAAAGATAGTGTCCATGTATATAAGGTAACACACAAAAAGATCATGTCCGTGTATATAAGGTAACACAGAAAAAGATAATGTCCATGTATATACGGTAACAGACAAAAGATAGCATCCATGTATATAAGGTAACACACAAAAGATAGTCTCCGTGTATATAAGGTAACACACAAAAGATAGTTTCCGTGTATGTAAGGTAACACACAAAAGATAGTGTCCGTGTATTTAAGGTAACACACAAAAGATAGTGTCCGTGTATTTAAGGTAACACACAAAAGATAGTGTCCATGTATTTAAGGTAACACACAAAAGATAGTGTCAGTGTATTTAAGGTAACACACAAAAAGGTAGTGTCCATTTATATACAGTAGCACAAAAAAGTGTCTGTATATACGGTAACACAGAAAAAGATAGTGTCCATGTATATACAGTAACACAGAAAAAGATAGTGTCCATATACAGATATATATATATATATATATATATATATACTGTAACATAGAAAAAGGTCGTGTCCATGCATATAAAGTAACACAGAAAAAGGTAGTGTCCATGCATATAAGGTAACACACAAA
Source organism: Protopterus annectens (assembly GCF_019279795.1). NCBI lineage: Eukaryota > Metazoa > Chordata > Ceratodontiformes > Protopteridae > Protopterus > Protopterus annectens. Next base: position 815,735,178 of record NC_056751.1, on the reverse strand, counting down.
AAGGTAATGTCCATGTATGTATGGCAACAGACAAAAGATAGTCTCCGTGTATATAAAGTAACACACAAAAGATAGTGTCCATGTATATAAGGTAACAGACAAAAGATAGTGTCTGTGTATTTAAGGTAAAACACAAAAAGGTAGTGTCCATTTATATACAGTAACACAAAAAAGATAGTGTCCATGTATATACGGTAACACAGAAAAAGATAGCGTCCATATATATATATATATATATATATATATATATATACATATATATATATATATACGGTAACATAGAAAAAAATAGTGTCCGTGTATATAAGGTAACAGACAAAAAGATAGTTTGGCAGCAGCATAGAAGCAGCTCTGTTTTGTGAAATAAACTGTAAATCACAAAACAATATTTAATTTTTATGGAAATGAGTGCATTTTAAAGAAGGCCTGGAGTTTCTCATTTTTTTTTTTTCAGAACTTCTCCAGTATGATATTAACTTAACACCTTATCAACAATGTGCTTGTTTTTTCTCTCCAAGTCAGTTTAAGAAATTTGCCTGAATCTTATATTTGGTTCCTGCTTTCAGTGCACCCATTCAAGCTGCAGTAAACTGCAAGCGTTTGGGTACACGTGTACATTTTCATAATCTTGTGTACCTTGCTATGGAGTGACTTGTCCAAAGGCTTACTAAGTATACTTTCTCTTCCATTGCTTTACCGACATATTGGCCTGGTAGAACGTCTTCAGAATGTGCTACTCTTTCTCTGTTTCTCACCAAATACTTACATTGTGGTTCACTGCTTGATCTGTCTGTCTTTCTCTGTGTATACATATATATATAATTGTACATACATATGTTTATATGTGTGTGTATACACACGCACACATGCATTGATATGTGTGTGTGTGTGTGTGTGTGTGTGTGTGTGTGTGTGTGTGTGTGTGTGTGTGTGTGTGTGTGCTTGTGCATGTTTATTCCATTTACCTTTGCCTTTGTTTAGCCAGGATCATCGATTAAAAAAGATCCATTAGCAGTTGATGTACACAGTTAAGAAATAATTAAAAAAGTGAACTTCAGATATTTCTAGCCATTTTTCTGCATGTTCCTTCTGCTGTTAGTCATTCACAGTTCTAACCAAGGTAAACAGTTCCTCTTTCAGCATTGTATACTGCAATACCTTGTGATAGTGCACCTTTTCCTGTCCTAGAACCACATTCTTTCCCTCATTTCTATTACATATTTTCCATTCATCTATTACTGATCATGGACCACACAGATAACTGATCCTGTTAAAAGATGCATAGTTATTACTAGCAATATAAACTGCTAGCAGTGCAGAGCGTCAGCAGCAGCAGGCTGCATCTCATTTTTAGTATAGGCTGAAGGAGCGTGTGTTCTATCTCTCTGTATATATCTCTGTTTAGTTATTTATCTACCTGTGTTCAGTTTTGCTGAATGGAACACATTAACATTATTGAATGTCCTGAAGTGCTGGAGTAAAGGGGCAACAGGAGGAACATGTTTACTCCTGTCATTCTAGTCTGAAGGTAGGAATAGTTATTTTTTTTTTCTGTGGAGAGTAGTTGTTTAAACATCAGAGCAACAGCAGGACATTAGTGAGAAAAGTATCTTGGAAAGAAATATACCAGTTATACTAAGTTAAGCACAGCTTATAAACTTAATTTGCATCTTTTGAGTGCTGTTAAGAGATGCTGACTAAAGATTTTTGATGATTAAAATGACAACTTTTTTTCAGGAGGGCTTAAAGCTTAGACAAATTGAGCAATGACTTCCTCAGCCGAAGTACTTTATAGTTAAGAGCATTTATCCTTAAGTAATAGACTTCAGCAGAACTGATGTTTTTCTAAGAAGGCAACTTAAAATAGTAAAATATTAAAACCACATGTCATTAAATGACCAACCATTTAAATTAAATTCCCACAGGAGCAATATAATATATTCACAAATCAAAGTTAATCATACGTTTCCCAAAAGCTTGAACAATTGTGAAAACTGTATGTGAAAGTTGTCTGTTTTGTCAGTATAAATATGGCTATAAATATGACTGTGAATATGTATAATGAGAAATTTGTATGAAATATATAGCTTGTATTAAAATAATTCTGAGATATAAAAACAGTATAAAATATTTCTAATGTGTGCAACTTTTATATAACTTGGTCGATCCTAACTTAAGCACATTCTGAGTACTAATGGATTATTTTAAGCTGGGGGGGAGGGGGAATTCAGCTGCCATACAAAGTTTTTTTTATTCTACTCTTGTTTCCCATTATCTGGTGTAATTTTATTCAAAACAATGAACAGGATAGTTTTTAAATTACTACATTGTATGGAATGTTTTCAAAGTGTACTTTTATCAAATCTTTGCATGCTATAATTTATAATTATACACTATTTCTGAGAGTTATCTCTGTTTTGCCAACTTAACATTCATTACATTTCTTACAACAGGCAATATAAACTACACCTTTAGTTACAGTTATTCTTAATACCTCTTATTTGTTGAAAAATGCATTGAATTATTTTTTATTACATGGTGTCTCAAACACATCTTTAAGGTTAAAGACTTTTTATAAATTAAACTTGATACATCCCTACAGTAGACTTACATTTTCTGTATAATATTCTTTGTCTACTGTCGTTATTAAATGTTAATACCATAACTTTTTCAAAACTATGATCCTTACACATTCTCGGCATAAATTCATTGTGAATCTCTTTTAGTAAAGGTTTAAACCTTCCTTCCTGCACCTCATATTGTATCTCAGTCAGAATTATTTGTGGGGTAAACCCCTTTCTTCGCGCATCTCCATTAAAAATTCTTACTTAAATAAAAACTTTTGATCATCTGAAATTAATTGTGGCAAATGCACCATCTGGCCTTTGACTAGACTTCTTTTTTTGTATAAAGCGGTATCAACTATGAAATCTGAAAGTCTTGTTTTATCTCTGAAATATATGTTTGTTGTCATTCAACACTCTCTACAAATGCTGTGATCACATGACAAGCAAACAGATATCCTCTCCTAGTGTAGCTCAACAATGTTTTAACTTTGTTCAGCTTGGGCTTTCCTCTACCGTGTCATGAAAGTTCTCTAACTGTGTAGTCTTTTCTTGGAATTGTGCACAGCTGCACTTGGATGTAAATATGTGTTTCATTTTGTTTTGTCACTGTGAATCACTTGTGCTCAGTGCTGAGCAGAAACTGAAATATGGATATGTGCAACAGTCATGTAACTTCATCAGGGAAATTTGTGTTTGTGTAGTCTGAATATCACGTCAGAACATGATTCTTTTATAAAGATACCATGCTTGATTTATATACAAGTTACAGAGATATGTGACTACTGACTCTAGTAACTAAAATGTTTTAAAATACTACTGAAATTTTTATAAAATATTTTCTAATTATAGGCACAGAACATTTTGTACATATATTCATTACCTTTTGTAATGGACCATCAGTGAGAAACTACATATTGAATTAATTTCTGCATCATTCAAGTGACATTTACGATTAGTTTTATTTCTTGGATCACCACATGTGTCATCTGTGTCCATTTCCATATCTGACTATCAAATCACTGCAGTGCATGTTATTGAAGACTCTGGCTTCCATTTGGTATAGAAAAAATAGTTAACATTTTGCTTTTTTGGAAGCACAGCAATGGATGAAAGCCTGCCAAACCTTGGTCTCATCTCTTTACCACTAAAGTCATATTTTAGACACTTTGGCTGCAGAGGTGTATTCTGGCACAAGGGACTGTCCCCCAATCTGGTGACACCCCACCTTCCTAAACTTTAAGTTGAAGAGAATTTGTAGCAAGCAGCTGCTATCAGTTTTTGCGTCAGTGTCTGTCACATGTGGCATGCTAAAATGCTTCACTTCTGAATACAAGTACCAATGTTCAAATACTGGTAACGCATTAAGAATGACAGGCTTCTGTCAATCACACCCCTTAACATTTTGAACACAGGCAGCTGCCCCCCCCAACCTCACCCTAGCTATGCTTCTGTCTGACTGCCAGAGTTTATATATATATATATATATATATATATTACATACTTTTTGACTGTTTAAGCCAGTTGGCTTCTGCTCGTTATACCCACACTCTTCCACCAAAAATGTGTTTGACAAAATCATTTGTAAAAAAGTAACTTTGTAAATGCATGTCAGCATTTTTCTAATGCTTTCAGATATGAATATTCCAATTTTCTAACAAGTAGTCACTATGCATAGATGTTTTACAGACATACCCATAACCATCTTTGCCTCATATTTTGTATTTGATGGAAATGTTAAAGCAATGGTTGTCTTTTAATGTCTGTTTATAGTACTTTGTTACTTTGTGCAGGAATGTGTTACTGTCAGTTATTTTCAAGTTAAAAAGTTCTTTTAAGTGGGATGATTGCTATTTGAAGCTTTGAATAAAATGCCCAAACCTGCTGAGTGATTTAAGGTGTAGCTATCTTGTCTTCTAGAATTTGCAACTGTGTTAATTTTAAACTTTTGATCAAACTCTCTTTATACATCATACCACAAACAGTAGCAATCTTGTTCTAAAATGTATACATGTGTTTGGCAGGTGTTGCAGCTGTTATGTCTGTTGAAGTTTTGGACTCTCGTAAGCATGCTAGGCAACTGTCATTTCTGTGGCCTGTCTTTCCCATAAGCAGCCATTTTTACCTCCCTTGTGTTAATGACTTTCCCTTGTGTTAGCAATGAGTTTTTGTTAAATGCAATTTACTTGTGATCGTAATGCAGCCATCTTTGTGTTAATTACTCAAGTGTCGTAACTTGTGATCATAATGCAGCCATCTTTGTGTTAATTACTCGAGTGTCGTAACTTGTGATCATAATGCAGCCATCTTTGTGTTAATTACTCGAGTGTCGTAACTTGTGATCATAATGCAGCCATCTTTGTGTTAATTACTCGAGTGTTGTAGACTTGTTAGACTTGATTGGTAATGGTGGATCCTTTTCAAATTCGTTACTGACTAATATTCCAGATATTGAGGAAATTTTGTCTGATGCTAGATTTGTAGCACTAGGTGTCATTAACATTACTGACTGTGAATCTGAAGCACTTGAATGTCTGTACTAACACACATTCTGATTTATAAACTGTTCCATAACGGTCTGTTATGTTTAGCCTGTGTGCTTTTGGTAATTCTGACACTTGTGAGGGAACACCATTCTTAAAATCGCCATGCACAACCTTATTTTTCCCCATATCATCAATGTCCGGGGATAAAACCTTGTTTTTAGTCATTGTTTTATTAACTGCCATTGCTGGATGTGTTTTATATACCTTCTTTGTACTTTTTTGTAATGCCAGCCTTCTTTCTTGTAGTAAATAGTTTGCTTCTGCTGAAACAGTTAGTCTCTGTACCTGTCTACTTTTTTACAGTCTGTATATTGGGTTATTTTTATTTTTCTTGTGTCAGGTATTCAGCTTGCATAATTGCTTCTGTCACTGTAAAACGTTGCCTGCTCTAGTTTTTTCAGAATTGGAGACCTTGGCATTGCATATTTAAGTTATATTCAGAATTGTTGACCTCAGCATTGCGTATTTAAGTTATATTCAGAATTGGAGACCTCAGCATTGCATATTTAAGTTGTATTCAGAATTGGAGACCTTGGCATTGCATATTTAAGTTATAGCCTGCAGTTTTGTCATGCTTTTTCCCTTTCTCATTTGAAGTTACAGGATGTCCTGAATGCAGTCAGCTCTGTTTTTTTTTTTTACCTCTTCTATGTTGTCTAAATTCAGAAGAGTCAAACTTTAGCAACCATCTTGTTAAACATTGCTTGTGCTGGATTGCATTCGACTATCACTGAAAAATCTTTTCCAAGCAAAGATAAAAGCAAAATGTTAGCAGGCCTACTCTTGTGACAGTGTTTCTTTTTTGTGAATGTCACTTCTTATACTTAATGATGACTTCTTATGGCTGCATAGGTTATTTGATTTCATCGGTTGTTTTTGTCTTTGCTTAAAATGACCTCATGGCCTGCTGAAATGGAATCCATATCTAGTATTGTCTTAGACTGAGGGACTGGGTCTGTCATCTCCCTTTTTAGCCTTGAGTGAATTCTTCAAGCATATTTTTTATGTCTGTTTTTCTGTCTGTTCAAATTAAGCATCATTCTTCATTAATTACCTCAGTGCTGGTGTTATATTACTAAAGTTTATAATGGTCTGCAAGATTTATTTTCCTGTACTATTGTTTGATAGTTTCACATCATGCATCTTTATCATGTTTGAATTAGATGACACTCGCCTGAAAATATTAAGTTGTGGAACTCGAATACATTTTGTTCTTTTTGTTTTCTGTCAGATAAACTTATGTTAGAATTTTATTTATTATACTTCTTTAGGCCATTATGTGTCATAGAGGATTACATTTGGGTCTCCAGTCATAGCCAGGATGTTGTGTTCAATATGTGGGTGTTAAGAAATTCACCTTGAAAGCTAATCTCAAGAGGTGCATCGTAGCATCCATGTTATATACACATAACTTCTCAATGTATAATTAGAAAGTCTTGAGTATATTTCGTTGGCGTGCCTGGAGCTTTTCCTGCTCCTGTGTATTACAAAAGTTAGACAGGTAAAAATGTAATAGTGTTAAGTCTTCTACAGCTTAGGAAGCCGTAACACACTAACTAATCCCATACAGAGGGTGGCTACCTAAAAGAAACACCAGAAGGTCAATAAATACTTCATTTGGACTTGAATGTAGCATTTAAGTTGATTTAATGACTGCTCTAGTGCTGTGGTTTCTATGGTAGTGTTAAGTGAGAGACTAGTGCTTAACAGCGCTGGGAGCTGTTTAACAATTGTTAAGCACTGTTCTGATGTTAGGTGTTTAACAAGCCTGCCTTTTTACTAGTTTCAGAACATAATGGTAGTGCTGCCTGCAATACATAAAAGATTATGATCGGGTCACCTGTTGTAACAGGAGTATTGTGTGTTCATGACATAGACGCACAGAAATTCACCTCAAGAACAAAGGTTATGATCAGTGACCTGATCATAATTGTAGTTCATGGTGCTTTTACTAGCTACAGAAAAAAAAGTGCAAAGTGTTATTCTGGTTTTGAAAGCCTGTAAAGCACGTATTGAGTGCCGTCAAACATTCAGCAGTGCATCTCTAATGTTGTTTGCCAGGAGACAGTTTTAAAATATTAATGTTAATAATGTTAATAGCACAACAGGTTTTGCCTCAACATGCCATTTTCTGAGCAGTAACATGTAGAAAACTCTAATGATGGCAGTTTTGACTGACTCTAATCTTCTATGATTTATAGAAAATGTAGTGAGAAGGGAATGTGCTGAATGGGAATATTAGGTGTTTGATGGATTATTAGTTTTTGGTAATGGATGAGTAAGAGTTAATGTTCAGAGGAAGGGTGGATTATCAGGTTTTGGTAATGGATGAGTAAGGGTTAATGTTAGGAGGAGGGGTTAAGAATAGAGGAAGTGATGTAAGGCAAGGAGGAGTCATCTAAGCTTTATGCAGTAGTTGACAGGTGAGGGAATCAGTTTTTGGTGTGAACTTGCTGTCCCACCCTCCCTGCCCTTCTTTATGGTGTTTAACATTAAAGTTATGTTTGCTTTGCAGGTGCAGGGCATAGAAGAGGGCTGTATTGAGTCAGACATATGTTTGTTAATAAATGGTCATCTTAAATGGTGTGGTTATTGATTTAATGGGGGATTGGACAAAATTACTAGGGACAGAATAAAATATGAGCCGAACTTAGGGAATAGTTGAGAAGCATGTCTTTTACCTTCTGCCCTAGTTCTTTGCCAGCCAGCACTGTCCACTGATGGCTTCTAGTGCGAGATGTGATCGTAACAGTACTTAGTGGTTACACCTCCCACAAGTGCACTGCTATGACAGAGTGTCACACTAGAGGAGTACCTAACAAGTTTATCTTTCAGTTTTGGAGCATAAGCACAATGTTCCATGTACTACAAAAATATAATGCTTCTGCTTTTTGGATGTTCTTCCATTTGGTGACAGTTTGACATCAATTCATGTTCACTTTACGCTTTTGTTCTGTTAAATTCACGGATTATATCATTCACTTCACACTTTTACATCTTTTACATCTGTGTACATATTCATACTTAGTTACAAAGACATGCAGCTGGAGCATTTCTCCCCAGGCCTCCACTGAAAATTGGCTTGTTCCAAGTTGGACTTTCCCAGTAAACAAGTGTTAAATAAATAAATAAATACTTCTTTGGCTTCTGCCACTTTTTTGGAAATTGAGTTGTATTGTTCTATATGACTAGGCTACATATGGAATGCTTGTGCCTATGTGAAGCTTTGATTTGTAATCTGTTAGACAGATCACTGTACTCTTTTATGAAGCAGGCAGCTCTTACTCGTTTAATGCTTATTTATTTTATATATTGTATGGTGTTGGATGGTGTGTTGTAGACTGCAGTGTGAGAAAATTCTCTCAACAGTTATTCAGGAAAACACACTGTTTTAGTCCGTGATGAGCTCTTTATTACTAATTACTGTACTATAAAAAGAAACACAAAGACAGGGAATCACAGACGTGGTATAATAACTTTTATTGAACGAACATGGGTTTTACAATTACTTGAGGTTTCAGGTTAGCATGAGCCCTTCTTCTGGAGTTGTTACCGATGCTGGATATGGTGCTTAAATATCTACTTGTGCCTAAAAAGGCAAGAACATAAAAAAGCAAAAATGTGCAGCATAGATGTTTAATATGATCTTGTCATCACAGAGGCACTCAGTTTGTGAGTTTGAAACTGTAGAAGACCAGATCATACACTGGTATAAAACTCAAAGTTTTCTATGTTACTTTAAAGTCAATGTCTGTTTAATAGGGAAGATAAGAAGATAGCAAGTCGAAACTGCTCTGAGCACATAAGGCATTTGGCCAAGGCATTAGAAGTGGAATTTAATACATTTTGGCTTGTTTGCTACCCTGTCACAATTATTGTTTTTATGTGTATGAAGAATAACACAAACTAAAATAGGAGAGGCAACCAACACACCAGAATGTTCAATGTCATGGTGGATGGAATGTTACAGTAAATACCGTACAAATGCAGGAGTACAACTTTTCTATTTTATTTATTTATTTATTTTTGTTCGTTTGTTTTTGCTATGACTAGTTTCATTGCTGAGTTTCCTTTTTTCATATTTAGACAGCAAAACAGACAGTCCAATAACATTCGAAAACCAAATGCTGGAAAAAAAATAGTAGAAAGAACATCACCAGCAAGGTTACCAAGACCATAAACTTTATTAAAATGGATAAGTGCTTCATGTTTGCTAACACTTCATCAGAGCCATATAAAAACAAGCAAAGTACTCCTTTTAAATTAGACAAAGCAACCAATCACAAGACTGCTAACCATAGCAACCAATCACATTATAAATTCAGTTTCCTCCCTTTCAGGGCTGGTTTTATGCATACATTCACATTAATACCTGGGTACTTCTCAGCTTGTAGTCGAAATATCCATTGTAATTCTAAACTCTCTACATGGTTATTTAAATCACCACAACTAGTGTTAGCTCTTACACACTGTAAAACCCTAAAGGAGAATTTATGCCCACGAGTATCAACATCATGTTTCGCCAAGGCATTCTTAACATCATTCATTCTAATATATAAATGTCTTAAAACTCTGTCCTTCAATTTGTTGACAGTCTTCCCTATATAAAAACATGTGCAGACATCACAGGTAGCTAAATAAACAATGTGTGCCATCTAACAGCATAAATAGGTTTAAAAGTATAATCAAGTACTGGATGTTTAAAAGTCTGTTGTTTCATAGTGACTGGGCAGACTTTACATCTGTTACATGGAAAGGTGCCTGTTCTCTGTGAAGTATTCACCAACAAAGGCAGTCTTGGGTTGCAGAGCAGATTCTTTAGAATATTGGAATTCCTAAAACCAAATCTTGGTTTACAACCAACAATGTCTATTGTCATGGAATCAACAGTTAATAACTGCCAGTTAATAATGTCACAGACTGAATTAACATTGCTAGTAAACTTAGTCAAAAATCATAAACCACGGTGTGGAGGAGGCCTCCTTGCTTGCCCCTTAGTCACATGTCTGTGACCATCAAAATAAAAAGGTTTAGTCGTATTATTTCTCTTGGTTGCAGCCTGCTTCCTAATGCTGTCAATCTATTTCTTGTTATAACTTCTAGCCAAAAACTGGACTCGTTTTTCACCAGGCATTACTTGTACATTAATACCTTGCTGGAGAACGTTTTTTTTCCAATCAGGATGCTGATGTATAGTTTGCCCATTCTCTAAACTACATTAGCCACTCTAGGCATCTTGCCGTCATCAACATAAAGCCAGTACAATAGAAGTTCATGTGCTATTTCTGAATGTCTTTAATTTATCTTCGGTCTTATTTTTTTTTCCATTGATACTTTTCTTCTTTTCTTTTTCTGCCATCCATCCGTCTGTTTTAATTTTCACAGTAAGCTGTACAACCGCTGTACTTAGACTGATATAATATGTTGATATTTCTACTGAATTTCACAATCCACGGAGGTGGCCCCTCTTTAACACTTTAGCATTGAATGCAAATGCCATTCTTAGCCAGATGACCATTGACAAAGGATTTTTTTCCCTTATTTTTGCCAAATTAGATGAAAAAGAATTTGTGTTTCAATATGTAGGTATGCAGTTGTGCTTTACTATCCTTTATTCAGGACTGTAAGAAATGAATTAACATTGGTAATGTGTATGCTCCTTTCACGGTGCTTGCAGACTTAAAGCAGGTTTATATTTATCTTGTGTAGTAAATACATTTTTCATGCACACCTATATTCTTCTTCTCTGTATTAAGAGTGGGTGATTAGTATACTGTCCTAACTAAAGAGCAGGATAGGGCGAAACCATTACATTATGTTATCAAGTTGGAAAGTATTAACTGCTATTTTTCTTATTATAATGCATAGCATTATGAGTAATGATAGATTTAATATGAAAACATAGATTCATGTTTTATGGCTAAAGGTTTTGAACTTTCTCTTGGGTTAGGTTATAGGGATGTGAGGATGCTGCTTATTTATCTTCCCTTAATACCAGGGAGGATGCAAGTGTTATAAAAACTTAATTTAAATCAAGAAACTGTTTACCAGTAGCTGAGAGAAATAATGGAGACTGTAAAAGCATTGACTAAGATGCAGACTTACAACTCTGCCAAGAAAATACTTTAAAAGAAAGATGACTTGTAAAAGGGTTCTGTAAATAATACTCATTAGGCAAAGTTTCTTTTGCCAGAAATTGTTTTCATTATTCAGATAAACTTAGGAAAATGGTGGCTGCAAATTGTAACCAGCAATTTATAAAAAAATGCCTGATCCTTGTGGTACAGAACTTTTACAGTAGCTGTTATTAAGAAAGGTATTAAATTGTTAAACCATGCTAATGTACAAGTCAGCTGGAATACTACCTGAAGTCATCCATTTTTTTCTCAATACATTGGCTCCCTAGTTTTAAAAAAATGTGTTACATAACATCTCGCTGGCCAATTCTGGAATCAATGACTATGAAAAGTGTTTTTTATTAAAACAGAAGGAAGACAGGATTAAACATATAATAGTATAATTTAATTTCAGGAGTATAAATAAAGTGCTTCCCTGTCTAAGAAATGTTAACATAACGGTTTGAATTCTGTTCAAGGGAAAATAAGATGGGTAGTCTAGGAAGCCTTTAATTAAAAGCAATAGTATTTAATTTTCAGAGTAATACATTTTGCTTTAAATATCACCAAATATTTTGAAATTTAAAGTAACTAAAGTGTCTGATATTTGTGAGTATATTTCCCAGGCATTAAAGTGTTGTTTTGTCTAGAAACACATATTATAGTAAACATATGTACTGTGACTCTTATACCTGTGTTAAATTTAATAATTTTTATCTACCAAATGCAAATTATCGATAGAAGTAAGATAGGGCTGTCCTTTACCTACTATTTTGGTTGCACTAGATGACCAGTTAGTTTTATAAAGAAGTTGGTTTATCTACAAACCATGTCTCATAAAGTGCTAGTTTATGTAGATGATTTATTTTTCCTGAGATGACAGGCAAGAGTCATGAATTGTTTGAAATACGTTTGCTTATATGGAAAAGTATTATGCCTTAAACTGTTTTTCTCCTAAATCGTTCCTTGATTGTAGAACCCCAGTTCACTGCAAAGGCATCACTGTAATATGTTAATTTAAATTACTGGTTCTGCTTTTACTGATTTTCTGAAGAATTTTTGTATTGTTGTTAGAAAATGTTTAGATGTTCTGTATGCCTTTGTATTCCCATATATACTTTTTTTTTCAGGTAATGTTATTAACATTTTACTTGTTTTACTACCTATGCTTTTATTGCAAACCATTTTAATCTACCCCTTGTAACACAGATTTGATTGTTTAATCGATATTAGTGCATTTTTGTGAAAAAAGTCCTCAAATATCTGGACTTACACAATGTTTAGCAATGAGCTTTCCTTGACAAATTGCATTTATACTATTGCATGGTAATATTTTAATTTCTTAAATACGTGGTATACTTTGTCTGCTACATATTTGTCATTTAGTCAGACCTTGATATTTTTTTTATTTATCATTTGTTAACTGTTATAGATCTCTATCCAGGTGAGCCCATTTTCTGGCTCATCCCTGAGGAAATCATAGAACATAGGACATATGTGTTATGTTCTATGTTCCTATGTTCTATGCTCTGTTATAGATCTCTATCCAGGTGAGCCCATTTTCAGGCTCATCCCTGAGGAAATCTGTGCTGATTGTTTAAGTTTAATTGGTACAGACATGTTATAAACAATGTAGAATGAAATTTACATTGATCTGCTACAACAGTTGAGTGCCAATGAATGGTGGGTGCTGTAAATATGATCGGATATTTTAATATTTTGGAAATTTATGATATTTACAATATTATTAAAATAAAGGGGAATGAAAAGCAGAGGAAATCTTCCTCTCTGAATGTTAATCTTCAGTTGAATTTGAGTTTTTTTAAGATATTAAGACATTTTATGGGATGTTTATGCCATTATCACACTGATGTTTATAGTTGCACTGCAGACAAGAAACATTTAAATTTTATAATTTAATTAATCATAAAGTTTTTATGATACATATTAATGGAAAAATGTAGTCATTATCTAGTTTGGCTACTGTTCGAAAAAGGAACTATGTGAGCATTTTCACAATAATATTTTTGTGTTAAGCAAAACCTATTCCCTTAAAAATTTTGTTTTCAATTCATTTTTTTCTATCACTCAGGATATTTTTAATGGGCTATACATTTAGTTTCCATGATAGATACTGTAGAATTAACTCCTTTCCTTCAGAGCACTGTTGATGGTCCTGTAAACATGTTCAGTGTTGGTTGAAGGAGTAGAATTGATTTGGTTTTATAGGGTACTCGTTCATTTTCCCCTTGATGTTTTTGATATGCAAGATTACTTTGCTTATCATGTAATACCAATAAATGCATTAGTATCTATGATTATTAAGAGATGTTTTTTAATGAACTGGAAGGAATTTCACCTTCATTCTTTCTGAATGAATATATAATTGTTTGTTAAATATACATAGACTGCCAAATTTTAAATGTATAAGTTTTCATTTAGCACCACTTTCTCATTTTATGGTCTGTTTGGTCTGTTGGATCCTTTCTACTCCTTTGCATGATATCATGCTTTTTAATTTTGAACTGAGAAAGTCTTGATTCTTTGACTTGTCATATGCAATTATTGAATAAAAAAAAACTGTGGCAAAGAAAGCAATGCTGGTGTATACGTTGCAGCCACAATTTGCAGTACAGCAAGGTCATAAAAAGTATGTAGCATTTTAAAGAAGAAAAGGTTATGCTAGACTAATCATCAGTAAATGTATTAATGAAGTTTGCAATGATTTAAGAACAAAGCCAGAATTTTGGACAGACAGGCAGAAGAGTTTATATAGTTTAAAAAGAACATTTCTGAGCAAAAATTTTTGGAGATGTCAGAGTACATGGAAAAGCAATAAAATGTAATATTCCAGTGAGAAATGAATATATTACTTTCAGGTATAATGTAGCATAGAAGATTAAAATGCTAAAGACAAGTCCTTTTGTAGTGCCACTGAGGCAGTAAACCATACCATGGCAGTTTACCCACCTTCTGTTTTCCCTTGGATTTTTCAAGCTCTCCCTTTTACCTGAGAAAGTACTTGTAGATGGACCTGCAAGGAATGAGACTCCCATATACATTCATCACTGTCATGTATTCACTTCAGTTCATCTTGCCATCTATGCACTGCTAGTTCCTCTGGATTGTGCTAGAAAATTTCAGCCGTATAGTAGTCTTATGGAATGGTTACTGTAGTAGAAGTTCATCAAAAGTAAAGATCATCTCACCTTCAGCAGAAGTAAGGAAATCCCCCACCCCCCACTGCAATTAAGTGTGCATGTGGTACTAGTCACACTTTAGGATTATTCCACCCCATGCTCCTTTTGTTAAGGGCCTGAACATAAACTCAAGTTTTAAGTCATCTGCAAATAACTTAATAAGGCAACTAGATTGAGTTGATCCCAATTATTTTTATTTGATGTAACAATTAAGTCACCAGAGGAGCATTCTAGAAGGAAATAGTCTTCTAGGCATTAACAAACTTTACACAATGGATAGAGCAAAAGTGAGAAGTCAGAGAGAAAATATAGGGATAATCTGAAAAATCAAAATATGTAGTTTCAGAAAACTGAAAAAGTTTATCCTTGGATAGCTTATTGGAGAATGATACATTTTTTCAATGAATCCCAAATCAGAGAGTACAAAACCAGTCTATAAATTACATAGAAAGAATTTTCCAACTCAAGAGCTTACGGATGTAGAAAATAAAAAAAAACGATTAAATGTCAGTACCTTTGAGTAATTAATTTTATAAGTGCAGGAATTGTCACCCAAACTTTAATATGTTATTGTGGAATAATCTCTGACTCCCAAAAAACTTTTCTGTCCTTCATAGTTACTCTTGGGTGGGTACTCCTGCCCTGTCTCTGAGGGAAACCGGTTACAAACTCTTTACCAGAGAGTACATGAAAATTTCTTCCAAGAAGTTGCATTACAATGGTTATGCCCTAGCTCTTAAAACAAGTTCAAGGCAGCACAGGTTCTTTTCTCGCTGAAATGAAGGAACCTTTATCAGTCCTAATGAAGATTATAAAGCAGAAGAGGGATAGGAAGAGAGACCTATTCCCAATGTCTACATCACATCACATTACCATACACTATACCCAGCTTTTGCATATTCTCATGGAGTTATTAATGCCAGCTGTGAGAGCATCTTAATTTCAGAAGTGGAAATATTTGGCTGTTTGATATTATCAAGAATCCTGTCCCCTCCTCCTCTTTTCTTATGGAAATCGAACTGTTAGCCATCTGTGGATCATATCTGGTAAACTCATATGAAATGTACATGCCTCTGCTGTATTTGCCTGTATTACGGTTTACATAAACCATCTTTTAAATTATTCTTCAAGGGTGTACTACATTTAAGACCTCCAAGCAGACATCTATCTACTTCTCAGAGCTTGAACTTCATGTTGAAAAGTTAACTTTACCTTTCCTTGAACTATCTGCACCCTTGTACCTTATGGATGTTTCAGGAAAACCTATTTTCTATTTGCAGTAACATTGGCCAGAAATGTTTCAGAGCTGCTAAACATTTTACATAGTGGTTTTACTTGGCAGCTGTTTATAATGGTAAAATCTCTCCTTTGTACCTAAAATGTTGCTCTTTCTCTCTTAACTAGTTTATTCAGCTTCCAGTCGTCTAGCCAAACTATCAGAATGTAGAGAGTACCTTCTGCATTGACTGGATGCTCATGGAAAACTGAGATACAAAACTGAGGAAAATGTGTTTCTTTTAAGAAAGTAGAATAAGGTCTTCCTGTAACCAAAAAACTCTGTCCCAGTGGCTTACCTTAACAAAAGGACAAACTGGGTAAGTATAATCTACTGGTAATCGATGCTGTTAGACCACATTCGTCTGCAGCAGCTACTGCGGCAACATATTTTAGAAAAGTAGCAGCACAAGATATGGATGAAGCCAATAAATGAACTGTTGTCTACACTTTCATCAGACACTGGCAATGAAAATCCCAGTTTAGAAGTAAGTCAAGTTTTGTTATGGTTCTGCTGCAAGGAATCTTGTAGCTTTGTACCCGCCAGGGGTAACTTTGTATTACTTGGGATTCTACTCAAATGTGATCATACACTGTTATGTGGATGTTTTCTGAAAGATATAGTACAGTTGATTAAAATATTACTATAGAAGTAGATTTTTTTGCTTATGGTAATATAGTAGATATTGTAAACTTAGTAAGTCTGTTTTACTCTTAGTGTTAAAGATTTTTTTTTATGTGCTGTATGGTTGTACATAAGATATTTGTATATGACAAGCAAGTCTTTCCTCCATGGCTTTCAGGTTTGAAGAACTGATTAAAGAACATAACTATACTCAGTCTGTATGTCAGCGTAATACTGCATATGGCATCTTTGTCAGGTGAAAAAACACCATTAGATATCACAGGGAAGAACATGGAAAATCTGGCTAGACCAAAGGGAAACAGGAAGGAGATAAACCCAAGTGTTATTTGTTTACTACAGTGACCTCAGCTTGAGGATCTAGTGCTATGATAAATATTTTTCATACATTTACCTTATTACCCCTGTTGGGGCAGAAAATGAAATGTAGAAAAAAGATAAGGCATCAGAGCATAGCTTTAATTTGGATGGTTCAAAGTAGTGTGTGTGGCTGAGTCTGAAAGAGAGTATGTCAAGGCAGTGTGAGGCAAATTAAGATTGTGTGACTATAAATACCAGAATGCTTAAGAGAACTTTGGACTAATTTAAACACTCTTTTATGTGTGTAAAGAGTACAAGAGAGTACATTCTAGTTATTGATGACTGCTTAGTACTTCCACTGGTAGAATTCTTAGTTATTTATGTATTTATACATTGTGTGTGCAAGAGACCAAATGGAAGGGGAGCAATGCTAGGTGTATCGGAGGCGGGTTCAAATTGTTTTATCATGGTGTGGATGGGAGGAGAAATGGCGTAGGCATTATCCTGAAGGAACAGTATGCTAAGAGTGTTTTGGAGGTGAAAAGAGTTTCGGATAGAGTGATGTTTATGAAGCTGGAAATTGATGGTGTAATGATGAATGTTGTTAGTGCATATGCTCCACAAGATGGGTGTGCGATGGTTGAGAAAGAAAATTTTGGAGTGAGTTGGATGAAGTGGTGATGACTGTACCCAAGGGTGAGAGACTGGTGATTGGAGCAGATTTCAATGGGCATGTTGGTGAAGGGAACAGAGGGGATGAGGAAGTGAAAGGTAGGTATGGTGCTCAGCAAAGGAATGCAGAAGGTCAGATGGTAGTGGATTTTGTGAAAAGGATGGACATGGCTGTGGTGAATACGTATTTTAACAACAGGGAGTAGCATAGGGTGATGTACAAGAGTGGAGGAAGATGCACACAGGTGGATTATATCTTATTTAGAAGGACCAGTCTGAAGGAGATTGGAGACTGTAAAGTGGTGGCAGGGGAAAGTGTAGTTAGGCAGCATAGGATGGTGGTTTGTAGGATGACATTGGTGATCAAGAAGAGGAGGATGAGTGTGAGGGCAGCACCAAGGATCAAATGGTGGAAATTGAAAAAGGGTAATTGTGAGGTGGAGTTCAGGGAAGAGTTAATACAGGCACTGGGTGGCAGTGAAGAGTTACCGAATAGCTGGGTAACTACAGCAGAGCTAGTAAGAGAGATGGCTAGAAAGGTGCTTGGTGTGACATCTAGAAAGGAGGAGGAGGACAAGGAGACCTGGTGGTGGAATGAAGAAGTACAGGAGAGTATACAGAGAGAGAGAGGTTGGCGAAGAAGAAGAAGTGGGATTGTCAGAGAGATGAAGAAAGGAGATGAGGTGCATGGCAAAGAGAGAGGTGGCGAAGGCTAAGGATAAGGCGTATGAGGAGTTGTATGAAAGGTTGGACACTAAGGAGGGAGAAAAGGACCTAAGTGAGGAGTGCAGCAGTATTACAATGGTTATGCCCTAGCTCTTAAAACAAGTTCAAGGCAGCACAGGTTCTTTTCTCGCTGAAATGAAGGAACCTTTATCAGTCCTAATGAAGATTATAAAGCAGAAGAGGGATAGGAAGAGAGACCTATTCCCAATGTCTACATCACATCACATCACATTACCGTACACTATACCCAGCTTTTGCATATTCTCATGGAGTTATTAATGCCAGCTGTGAGAGCATCTTAATTTCAGAAGTGGAAATATTTGGCTGTTTGATATTATCAAGAATCCTGTCCCCTCCTCCTCTTTTCTTATGGAAATCGAACTGTTAGCCATCTGTGGATCATATCTGGTAAACTCATATGAAATGTACATGCCTCTGCTGTATTTGCCTGTATTACGGTTTACATAAACCATCTTTTAAATTCTTCTTCAAGGGTGTACTACATTTAAGACCTCCAAGCAGACATCTATCTACTTCTCAGAGCTTGAACTTCATGTTGAAAAGTTAACTTTACCTTTCCTTGAACTATCTGCACCCTTGTACCTTATGGATGTTTCAGGAAAACCTATTTTCTATTTGCAGTGACATTGGCCAGAAATGTTTCAGAGCTGCTAAACATTTTACATAATGGTTTTACTTGGCAGCTGTTTATAATGGTAAAATCTCTCATTTGTACCTAAAATGTTGCTCTTTCTCTCTTAACTAGTTTATTCAGCTTCCAGTCGTCTAGCCAAACTATCAGAATGTAGAGAGTACCTTCTGCATTGACTGGATGCTCATGGAAAACTGAGATACAAATCTGAGGAAAATGTGTTTCTTTTAAGAAAGTAGAATAAGGTCTTCCTGTAACCAAAAAACTCTGTCCCAGTGGCTTACCTTAACAAAAGGACAAACTGGGTAAGTATAATCTACTGGTAATGGATGCTGTTAGACCACATTCGTCTGCAGCAGCTACTGCGGCAACATATTTTAGAAAAGTAGCAGCACAAGATATGGATGAAGCCAATAAATTAACTGTTGTCTACACTTTCATCAGACACTGGCAATGAAAAGCCCAGTTTAGAAGTAAGTCAAGTTTTGTTATGGTTCTGCTGCAAGGAATCTTGTAGCTTTGTACCCGCCAGGGGTAACTTTGTACTACTTGGGATTCTACTCAAATGTGATCATACACTGTTACGTGGATGTTTTCTGAAAGATATAGTACAGTTGATTAAAATATTACTATAGAAGTAGATTTTTTTGAAGAAATCACTGTATTAGTAGAGCCCCTCTCCCTTTGTTTATGGTAATATAGTAGATATTGTAAAATTAGTAAGTCTGTTTGACTCTTACTGTTAAAGATTTTTTTTTATGTGCTGTATGGTTGTACATAAGATATTTGTATATGACAAGCAAGTCTTTCCTCCATGGCTTTCAGGTTTGAAGAACTGATTAAAGAACATAACTATACTCAATCTGTATGTCAGCGTAATACTGCATATGGCATCTTTGTCAGGTGAAAAAACACCATTAGATATCACAGGGAAGAACATGGAAAATCTGGCTAGACCAAAGGGAAACAGGAAGGAGATAAACCCAAGTGTTATTTGTTTACTACAGTGACCTCAGCTTGAGGATCTAGTGCTATGATAAATATTTTTCATACATTTACCTTATTACCCCTGTTGGGGCAGAAAATGAAATGTAGAAAAAAGATAAGGCATCAGAGCATAGCTTTAATTTGGATGGTTCAAAGTAGAGTGTGTGGCTTAGTCTGAATGAGAGTATGTCAAGGCAGTGTGAGGCAAATTAAGATTGTGTGACTATAAATACCAGAATGCTTAAGAGAACTTTGGACTAATTTAAACACTCTTTTATGTGTGTAAAGAGTACAAGAGAGTACATTCTAGTTATTGATGACTGCTTGGTACTTCCACTGGTAGAATTCTTAGTTATTTATGTATTTATACATTGTGTGTGCAAGAGACCAAATGGAAGGGGAGCAAGGCTAGGTGTATCGGAGGCGGGTTCAAATTGTTTTATCATGGTGTGGATGGGAGGAGAAATGGCATAGGGGTTATCCTTAAGGAACAGTATGCTAAGAGTGTTTTGGAGGTAAAAAGAGTTTCGGCTAGAGTGATGTTTATAAAGCTGGAAATTGATGGTGTAATGATGAATGTTGTTAGTGCATATGCTCCACAAGATGGGTGTGCGATGGTTGAGAAAGAAAATTTTGGAGTGAGTTGGATGAAGTGGTGATGACTGTACCCAAGGGTGAGAGACTGGTGATTGGAGCAGATTTCAATGGGCATGTTGGTGAAGGGAACAGAGGGGAAGAGGAAGTGAAGGGTAGGTATGGTGCTCAGCAAAGGAATGCAGAAGGTCAGATGGTAGTGGATTTTGCGAAAAGGATGGACATGGCTGTGGTGAATACGTATTTTAACAACAGGGAGTAGCATAGGGTGACGTACAAGAGTGGAGGAAGATGCACACAGGTGGATTATATCTTATTTAGAAGGACCAGTCTGAAGGAGATTGGAGACTGTAAAGTGGTGGCAGGGGAAAGTGTAGTTAGGCAGCATAGGATGGTGGTTTGTAGGATGACATTGGTGATCAAGAAGAGGAGGATGAGTGTGAGGGCAGCACCAAGGATCAAATGGTGGAAATTGAAAAAGGGTAATTGTGAGGTGGAGTTCAGGGAAGAGTTAATACAGGCACTGGGTGGCAGTGAAGAGTTACCGAATAGCTGGGTAACTACAGCAGAGCTAGTAAGAGAGATGGCTAGAAAGGTGCTTGGTGTGACATCTAGAAAGGAGGAGGAGGACAAGGAGACCTGGTGGTGGAATGAAGAAGTACAGGAGAGTATACAGAGAAAGAGGTTGGCGAAGAAGAAGTGGGATTGTCAGAGAGATGAAGAAAGGAGATGAGGTGCATGGCAAAGAGAGAGGTGGCGAAGGCTAAGGATAAGGCGTATGAGGAGTAGTATGAA
Source organism: Protopterus annectens (assembly GCF_019279795.1). Lineage (NCBI taxonomy): Eukaryota > Metazoa > Chordata > Ceratodontiformes > Protopteridae > Protopterus > Protopterus annectens. The sequence continues at coordinate 815,714,108 of NC_056751.1, read as the reverse complement.
AGGTTGGACACTAAGGAGGGAGAAAAGGACCTGTATCAATTGGCTAGACAGAGGGACCGAGCTAGGAAAGATGTGTAGCAGGTAAGGGTGATAAAGGATAATGAGGGAAATGTACTCACAAGCAAAGAGAGTGTGTTGAGCAGATGGAAAGAGTACTTTTAGGGGTTGATGAATGAAGAGAATGAGAGGGAGAGAAGGTTGGATGATGTGTGGATAGTGAATCATGAAGTGCAGTGGATTAGCAAGTAGGAAGTAAGGATAGCTATGAAGAGGATGAAGAATGGAAAGGCTGTTGGTTCAGATGACATACCTGTTTAGGAAGCATGGAGGTGTTTAGGTGAAATGGCAGTGGAAGTTTTTAACTAGATTGTTTAATCAAATCTTGGAAAGTGAGAGGATGCCTGAGTAATGGAGAAGTGTTTTGGTACCAATTTTTAAGAATAAGGGTGATGTGCAGAGCTGTAGTAACTACAGAGGGATTAAATTGATCAGTCACAGCATGAAGTTATGGGAAAGAGTAGTGGAAGCTAGGTTAAGAAGGGAGGTGATGATTAGTGATCAGCAGTATGGTTTCATGCCAGGAAAGAGCACTACAGATGCAATGTTTGGTCTGAGAGTGCTAATGGAGAAGTACAGAGAAGGTCAGAAGGAGTTGCATTGTGTCTTTGTGGACTTAGAGAAAGCATATGACAAGGTGCCTAGAGAGTAGTTGTGGTATTGTATGAGGAAGTCTGGTGTGTCAGAGAAGTATGTAAGAGTGGTACAGGATATGTACAAGGGTAGTGTGACAGTGGTGAGGTCTGCAGTGGAAGTGATGGATGTGTTTAAGGTGGAGGTGGGATTACATCAAGGATCAGCTCTGAGCCCTTTCTTATTTGCAATGGTGATGGACAGGCTGACAGACGAGATCAGACAGGAGTCCCAGTGGACTATGATGTTTGCAGATGACATTGTGATCTATAGTGAGAGTAGGGAACAGGTGGCGGAGACCCTAGAGAGATGGAGATATGCTCTAGAGAGAAGAGGAATGAAGGTCAGCAGGACTAAGACAGAATATGTGTGTGTGAATGAGAGGGAGGATAGAGGAATGGTGAGGATGCAGGGAGTAGAGGTGGTGAAGGTGGATGAGTTTAAATACTTGGGATCAACAGTTCAGAGTAATGGTGAGTGTGGAAGAGAGGTGAAGAAGAGAGTACAGGCAGGATGGAGAGGATGGAGAAGAGTGTCAGGAGTGATTTGTGACAGACGAGTACCAGTAAGAGTGAAAGGGAAGGTTTACAAGAGGGTAGTGAGACCAGCTATGTTATATGGGTTGGAGGCAGTGGCATTGACAAAAAGGCAGGAGTCAGAGCTTGACATGGCCGAGATAAAGATGTTAAGATTTGCACTGGGTGTGACGAGGATGGACAAGATTAGGAATAAGTATATTAGAGGGTCATCCCAGGTTGGAAGGTTTGGAGACAAAGCTAGAGAGGCAAGATTACATTGGTTTGGACATGTGCTGAGAAGGGATGCAGAGTATATTGGGAAAAAGATGCTAAGGATGAAGCTGCCAGGTAACAGGAAAAGAGGAAGGCCTAAGATAAAGTTTATGGATGTGGTGAGAGAGGACATGCAGGTGGTTGGTGTGACAGAGCAAGATGCAGAGGACAGGAAGAAATGGAAACAGTTGATCTGCTGTGGCGACCCCTAACGGGAGCAGCCAAAAGAAGAAGATACATACATTTTTGACTTTGGTAGAGCAGTGGTCTCAGTGGACTACATTCAAGTTCAGCCTGGAGTATACAACCAAAAGGGAAGATGGTAAACAACGTTATAAAAGCATTTTAGGTTCACATTAGTAATATTCTTTGGAATCAAATACTGTAAATTTAAAATACTGCTTCAAATTGTTTACACTGAGCTGAATGGGAGCTCTTTGTAAATAATCATGTGATGATGCCCGTAAAAGGATAAGGGCGAAAGCGCTAAGTTGTTGATGTGTTTTTAATTTGTATTAAAGTTGGTTAAGTGTCCATTTTATATGCTGTTGAGGCTTATGGTATATTTAGAGAGAAAGTCTGGGATGAAGATGAAATAGCAGTAAGGAAATAACTGAAGAAGGGGGAGTAAGAAGGTGCAAGGAATGAAAAGATACCTGTTCACATTTAGGGATATAGTTTGTCATGCAGTTTTAGTGGAGACATTTGGTTAGTTGAGAATTAGGTGATGCACCATTTGTCCACTGTTCTTAGGAAACCCATTTACTGAACATTTATCCACTACTGTTAGAAAAACTTTATACTCGGTATTCGTCCTATATTGTTAGGAAACCCCTTTACCTTGTCAGACTAATCACCAAGGACATTTCTCCTGGATCTGTGGAAATTTTCATCACTCATTACTCCTCCCTCATCAATCTCCTAATAGTATAAGACTCCTTTTGTTATTTACCTGTCTAAGCATATAACCCACCTTGAGAGACCACAGCATTTCCTTACTACAATAATCAAATGCATGTCTTCCTTGAGCTGTTAAAGTGCTCTCTTTATTTTCTGTTTCCTACAGACTCTCGAGAAGTGAACTCTAACTAGCTTAAAGAACCTTAAAGGATCCTGTCCTATGTGATCTCCTGTTTAACTGCAAAACTAACAACACCCATTCAAGAGATATGAACTTGTAATGAAAAGTAAGTAGGATTGGCTGGTAAGAAAGATATATAGCCCAGAGAATCACTCTTTTATGTAATAACTTTCCTTTGGATGTAAAGCTCAATGATTTTCTTTAAGCATAACCTGGATGAAAGTATGGAAAATCATAAATATACCTGTGGCTTGGTCCCTCAAGCCCTCATTGAAAGAAGTCCAAATTAGGTATAAATTTTTAATACTGATGAGAATTTACAGTTTGGGATATTGTGGCTAGGGTTCTAATTGTCACTATTAGTTATGGAAGCAATTGCAGCATTCACGTTTATAGAGAAAATTTGTAATTCTTTCTAGAAGTTTCTGATAGACGAGAAGTTTAAGTAATCTGCAGTGGATTCCCAGATTTTGAGAGCAAGTAGGGAGAATCCATGCTTAGTAAATTTTAGTAAAGTTTTTTGTAGACTTGAGGAGTGTCTTGGACAGAAATCTATGGTTACAGAATTGCAGAGAACTTTCTGATCTATTTTGAGAAACATTTTGATCAATCATAAAACTGCCCATACATGTCAAGCAGAGTGCTTCTTTGGCCCTCTTCAAAAGGAACCTTGATGATTGAATGGGCAATAGGAAATCCACCCCAGGGATCACGTCAGTCACCCTGCTAGACAGGGGTCCAGGGAAGTAAATATTGTGGGAAGAAATAGCCAGAGAATTGTTATGGCTAGAATTGTATAGGCCTCAGGGCCGATAGCCTAGTACCAACCTATGAGTTACCACATAGGTGGCAGTAAACTAAACACTAAGCTTTAATAAAAAAAGTGTCTAACAGTATGGTAGTTCCTTGGTATATAGGAAGCCCTTTGACGAAGGTTGGTATTCCAGCTTTGGAAAGAGGGTAATGAATGTATAAATGGTGGTATTACAGGTAGACTGTAGGGTAGATTTTTTTTGAGCGGTATTTGAAGTGAGAGAGGAAGCCATATTCCACACAGGGAAGTAGGACTCCTTTGCCAATTGCTGCTGCTGTAGCAGTGAAACTGGTGAAGTGGGATATTTTTCTGGCCCAGAAGCAAAGTTAACTTTAGATTGTGTGTCATGAATATGATGTTGGAAGTAAGTTAGGGATCTAAACAGATGCTTAGATGTCTGAAGTAGAAAACTGTTTCAAGTGTGTTATTTTTGTTTATGGTATATGGCCCAGGTAGTTTAATGTTTGAAAACCTTTTGTGAAGTACCAAAGAAAATATTATTATTTTTTTAGTGTTGTAGATTAGGTAGTGAGAGTCTAGCCAATTGTTTAGAGAGATGTAGTGTAGAGAGATTTCATCTTATTGCAGTTGTTTATGGCAGATAATTAAGGGCCAGATCTATACAGTAGGTGATCATATCATTTGCAAATACTATTATTTGGAGAGGGTAGATGTCATAACGTAGGCTATTCACAAAGAGGGAGAGTACAATGGAAGACAGGATGACCCTTTGTAGTAGCCCCATGGTAATGGCAGCAGTTGGTCAGGAGGATGAGACAATTTGTACTTTGAAGAATTTTATTTCCCAGAAATCTGTAAACCAGATGGTGGTTTGGAGGCTGATGCTGGCATAGATAAGAGAATGAAGGAGGAGTAAGAAATCAACTGAGTTAAAAGCCTTAGGTCATTAAAAATTATACCTGTTAGATTGGCCTTTGTCTCTCTTTCGCAGAATGTCATCTTTAAGCATCTGCAGTGCAGTCATGGTACGTTAACCAGGCCACAATTAGTATTGTTGAGGAAAATCAGAACATTAAGTGTTCTCTTATCATAGCATATATATTTCTGTCTGTTGACATTATTGTTTTTTGCAATTTGAGAACCAGTGAGGCCTGACAAAGGGTCCTCTTTTTAGCATCTGTCAATCAAAAAAATGTTTTGAATGGCATTGAATTTTACACAGAAAAGTAATTCTGCCCATTTGGCTAATGGTACACAGTATGCAGAAGTAATCTCATTAGAATTGCAAATCAAGAGGAGTTCCCTGAACAGCATGCTGAGAGTATGTAAAAGATCAATTTGCCATAGTTTTAGAACAGTTTCTATGTATTTATTTGTTTCTCAGGTAAATGAACTTGTTCTCAGACTGTCTTTAGCTACAAACATGGCCCAGAAGGCATAAAGATTTGTATTTATACCTCAATTTTGGATGAAACATCTTCGGCATTTGTTATCAAAATTGTTGTAAAGGCTAATTGCACTACTCAGTCTGATGTTAATCAATATATTCAAAAACAGGGCATCTTGCATAGCAAGGTCTTGTAAGAGCACAAATGAACAAGTAAGAAGAGGAGACCAGATGGAGAAGGAAATGATAAAGAAAAATGCTGATGCCAGAAGAAGAGCAAGGAATTCCCATTTTTAAAGGGTAAACATTATTGGTATTAAGTGTGAAACAACACAAAAGTGACTCTTTGTTCATTGAAGATCTCTAATAGGTAAGTGAAGACCCTGTGGAACATAAGAAAGATGCTAAATGGATAAAAAAGGTAAAAGAAACAGTAAGAAGTTCAAATGTACAAGATATAAAATGGGATGAAATAATGGCCAGAGAAACTGAAGCAAAATTAAGAAAAGCTTCTAAATGGAAAATCCCAGGCTCCTTTGCAGAACCTAACTGCTGGCTAAAACTATTAATATCTTTACATGAAGATTTAGCCATGAGTAAGAACTACTTACATTTGCATCCCAAACTGACACCTGCCTGGTTAACAACAGGAAAACAATACTCCTGTTTAAGAGTGAACACGTAAGCCATCCTAAAATCTGTAGACCTATAACTTGCCTTCTGATGACATACAAACTATACACTAGAATTGATGCTGAGAGAGCTTATAATCATTCAGAAGAAAACTCATTAATGGCAGTAGAACAAAAGCGTTCTAAAGAAAGTCATATGGAACAAAGGATCATTTGTTGCTAATTAAAGCCATAATGGAGAATTGTAAAAAAGGACAAGAAGCTAAGTATGACATGAATAGATTACAAAAAAGCAATTGACCAGGATCCCACATTCATGGATAAAGGAGTGCTTACAGATGTGTAGGGTATACAAAAACTCTTGCTCACATAGTGTTCCCTTATTAGGAACTTACACATAAACAATAGCGTATCCATGTAATGAAATCCAAATACATTTATTGTAGGAAATAGCACACAATAGAAACAGTGAAAGAAAAACTAATTGAGTTGAAATCTTAAAACAATTGAAAGGAAAGCACTTTCATCTTGAAAATGTAAGGACTTCATCAGAACCTTGTTACATCAATTAAAATAGCCTTTCTTATAAGCAATTTAAAATAGACCATGTGTTTAGCCTTGAACCAATCACTATAACTACTTTATTAACTATATAAAACAGAAACTGTTACAACAGTATAATATATAAGAACATGAAATGGGAAAAAGCCATTAAGTAAAAACTTTTGCATTAACTGTTAAAGTCTAAGCAAGTATGTTCCTCATAGAAATAAACCCCCAGTTGAAGAGTGCATCGTGTATACAATAGCAGTATATTTAGTAATAAACAAAAGCCACAATAAAAATATGTTCAGAAAACACTGATGGACTCAAGGAAGGCACAATTCTCCAGGATAAAAACTTGATTTATTAGTAGGTCATAAGCACTTTCACAACTCCTGTTGTTTCATCAGATAATAATAACACCTTTAGCTAAAAACTCACTCTTTAAATAGAGGAGTAAAACAGTAATTAATCACATGACCTCCACATTTTAAAGAACCAATACTGAAAAACATACTGTTTATAAAAAGCACATTGAAAAGCAAAACTATATGCATACAATAAATTAAAACTATAAACAAAAATATTCTAATAAACAAATGTATAATGGACTACTTAGAATAACCTATAAAACATAAAAATATATGAAAATAAACATATATAAAAACATATGCAAAAACAGATTATTTTTATCTGGCTAGAGGTCTTGATTTTAATTTGGGTTTTATGGGTATAAATTCATTCAACCCATGCCCAGAATCTCCCCTCAACCTGGTTATCCATTTTGCTTCCATCTGTTCTGTTTGGTTCCTTATATCACCTCCTGTTATGGTCTCTAAAACTCTACCAATAACAAGAAATTTAAACATGTCTCTAAAATCAATAGCCAGAACATGTTTAGACAAGGCACTTGTTGTGCTTCTCTTTTGAATATAGAGGTCTATATTACCAAATCGAAAAACCGTTTACACGAATACCTAAATGTCGATACCTATAGCGTGAACTGTGAAAATCCCGAATGCACTAAACATCGAAAAATAAAATAACGAACTGTCATAGTTGGCTAACCACACCACCTGCTACATATTACCTACACAAACAAAATAAACCACATACATACATTAACTAAACCCTACTTCTAACCTAAAGTAAAGCACCAAAACCCTACTTCTAACCCTACACTAAGCCCCACATACACAACTAACTATGCACTATCCTTAACCCCTCCCTAACCTTAAGGTCCGTAACTACTGCACACATCCCCTACATACACCCAGAAAAATATATAATACCCATACATACATTTAACAAAACCCTACTTCCAACACTACACTAAACCCCACATACACAACTATATATGCACTATCCTTAATCCCTCCCTAACTGTAAGGTCCATAACTACCGCACACTTCACTAATACACATACATACAGTTAAATAAATCCCTACTTCTAACACTACACTATATCTTACATACATTACCTATCTATTCACTTACCTTAACCCACATCCTAACCCTAAAGTCCTATCTATCGCACACTTACCTTACGGAGCTATACTGCAGATGGACCAACCATTACACTTCGACATTTCAATTTTCGCTATTTTGGTCATTCGGCATTTCTGTCTTTCGCGCAATCCATGTCACTCTTTTTGTATTCGCAATTACAGTTTTTCGATCTGGTAATATGAACCTGAATATAGTATACTTGTTCTTTTATTCTCTCCCTTAGGGCTCTATCGGTCTTTCCTATATAAAATTTAGAGCATTCCTGACAGTGAGCTAAATAAACAGCATGTTTTGTACTACAAGTAGCAAAAATATTAAACTTAGTCCCTTTTTTGATCTTGCACTACTATCAATATATAAACACATTGAGCACTTGCTACATGGCATTGTAGCTTTGATTTTATGCTGCATAAAGTTTTGAGTTGGATAACACAACTGCCTTTTTAATGTTTTCATGTTTTTAAAAAGAAATCTAGGAGTAGCATCTATTAACTTGCTAATATCACGATCTGTTGTAAGAATTCCCCAATGTTTCCTGATCACATTCATACAGGAAGAAACATCAGTGGAATAGTACAAGGGGACACTGAGTTTATAGTCCTTTCTTTTATCCTTAACTACCTGACAAGTCTTCCTGGAAAAATAAGGTTTAGCCACACTATATCTAAGAGACTGAACTTCATCTGTATTTCTTAAAATGTTGCATGTTTCATAGCGTCTTGCTACTATTTCTGTATGTAAAGCATTACGTTGGGTGCCAAAATCACTGTCCCGTACATTTAGTCTAGACCCTCTGAATATTTGATTCCTCACAACATTCTGGAAAACATGCAGGGATGCATACTATCTATAGATAGTGATTAACATGACAAGGTTTCCTATACAACCTAGTAAACAACCCCCCCATGGCCATCCATCTCAACAGTACCATCCAAAAAATCTATTTTACTAGAAGACACATAGGAAGTGAATCGTAAAAATGTAGTAGTGTTAATATATTTTTCAAATTTACTAAATTCATCAACTGTTCTATTCCATTAAAGGAACAAATCATCAACAAAAACCTTCTGTAAAAAGCTACTTGATGGCTATAAGGTCCATTTAGAAAGTAATTATACTCCCATACAGCCATAACAGAATTGGCGTAGGTGTTGGCACATGATGTGCTCATCGCCCTGCCATTCTGCTGCCAGAAAATTGTTTCATTAAACAAAAACACATTATTCTCCAGCACACATTATAATAAAACATTGACAAGCATGTTCTGTGTCTCATCCAACTGAGAGTACAACAACAAAATATTTTGCACATTGTTTAAACCCAGATCATTGAGTATGACTTTGAATAGGGAGGTCACATCTAAAGTGACTAACAACAAGTTACTATCAACAGTCAATTGTTCCAAGTAAGCATATAGATATCTTAGAAATTGCTGCATATCTTTTAAAATATGCTGTATAGCACTCAAAATTGGTCTTAAAAACTTCTCTAAATAGATGGATATGGGTTTGGTACACCAGTTGTGCCCTGCAACTATGGGGTGGATAGGTGGACATATCTATTTTTATGTAATTTAGGCAGCCCTTGTATGATAGGAAGTAATGGATCTTTAACCAAAAAATAGTCAAGCAGCTCTTTATGTAACAATTTTTGTTCATGTAACTTACTCAACGTACATTTAACATTTGTCTCCATTTGCTTAACCTTATTTTTATTTATAACAGAATAAAACTTGTCATCATTAAGTAAACTAATCAAGGCTTCATTGTACCAAACTAAGTCTAAAACCACTATCGGCCCACCCTTATCACCCCTGATTACTATGTTGTGGTTACTTTGAAGTTGGTTTTAAGCTAAATGCTCTTCTTTAGTTAAATTAAAACTTCTATGTACTCTACTCTTTGATTCATTCAACTTATAAATATCTTGAATACATAATTTTTAAAGGCATTGATAAGAGAATTAACAACAGGCACAAATGTTCTTTTTTTTAAACACTCAGACTCTGCATAACTATCACTGTAATCATTATATAACAGCATCAGCTTAAGATTTCTGGTAAAAAGTTTAACATCTAAAATTATATCATTATAATCAGAATATCTTGCAGGTATAAATGACCGTCCTTTCTGTAATGCATTCTTCTCACATTCAGTGAGGTTATATGAGGATAAATTCCACACTAAATAGCATTCTTCTTCATGAACACCTCACGTACTGCATTGAAAATCGGCGTGCCAATTATCATGTTGCGAAATATCAACCAGCCAAAGCTTTGCAACGGCATGTGGCTTGCAGTAAAAAAATTAATGAGCAACGTCGTAGAAGCAACAATCTTGACAGGACCTTTCAAAGGTGAAGATGTCCTCATTCCTTGCATTCCTGTGATTCCAACGGATATGCCATTTCAATTTAAGAGATAGCAATTCCCAATTCGATTGGCGTTTGCAATCACCATCAACAAAGCTCAGGGCCAATCTTTAGAATTGTGCAGTTTAGATCTACACACGGAATGCTTCTCACATGGGCAATTTTATGTTGCGTGTTCTAGAGTCGGCAAACCAGACCATCTCTATATCTGCACAGACAATGGAACAACAAAAAATATTGTATACCCACAAGCATTGTGAAATTAAACATATTAGAAACATGCGCTTTCTCTTTTCTTTCTTTTCCATTTAACCAGACTGAGCCACAGCAACGCGTGGCCGGGTACAGCTAGTATATAAATATAAAAACTACTCAACTCTACCCTTCACCTATTTTTAGTATTTTAATACAGTCCCACATTGTTCTCCTAATCTGTGTACCATATACCACACCTTTCATCGATCCTACTTATCCTTACCTCTTTACTAGTACTACTATTATCTATATCCACCTCCACTCACTCTAGAATAAATATTTCACCTCCACTATCCACAACACTAATCATTCCATCACATGCTAACCTAAGCAGTTATTCCAACATCAGTCCATCCCTATTAGCAAGCAACATCCTATGCTCAACCAAACCACACCTCACCCTCCACTACCACTAAACTGAAATTAATACTGCAATACCCACAATTACCATCACCAAAAAGTCACCAGCCACACACACTACTCCATCACCTCATAGTATTACCCCAATGTGGAGATGTTCACCCCAACCCTGGCCCTGAGAATTTTCCCAGAACTTCCCACAGCCTAAAGCCTGTGATTTATACTTTGTAACTATCAATGCTTGAAGTCTTTTCAACAAGATCACAGAATTCCAATCCTGGTTCAGTCACCACTCTCCAGACATAAAAGCAATAACTGAAACATGGCTTAAAACCCATATACTACACTCTGAAATCCTTCCACCAGTCTACAACATTATCCACAAAGATAAGATCCAAAAAAAGGAGGGGGTATTGCCCTAATATGTAGAGACTCCTTAACAATAACTATATATCCAAATCCAGTCCACACTTTCGGTTGTCTTGAAATCCTAATGGCATCCCTCCATATAGACCCTAACTAACAACTCTGTATTGTCACCATTTATATTCCCCCCAGTCATAACATCCCCTATTTAGAAGACTTCCTAGAATGGAGTAGCCACACTATCCCCCAAGAAACTGTCATTCTAGGAGATACCAACATCAAATGGCATAACCTAATCTCCAAAGCTCCTAACACTAGCATTAGTCAACACAGTTTCACTCAGCTTATCACTGAGCCTACATGGGCACTAAACACCTGGGCTGAAGCTATATTGGATTGGATCTTAGTATTTCACCCCCAGTGCTACACCAAAACCGGTACCCCCCCTTACACCCTAAGTGACCACCTACCTGCATGCACCCACAGAACCCATTTACACATCCCCAAACCGCACACATATAAATCAATCAGAAACCTTGCCCACTTTAACTGAGAAACATTTATAACTACCCTTCAAGCTCACAACTGGTCCCCAATAAAATCACTGCCCCTAGATGATGCTGTAAAATACTTTTAACAACATCTTTCTGAACACACTAAATAGCCTAACACCAATTCGTACAAAATGTGTAAAACCAAACCATGCCCCTTCGTTGACAAAGCTACCAAACAATCCATTTTGTCCAGTGACAAAGCCTGGAAAATCTGGAAACAATGTAGGACTATAGAAAATGAACTAAACTATAAAAGACTTAGAAACACCGCAAAAAAACTTCTCATAATTGACAAGAAATCCTAAATCTCCTCTACGCTTTCCTCCCAAAGTACCAAACCAAAAAAATTCTGGAAGTCCATATCCTCCCTTCTGAATCCTGGTAACATTCAAAACCCTTCACCCGCTCCCAACAAAACCCCTCTCGAGATAGCCCAGATATTCAATAACCACTTTAGTGACACCATCCAAACACTAATCAAGGACTCATTCTCAAAAACAAATCCCATGTCTACCTTTACTTCTAGAGACCCCCCCCCCATGCCCCACAAACAAGTCTCCAATTAACCCACTTTTCTCATTCCATCCAATGCCTACATCCCTAGTACATAAATTTCTATCCAAATTAAAACCCCGCTCACTCTCTGCTGATAATTTACCACCTGAATACTTACAACTAGCAGCCAAAGCTGTAGCTTACCCGGTGAGTATTGTTATTAATCGCTCTTTCACTGAATCATATGTCCCCCTACTATGGAAAAAATCCATCATTACCCCACTTCACAAAGGAGGTAATACCGATGATCTTTCAAACTACCGGCCCATGTCCATTCTCTCTCCACTGTCAAAATCCTAGAAAAATGTATTCAAACCCAACTACTCAACCACCTCATCAAACATAACCTCCTATCTCCCACTCAACATGGCTTCCACCCACACCATAGTACAACCTCAGCTTTACTCTCCTTTACTGATATAGTGAATAAAGCTCTTGATGCTGGCCTACCCCCTGCTGTACTCCTGCCTAACCTTTCAAAAGCATTCGACACAGTTTCTCACCCGAAGTTTTTACAACACCTAGAGAAACTTGGTTGCTCTCAAACTGTAATATCCTGGTTTACATCCTCCCTAAGCAACAGACTGCAATCAGTTAGATGGCAAAATCAACCATCTGATTACTTAGCAAACAACATGGGTGTCCCACAAGGATCCATTTTAGGACCATTACTTTTCAATGTGTTCATTAATGATCTAAATAAAGTTTCCCACCAAAGCATACTAATTCAATATGCAGATGATTCAGCTGTCATCTCATCCTCCAACAATTTCTCTAACCTCTAGAAAATAACCCAAGATGCGTTCACCTCTATAGAAACCTTACTAAACAACTCTCACTTGATGCTTAACCCCAAAAAACCTAAACTGTTATTATTCTCATCAAAATCTCCAACAACAGAATTCAAAATTCTCTCCCATAACAAAAGTGAAATAGAACAAGTGCAATTCGCAAAACTTCTAGGAATTACAATTGACAATAAGCTCTCCTTTGGACAGCATATACTCAACACAGTAAAGAAAACCCACTTTAAACTAGACAAATTATACTGACACAAACTCTTCCTTGATAAACAAACTAGGATCTAACACTTTGCTAATTCCATCCCTTATATATGGAAGCTGCATTTTCACCAACCTCCATACATCCCTCAGTAAGCTACAACAGTGCTACTATAAAATATCAAAATTCCCATCTAACTTATCTGTAAAAACAAAAAACAAACAAAAAAAACATACTGTAGCTGTTGTGTCCGTAGTGGCGGCTGGTGACTTCAAATCAAAGTGGGGCTGCAAGAGACAGCTGAATGGGTGTGGTCAACTAGAAAGGGGAGGAGCTATGCTCAAAACCACAAAAACTAACTTTAATTAAATACGCTGCCCTGGGTGGCAAACCATCATTATGAGAGTCCAATCAAGACAAAAATAAGTGTAGAAGAATAAAAATATTTTAATGCATTGGCTGCATGACAGCTTAGTTAATATCTAGATGGAAACAAAAGGTTGTGAGGCATGAAAAAATAAATTACTTTTTAAATACATTACTGGAATGCCAGTCAAAATCAAGTATAAGAAAAACCAGAAGCACTCAACTCAAACCACTTCTCCTTGTACTGCAGTTCTAATTATAATTTATATTCAGCTTTATTAAAGTACCAAGTAACATGCTGAAAGTAGAAATCTCTGTGATGCCCCCACTTGTAAAAATGTTTCTTATCCAAAAAAGACCTACTGCCTGACAACTATCTACTTGTTTCATGGGGAAAACATGAAAGTAAAAAATGAAAAGCAAACAAGAAACAAGCTCAAAATACATTGCTTAAAATATTACTGTACAGGTTATGGACCACACATGATTGTCATTCTGTTTAGTTTACGGGTAAAGTCTATAGAGATGACTGGAAGTCTCCAACAAGTGTAATGAGCTTTTTAAAATAATGGAATCCTGTCCTTTAATACCCAAGGCTTGTACATTATCTAGTCAAGTATTTTCTGCATGGCAACAACAGAAAGGCTTTCAATGTTGGCAATTCTTGCTTATTAAAGCTTACTTGCATCTTACGATCTCAGACAAGCTTACCTTATGGTCATTAAAGCATTGCTACTTAAACACAGAGCAACAGGCACTTTGAGTAATAAGCATAAATCAACAGTACAAAAATATGACAGAAACCAGACCGTTCTGCAAAATCAAGGACAGATGAAAAGCCACTGTAGTATTTGTGTCTACCTTGGATGGGGGGGGGGGGGGGGCACACTGCACATTTACACTGCATAACTACTCTTTGCCTTGCTTGGACACATCCAGAGTAACTACATGATGGAGTGGGGTGCAACAAGTATGTCACAATTTGAAATGTCCCTGGCTGACTGTGATGGCCCTGACACATTTGTCATACCTCTCAACCTCAGAGCAAGAAATCTGGACAAAGCCATACACAGAAGTGGGACAAAGGCCCAAAAATAAGGACAATTTTTAAATATTGCTCTAATAAACTTAGAAAAATAATAGAATAGGTCTTGCATTAGTATGACTTTTCTGAAGGGTATAAAATCTGAAACTCAAATGTCTGTCATTATTTTCTAACTTCAGTCTTTAGTGATTTGTCACTAATTTGCCAAAAAACACAATTTTATGAAAAATGGACCAAATGTGATGCAAAAATATAAAATAGCCACACAATACAGCTGTGAACCTGTCAAAGAAGGGACACTTTAATATTAGTACTGCTAACTTGAGCAGCTGACAAAATAAAAGAATCTACATGCATTTCAAGTAATCTATAACTTTGATTATTGCAGTTATTTCTTAATTGTAAACCCTCCGCGTTTTCTTCCAAAATTGCTATTTTGCGGAGGGATTATTAGGGGGAAGAGCAACATTTTGAGCCAAAATCAGGGACAGTTGAGAGGTTGGTTATGTCTAATTCTATAAAGCAATTTATTTGCATGTACCTCTCAACCTGTTAATGCAGTAAATCTGAACAAGGCCAAATATATTGGGGGAACATATAAACAGTACTAAAAATTGCTCTTGTATAAATTGAGACAGTTGATAGAATAACAGTTCTTACTTTAGCATGCATTTTTCTGAAGGTTATGAAGTCTGAAACTGTGTATCATTATTTAGTGACTTAATTCCTAAATGATTTGCCAGAAAAATACAAATTTTATGAAGAACAAACCAAAAATAAGAAGCAAAAATCTATTCATTCTTTGAAAATCTGGACAGTTGAGAGAGGTATAGTTCAGCTGGGCCTGTCTGAGTTTGCTGCCCTTCCCCCCTGACAAAATCATGGTTGAATGGAGCCTCTGCAGCCATTCCAATGAACCATTACTTGGCTATTTCACTCCATTTACCATAAACACTAATGTGTATACTGCTTTACTTCTATGATGAGTTGGACTTCATTTGAAAGTTTTATTTTGTATTTTACAGCACAAACGCTAAGTCATCTACTAAACAAAGCAATGTAGTCTCACAACGAAAACTTAGCATTAAAACTTCTCTGCCCTTGAAACTCACATTCATTGAAACAGCATTAAAACCCACATTCAAAGAAAATACATTTTACCAGTGGCAGATAAAGATTAATTTTGGGCTGTTTTCAAATCATAGGCCCCTTGCATATGAAACATACATGTGCTCTTTGATGCACCTTCCTCATTGTACTAAATTATATTCCTTGTACAATATATTACAGTTGTTAGAGGGCATTTTAAATTGGTTTTGAACATTTTTCCAGTAAGCAATGAAACAAAACGCATGCACCCATAATGGCAAAACTGCCCAGTTCAGAACATTTATCATAAAAGTCTACTCAGACTTCCACAGTCCACCATTATTAGTAAATATGCACAATTCTACAGTCCACCATTATCAGTAAATATGCACAATTCTACAGTCCACCATTATCAGTAAATATGCACAATCCTACAGTCCACCATTATCAGTAAATATGCACAATTCTACAGTCCAATATCAGTAAATATGCACTATCTCTGAAGAAGTAAAAGTCATCTAAATAATTCCACATTAAAGAAATCTGTAACTAATGAAGAGGTTGCTGCTAGCAAACACCTTTAAATTTTATGGTTTAATCAAAAAATAAAGTGTCTGTTGCCCCCCAGGAATAAATTGCCTATATTACATTAAAAAAATGATAAGCTAGTAACATTGCAAGAGGAAATGGATAGCAAACTGATAACGGACTCATAGTTAGTATCTTCACCAAGGAGAACATTCTCAGTACGGAAGCATCCACCCCTTGTGGGAGTAGAACCCACAGCCTTCTGCATCAAAAGCAAGTACACAACCTGTTGTGCTATTAACAAGGCAAACCACCTTCACTTAAGCAACACTAAACTTCTGTTCCCCTGCAGCTCTCAGCTCCTTGTAAAATCTACTCAATACTCAACTTCGCAGCACAAGAAAACTGGAAAAAGCCAAAATGTATTGGGGGTTCAAAAGCCCAAAAACCAGGGACACAAACATTACTTGTATAGTCTTGGAAAGTTGCTAGAACCATACATTTTACTGCCAAGGTCCCTGTGCAAAACAGTCAGAGCAACATACCACTACGCCAAATCAGCTGCTTTGTAAAAGAGGAAGACTGAAACTTAAATGGCTATCATTTAGTGAATTCAGTTCTCACCATAGCTGTCAACCTCTTAGTACAAAACACCTGGACAAACCCAGTAATGAGGGAATACAGCCCTCAAACATATTCAGTGAATTCAGTTCTTGCCATAGCTGTCAACCTTAGCACAAAAACCTGGACAAAGCCAATAATGGGGAATACAGTCCCAAAAATAGGGACAAATTTCAAATATTCATCTTATAAACTTAGAAAATTGCTAGAATAAAAGGTTGTGTTACGGTTGTGTTACTATGTATTTTCTGAAGAACATGAAGTCTGAAATTCAAATGCCTGTCAATTTTACTGCTGACAGAACAAAACAATTTTCAGCAGAGACCCAGGGAGAAATACTGCAGACACGTCTTTGTAAAATGACAGGGCACCAGAGCAAATCCACACAAACACAGGGAGGAGATGCAGACTCCACACAGAAGGCACCCCAGCCAAGAATCAAACCAGAAAACCTATAGCTGTGAGGCAACAATACTACCACTGCACCATCAAATATGCAAGGAATTAAACATTCAGAAACCTGAAGTCTGAAATTCAAATGCCTGTCAATTTTATTTAACATTTGTTAATCAGGACAGTCTGACTTGGAACAAAAATAAATTTCAGCAGAGGCCCAGGAAGAAATAATGCAGACATGTCTTTGTTACATGGGAGGACACAAAAGCAAACCCACACAAACACAGGGAGAAGATACAGACCCCACAAAGAAGGCACTCCAGCCAAGAAGCAAACCTGAGAACCTGCAGCTGTGAGGCAACAATGCTACCACTGCACCATCAAATATCAAGCATTGCAACATTTACAAACCACAGATATTATGTGGAACAGATCAGATCAAATATAAGGCAAAAATCTGCAATTTTTTTTACGAATGGTGGTGGGTAGGGAATTCAGGTCTTTAACACCTGCATACAAGGTACAGGGTTCAAGCCTGAGGTATTCCCTACCACACACACACACACACACACACACACACACACACACCTGTAGTAGCAAACCACAAAAACTAAATATACTGCACTGGGTGCCAAACCGTCATTATGAGAGTCCAATCAAGACAAAATGAACTGTAGAAGAATAAAAATATTTCATTGCATTGGCTGCATGACAGCTTAATATCTAGATGGAAACAAAAAAGGTTGTGAGGCATGAAAAAATAAATTACTTTTTTTTAAATACATTAATGGAATGCCAGTCAAAATCAAGTACAAGAAAAACAAGCAGCACTCGACTCAAACCACTTCTTGCACTGCAGTTCTAATTATAATTTATATTCAGCTTTATTAAAGTAACAAGTAACATGCTGAAAGTAGAAATCTCTGATGCCCCACTTGTAAAATGTTCCTTATCCAAAAAAAGACCTGCTGCCTGACATCTACTTGTTTCATGGGGAAAACATGAGCAAAGTAAAAAATGAAAAGCAAACAAGAAATAAGCTCAAGATACATTGCTTAAAAGGATTACTGTACAGGTTATGGACCACGCAATTGGCATTTGGTTTACGGGTAAAGCCTGCAGAGATGACTGGAAGTCTCCAAGTGTAATGAGACTCTTAAAATAATGTAATTCTGTCCTTTATTACAAATACTGGCATATGCATTCCAATACCCAAGGCTTATACATTATCTAGTTAAGTATTCTCTACATGGCAACAGAAAGGCTTTCAATGTTGGCAATTCTTTAACAGTATGCTTATTAAAGCTTACTTGCATCTTGCAATCTCAGCCAAGCTTACCTGATGGTCATTAAAGTATTGCTACTTAAACACAGAGCAACAGGCACTTTGAGTAATAAGCATAAATCAACAGTACAAAAAATATGACAGAAACTAGACCATTCTGTAAAAATCAAGGACAGATGAAAAGCCACTGTAGTACTTGTGTCTACCTTGGATGGGTGGGATTCTCTGCACATTTACACTGCATAACTACTCCTTGCCTTGTTTCGACACATCCAGAGTCACTACATGGGGGAGTGGGGTGTAACAAGTATGTCACAGTTTGAAATGTCTCTGGCTGACTTGTGATGGCCCTGACACATTTGTCATACCTCTCAACCTCAGAGCAAGAAATCTGGACAAAGCCATACAAAGAAATGGGACAAAGGCCCAAAAATAAGGACAGTTTTAAATATTGCTTTTATAAACTTAGAAAGATAATAGAATAGTAGGTCTTGCATTAGTATGAATTTTCTGAAGGGTATGAAATCTGAAACTCAAATGTCTGTCATTATTTTCTAACTTCAGTCTTTAATTATTTGTCACTTCTTCTTCTTCTTCTTCTTTCGGCTTTTTCCCGGTTAGGGGTATACAGCCGGATCACCTTGTCTGCACATTGAATGGCAGTGGAGTTTTACGGTGTCGAGTTGCCAGCCCGGCGCCCAACCTTCCACAGAAGGCACACTCACACGCACACCTAGGGCCAATTTAGAGTGTCCAATCCACCTGCAGCATGTCTTTGGGATGTGGGAGGAAACCGGAGCACCCGGAGGAAACCCATGCGACCACAAGGAGGACATGCAGACTCCGCACAGAAGGCACCCCAGCCGAGGATCGAACCGGAGAACCTCTTGCTGTGAGGCAGCAATGTTAACCACTGCACCACCGTGGCCGCCCTCTTTAATTATTTGTCACTAATTTGCCAAAAAAAACACAATTTTATGAAAAATGGACCAAAAATGTGATGTAAAAATATAAAATAGCAACACAATACAGCTGGGAACCTGTCAAAGAAGGGACACTATAATATTAGTACTGCTAACTTGAGCAGCTGATAAAATAAAATAATCTACATGCATTTCTGAAATAAAAGTAATCTGATTATTACAGTTATTTATTAATTATAAACCCTCCATGTTTTCTTCGAAAATTGCTATTTTGCGGAGGGATCATTAGGGGAAGAGCAACATTTTGAGCCAAAATCAGGACAGTTCAGAGGTTTGGCTATGCCTAATTCTATAAAGCAATTTATTTGCATGTACCTCTCAACCTGTTAATGCAATAAATCTGGACAAGGCCAAATATATTGGGGGAACATATAAACAGTACTAAAAATTGCTCTTGTATAAACTGGGACATAAATCTGGACAAGGCCAAATATATTGGGGGAACATATAAACAGTACTAAAAATTGCTCTTGTATAAACTGGGACAGTTGATGGAACAGGTCTTACTTTAGCATGCATTTTTCTGAAGGTTATGAAGTCTGAAACTAGTGTGTCATTATTTAATGACTTAATTCCTAAATTATTTGCCAGAAAACCACAAATTTTATGAGGAACAAACCAATTATTACATTTTCACTTGCTGCTTGTATCTGTCTTACTTTCAGTCATTCATTTTTATCAAAATTTAACTCATCTTTGTCATGTCCTATGTCTACTGTTCTATAGCCTTCAGTTTTCTTTGCTTGCACTACTGACAACATTGGTAATCTGTCAGATGTCAAGGATATTTTCAAGTGTCACATTAGGTTTACACAGTGCAGTTCATCTCACTCTGAGTTATAAGTTTGACTAACATGTATCTTTTTTTTCTCATTGGCATTGTATGGAACCTCACATTTTTGACTTACATGGATGTCATTTCATGTCTTTCCTCCTCTGCAATTTTGAATTTAGGATTTCAAAGTATACATTTTGCTTAGGCTGAAAGTGTTTGCCTAACTTCCCCTGCAAATTCAGAAACTTACTGGTGAAACAACAAGTACAAGTATGACTCTGTCATTGTCCATGTGGGTGTGAATGACCTGAGACGCACCTCCCTGGACTGCATGAAAAGAGACATGGAGGAGCTCTCAGATTATGTGGCCCAGGCAAGTATGACCCTAGCCCTGAGCAGCATCCTACTGTCACCTAGAATGATATTGCAGTGCAATCAGAAAATGATTTACTTCAACAATTGGCTAAGTTTCTGGTGTTATTCTAAGGGGATCCAGTATCTGTCTGCTTGGGATGACATGATTGACAGACCTCGATGCTTTGCCAGAGATGGCCTGCATCTGTCACCCCTATGTTTCCAGATACTGGCTAAGGCTCTTGCCACCCCTATAGTGCATTTTCTAGGCGGTATTCCAAAGACCAAATTACCACCATAACAGCTATAAATAAATGCAATGTGAGGGTCATGCTGCTCAACGCTAGAAGTCTAAATCTCAAGATGCACTAATTCTAAGCACTCCTTAAAGTGGAGAACATTGACATTTGTGCTGTAATGGAGACCTGGTTTAAAGCAGCAGAAAGCACCCTTGCACTACCAGGCTATAACTCATTCCACACCTTTCGGCCCCAGAACATGGACCAAAGCTCCAAAGGCAGTGGCGTATCCATATTCATAAAAGATATGCACACCTCCAGACTAGTAGGCCGGCATAATGCATCGGAGATACTTCAGGTACAACTAACAGTGGGTAAGACTGTGATTCAGGTTGTCGCCTGCTATAGGTCCCCAACCATGTCCCAAGATGCTCACTCCACATTCCTAAGCACCCTAGAAACTATTAGGGTCCAACCCAACACACTCATACTGGATGACTTCAGCTACCCCTCCATCAACTAGGAAAACTACTCATGTACCAATACACTTGCCCAATGCTTCCTGGAATTCATTAATTCCAATGCACTGGACCAACTCATTCTTACCCCCACTAGAGGAATCAACATCCTTGACCTGGTTATTACTAACATGGGCAACCATTTCTCAACACCAATAGTCAATTCCTCCCTGGTTAGATCCGACCACAAATTAATTACCATGGAAATCCACATCCACTCACACCACCAGCAAAGGTAACCACCATGAAAAACTTCTCCAAAGCTGACTTTGGCCTCATAAAAACAGAGGTGGCTAACTTCACGGCACCCATGCAAATGGAAAATAGGTGCTTGACCGCCGAATCATACACTAATGCACTGTACGAACATATATATAAATGCATGGAACTAGCCATACCCAACAGAATCAAGACGCTCTCCTCCAATAAAGGAAGCCAATCTGGTGGTCTCCTGCCATTAATAAACTCTACAACATAAGGAAGAAACTGTTGCAGAAAAAGTTGAAGTCCCAAAGACTGGAAAATCTCCCTTATTAGCCTCAACAAAAAGTTGAGATCCCTCATTAAAACCTCTGAAGCTAGCTATGAAGGCAGAATTGCGGCAGACACTAAAATCAACCACAAAACCTTCTACAGTTATTTCAAGAATATCCACAGCAATACCCAGATTTGCTCTGAGTTACTCACAATGGTACCTCCTATACTAAGCCAACAGATATTGGCAACAAACTGGCCGACAGATTCAATGCCAACTTTACCCCCCCCCCAAAGGACCAATCACAATACCGGAAGAATGCCAGGCACCCAGCATTACTGCAGCACAGGTTAAAGGTGCATTGTCCAAGGCCAAGAATACAGCTTCCATGAGACCCGGCAATATCCCTGGCTGTGTTCTACATGAAATACAAAGTGAACTGGCACCACACCTGTGTGCCCTGTTCAGTCACAGCCTCACCTCTGGCTTTGTCTCTACAGAATGGCGCACTGCTACAGTCATCCCTCTCCATAAAGTGGGAACGACTACAGACCCTGGGAATTATTGCCCCATTAGCCTGACAAGTATGATATGTAAGGCTGTGGAGCACATCATCATGGACCTAATTAACAAGGATATAGGAAATTTCCAAACTCTGGATCCCACTCAATTTGGTTTTGTGAAGGGTAGATCATGCCTGCTCAACCTAGTTGACTTCTTTGAGTTAGTCACCAGAGCTGTGGATGAGGGCAAGGCAGTTCATGCAGTCTACCTCGATCTGGCCAAGGCCTTTGATACCATTCCCCACTCAGGAATTATTGATAGACTCACCAAACTAGGCATCAACCCCTATATCACTTGGTGGGTTGCAAACTGGCTCACAGATAGAACCCACAGTGTGAAAGTAGCAGACTCCAAGTCAGACTGCCTGCCATTCATGAGTGTGGAGTCCCACAGAGATCAGTCCTGGGTCCTCTCCTGTTTGGCATCTACTTCTCAGAAGTCCAGGCCAACATGGAGGGACAATTGCAAGCTGGGAGCCATTATTAGGTTCATAGGTTCATAGGTTTATACTAGGCTATCTGCCCTAAGGCATTTATATTGCCTAGCCAAATTTGTAGCTTCACGCCCCTTATATATAAAAAAACTGTGCCCATTGGTTTATGTTGTGCTCTGTCCCAAGAGATGATTCAGGATTATGGGGGATACCCTACGATCCATCCACAGGTCTAGATTGGAGTTTCTTCAATCTCTTGGAGTCTGACACAGCGCCAGCAAACTCTAACCCTGGGTTCTGTCCTCCTTAAAAGCCAGTTGCATCATCTTGTGACATATGGGTTTACGGCTGTATGGACTGCCTTCAATGTCTGCAAGTCCCTATATCTTTGTTTATGAGCTCCATTATGATCCTCTCCATAGCTTTGCAGACTAGACTTGACCATCCTACAGAAAGGCCTCACTGAGACCAACGACTGGTGCCAAAACCATGGCCTTAAGCTTAATGCCAAAAATGCTTTGTCATTCCCTTTGGGAAAAACACAGATGTTCTTTGTGTTTCACTGTTGCAGTCATTACATTTGGGTAATCTGCTGGCAGGTTGCCCTCAGTCGGCCTGAATAACAAAGTCTTTGGTCCTGCGTTGGTTGCTGTTTCCTCTTTAATGACATCAGGTCATCAGGGGTATAAAACATGCAGCTGACATTATTTTAATCAGTCTTTCTTGCTGTGTGGTGCCCGAAGCAGAAGCAGTTCGCAAGTGCCAGTTGGCCGACTCCTGAAATTTTCGTTTTTGAGTTCCAGAACCGAAGTCTTCAAACTAAAGCTAAGTACCCCGTTGGGGAAACTTTTTCTTGCTCCTTACCAATGTCAGTAAAAGTTAATAATTGCATAACTTGTGGGAAGCAAATACATCATAAGGATTTTCATTTGTACTGTATTCCTTGCCTAGGCTCTGATCACAATGTGCCTTGCTGTCGGTTTTGTTCTAAATTTAACCAACACACTATTAAGCATCAGTATGTTTTTGCTTCTAAATATTTTGGTTCAAGATTTAACTACCATGAAATGTCATCAGTTAGCAATCCGACTACCAGAGTTCACAAAAAACGCAAGGAAAAAGACAGACAGACAGTCGAGGTCCAAAACCGATGATGAAGTTTCTCCTAAGCCAGTTGCCGGTTCGCCAGTACTCAGTGAGGCGCTTTTGCAACTCTTGATACCCGCTACTTTTGAGTCGCAGGCCTCTATCGAGACCCATTCAGAATGCGGTATGCCGCGAGATTCTGCAAGTATTGAACCCTTGGTTGTCTCTCCCTTGGATGGGTCCAGAGCCGCTGAGCAGGCACCGGCTTCTGAGGGTGTTTTCAGGCCTCAACATTTGTATATTAAACTGATGCCATCATCAAACTCAAGGCCAAAACCAACTTCTATGTCTAAAAAACCGATGCATGAGTCACATGCTTAGGCCCCTATACCTAAAAAAACAAATGTTTAAAATGGCTGAGGATTTAATTACCTTGATCAGGGGTTCTCAACCCCCCCTCCCCGGCTAAGAGGCCTAGGCAAGGCACTGATTATGAATCTTCAGATCAGGTTTCCATTTCTTTTGATTCCTCTTCTGATCAGGAATTTTCTATTCAACCTTATGAGGACTCTGATGCAGAGGAATCCATCTCTTCTGCTTCTCCTCCTGAGGATTACTCTTTTGGAGAGACTTTGCATACTTTAAGGGAACATTTTCACTGGGAGAGTCAGGACTTCTCAGTATCAAAAAAGAGGCTTAGGGATTTTCTTCTTCTCCCTCAGCATAGGCCTTTGGCAATACCTCCTGTATTAGATATTGTTGATGATGTGTTCTCAGAATCAAGCATGGCTCCTGATTCCCTGCCTCCGGCTCCTAGTAAGCCAGACAGATGTTACCGCGTTCCTGACTCCCACAAATTTCTTTTCAAAATCCTGCTGCTGACCCTGAGACTATTTCTCAGGGTCCCAAGGGTGTTAAGGCTTCTACAGCCAAAAAATCCTACCCCTTCTGATAGAGATTCCAGGGTGCTGGAGATGGGGAAAGAAGGTTTATATGTCTGCAACCTTAGGTTCATAGGTAGGTACTAGGCTATTGGCCCTAGGGCCTATATAAGCCTACCAAAAAATGTACCCTGGCTTTCACCACACAAGAAAATTATTTTCCTGTGCCCCTGTCGAGCAGGGCCACAGAAGTGATCCAATTATCAAGATTTTTCTTGAAGAGTGCTAATGAGGAGCTCTGTTTGACATAGATAGGTAGTCTGTTCCAGAGTATGGGAAGTCTCTGGGACAGGAATCTATCCCTTGGCAATCAGAGCTTTAAACTGCCAGTTTCATATGCTTAAATATCAACAGCATGTTATGGGGTTACTGAAACAAAAAATGATGTTTATTTCTGATTGTGTGAAAAATAGAGTTACAGGATTTATAGCATTCAGCAGAACAGGTTGGAAAGCATACTTTGCAATGTGATTTTGATTCCTTGGAAGCCTCTTGCAGGGCCGCCATAACTGGATCTGTGATAAAAAGGCATGCCTGGCTCAAGGAGCAAAATCTGCCTGATCATGTTAAAGCTAAATTGTCGGATGCACCTTTACAGCATGACAGTCTGGTAATAAGGCAGAAGAGGTTTTAAAGAAAATGGAAGACAAAGCTAAATCTTTGCAAACTGTAAAAGATTTCTTGCAAGTGCAGCCACCCAGGTTCAGTAGGCACTGGCCTACTAAGAATTGGTCCTTTCCTGTGTCCAACAGAGCTGCTCAGGGCAAACCCAGGTGCCCCAAAGGCTCCAGATATCAATCACAAGGATCTTACAGGTCAAAGCAATGGGGTGCTTCCACCTCCAAATCAGGAGGTAACAAAGCACAACCCTACAGTAAACAGTCTCAATGACTTTCCTCTGCCATCTCTAAGCACTTATCTTTTGGCAGCCCCCTTGGGGGGAAAACTATCACTTCATGCTCAAAACTGGCATTTAATTACCCAGGACAAGTGGGTATTAAACATAGTATCCCAGGGGTACAGATTTCATTTCCACATGTTGCCAATTCCAAACAGATGGCCAGATCTGCCACCAAACCAATGGGCAGAGGCCCAGAAACAAGTCATGTCCCTCATGGATATGGGGGCTATTCAACCAGTGCCAGAAAAGGAAAAAGGACAAGGATTTTATTCAACACTTTTCCTGGTACCCAGAAAAGACAAATCATGGCATCCACTTCTGGACTTATCAATTCTAAACACGTTCTTCGACATTCCAAAATTCAAAATGCTGACGTTACAACAGTTATTGCCTATGCTAGTCAAGAATGCCTGGTTGGTAACTCTAGACTTAAAAGAGGCATACCTGCATATCCCAATAAGGGAATCTTGCAGAAGATACCTCCACTTCAAAGCAGACTTTTTGCATTACCAATTCTCTGCACTGCCCTTTGGCTTATCTACTACGCCCATGGTCTTTACAAAGTGCCTGGCATGAGTAATTGCATTTTGCAGACAAAGAAACATTCAAATTTATCCATATCTGGATGATTGTCTCATTCAGGCAGAGGACAAGGACACACTTCTTCAACATCTGGAGTTTGTAAAAAGGTTTCTAGCATGCCTAGAGTACACCATAAATGAAAAGAAATCACAACTGGTACCCTCTCAAATAATTACATTCCTGGGTGCAAGCTTGAATACAACTGCCCAGATGGCTTACCTCACACCAGACAAACAAATTCAATTGACAACATGCTTCAAACAACTGGCAACGAAAACCCAGCTATCTGCAAGACAAGATCTGCAGGCTTTGGGGTTCATGGCATCCTGCATTCTACTAATTCCATATACGAGACTGCATATGAGGAAACTTCAATGGTATCTAAAAGGCTTATGGAGTCAACATTGTCACAGCCTGGAAACGATTCCTCTCATTCCCTGCCTGCAACAGGAGTTTCTTTGGTGGGCAGAGACATGTTACCAAAACAAGGGACTGTCATTCATACTACCCCCTGCCACCCAAACCCTAACTAGAGATGCATCAGACTATGCTTGAGGGGGCCCACCTGGCAGGAAGATGCATTCAGGGCAAATGGAGCCCAAACCAAATGTATCCTACATATCAACCAGAAAGAAATGCTAGCTTTTCAGAATGCTCTGACAGCCTTCAAGGACTTCCTTCATCCAGGACAACTACTGATAAAGACGAACAACACCACAGTTATTTGGTACATAAACAAGCTGGAGGGTACCCACTCCTACCCCCTTTGCAGACTAGCCATGGCCTTGTGGAATACAGCCTTGACTTACCAAATACATCTTCAAGCTCAATTCCTGCCAGGAAAGCAAAATACTCTGGCAGACGACCTAAGCAGAAATCTTATGGACCCGCACGAATGGAAACTGGATCCACAAATCTTCAGCATGTTAACAAAAAATGGGGGAGCCCAGACATAGATCTATTTGCCTCTCCCCAAAACTATCAGTTGGACAAATTCTGCACAAGAACTCATCACAAATAAGCATGGAAAGTGGATGCTCTATCCTTCATCTGGAAAAACCTATCAGTCTATACCTTTCCCCCTCTGCCTCTACTCTCCAAGGTTTATTTTTTATTTTATTTTTATTTTACATTTGTTGACCGGGCTAGTCTAACTGGATATATGTCCATTTTCAGTAGAGGCCGGGGAGAAAAGCTCCACATAAGCAAAATATTAGCAACTACAGGTACAAATAAGTAAAAATGTAACAAATTTAGGTGCAATACTATTTTAAGGTGAAGAATACAAATGTTTTATAGATAAAAATTAGTATTAAAGTAGCAGGTAATAAGAAAAGAGATTGAACAAGGAACAAATTTAAAGTGGCGCACCATTAAGAAAGAGAAATAAAAAAACACACAAGCAAATATAGCAGCTCCAGGTACAGTGTTTAGCAGCGAGTCATCCCGTTATCCTATAGTAGCATAGCGACTTTAAGGCAGCATGTAATAAGAAATATAAAGAAAGTCTATATAGATATGTATATGTGATAGCAAGTTAATGCTGTAAGCAGCAATCTCTGCATGTATATAGTTAGTGGAGGATCAAGTGTAAGAGAGAGTTGTAAAGACTAAAATTAGTATAGGTAGGTCTACTCTCTAAGGCATAGAGAGAACTCAAATTAAATTGCAAAAGGTTATGTAGGCAGGGTTCAGAGAAAGTGGTGGAAGGATCAGTCTGGATTACTGCATGGGCATAACCAGTGGTTAATAAGGTATTCTTGAGTTGTGTTTTGAACAGTTTTTCTGAGGAGAGAGATGAGCGTTTCATAGGAAGCAGGTTCCAGGATTTGCCAACAGTGCTGGCAAACAGGGAATCACCGGCCTTATTTTTGGATTTGACTGTAGATACTAGCACTTTATTGGCTGAGCGAAGGGTTGTCAAATTACTGTAGGGGGTTAGAAGGCTAGTAAGTATAGGAGTATTTTTAGGAAGATAGAGGATCTTATGGGCAATAATAAGTTGTTGAAACTGAAGTTGATTATGAAGTTCTAGCCAACCTAGGTGCTTAAGGTTTTGACAGTGGTGAGTTCTATATGAGGAACCAGTAGCAAATCTGGCAATATTGTTGTAGGAGGTAGATAGTTTGTTAAGGTTGTGTTTTGATAGGTTGGTATAAATGGGAGAGGCATAGAGGAAGGTGGAAATTAGATGGGTGTGGGCAATAGTGGTTCTAGCTTTTGGAGTTAGGAAGGGTTTAATTCTATAGAGGGGGCCTAATTTTCTGTTTACTGTTTTATTTGTTGTGTTAATATGTGTGTCAAAGCTAAGACTATGGTCTATTGTTTCTCCTAAGAGCTTGGTAGTTGGGTCGGGAGATATAACGATGTCATCATTGAATAAAACTGTGAAGTCAATTGGGGGGGGGGGCATTTGAGTGGGAGTGAAAAGTAGCAGTTTTGTCTTTTTAGGATTCAAGAGGAGGCTATGCTTTAAGAAACATTTTTCTACTGTGTTAAGTACAGTTTGGGTAATGGCCTGAAGTTGAGGTGCAGAGGTAGCTAAGCATATTAGTGTGGAGTCCGCATATTGGATACATGTTGCTTGAGGAATGATTAGATTAAGGTCATTGATGAAAATTGAGAAAAGGAGAAGGGCCCAGGATAGAACCTTGGGGGACTCCCAGGGTAATAGGAAGGTGAGAGGATAGATTATTTTCCCAAAGCACAGCCTGTTGCCTATAGGTCTTACTAAAAGTCAGACAGGAAAAAACAAAAATGATTCTAATTGCTCCAGACTGGCCTTGCCAACACTGGTACCTGCTTCTAAGGAATATGTCACACCTTCCTCCGTGGTACTTGCCTCAAACACCTAACCTATTGTCTCAGCAGAACTATCAAAGTCTGCACACTCAGCTCCAAACTCTGAATCTTGCAGCATGGCTAATCAACTAATTTCACCAATCACATCTCTCAGAAAACCTGTGATGGATGTCATTTTGGAGGCCAGAAGGCCTAGTACTAGAAAATCTTATGCTGATAAATGGAAGAGATTCTGTGCTTGGAACCAAGCACAAGGAATAGACACAGCAAAACCCAATATTCCTCAGACTTTGCAATACTTAACTGAGATGCTTCACAAGGGCCTATCTTTTTCTTCAATAAAAATCCATGCATCTGCCATCTCAGCCCATTACAACACAGAGCCTCCCCTCTTTTCTCATCCCCTGCTAAAACAGTACCTCAGAGGGGCCAAAAATTTAAGGCCTCCCAGGAGAGTGCCAACTCCTGCATGGGACCTCAATTTTGTGCTGGAAAAACTCACCCTACCTTCTTTTGAACAAGCAGCTACTGCGGATATAAAATTTTTTTCTTGGAAGACGGCCTTTCTTTTGGCAGTCACTTCAGCTAGAAGGGTTTCAGGACTACAGGCTCTCATGGCAGTGGAGCCTTTCATTATTTTTTACCTGGACAGGGTGGCCCTCAGGACCAATCTTTCTTTTATGCCTAAGGTGGTATCCATTGTGGCTCTTAACCAGACCATTCACCTGCCAACTTTCTTCCCAAATCCGTAGAACAAGGGGGAGCGGATTCTGCATTCATTGGGTGTACACAGACAACTAAGATTCTACTTAAACAGGACAAAATCTCTAAGAAAGTCTGAGCAACTACTGGTGGCATTTGCTGCAGGATTAGAGGGGAAGGCTATATCAAAGCAGACTATTTCTAAATGGATAATCCATTGCATTTGTTTCTGCTACTTGCACCATGGTAAATCTGTGCCCAAGGGGATCAGATCCCATTCCACCAGGGCTACCTCTACTTCAGTAGCTTTTCTCAGAGGGGTCCCTACCAGAGACATTCTAGAAGCTGCTACTTGGAGCTCATTTCATACATTCACAAAGCATTATCATTTACCTCTCTTTTCTAAATCCAGGGCGGGCTTTGCCACTGCAGTCCTGCAGAACCTTATAGCTGCTCCTAAAGCTGTTTAGTTCCATCCTTCCATCCATAGCTTTGGGATAATACCCAAATGTAATGACTGCAACAGTGAAACACGAAGAACATAGTACAGTTGTGTACACTTACCATAAATGTAGATGTTCGAGTGTATTCACTGTTGCAGTCCGGATTATCCACCCGCCAGCCCCCTTTCTATACCTTTTCTTTCCTTCACTATACTCAAAAGCCTTTGTGGTGTATTTGCTTTAAGTTGAAGGTAAATTTTGTGTGTTCTAAACTGCATATTTATTTATAGATATATATATTTTTTGCTCCCCATTTGGGGGGCACCTGACATCTGGGGCAAGAAAAACTGATTAAAATGGTGTCAGCTGCAGGTTTTATACCCCTGATGACCTGACGTCATGGAAGAGGAGACAGCAACCAATGCAGGACCGAAGACTTTGTTATTCAGGCCAAATGAGGGCATCCTGCCAGCAGATTACCCAAATGTAATGACTGCAACAGTGAATACACTCAATCATCTACATTTATGGTAAGTGTACACAACTGTACTTTCCCACTAATTACCACATTGATGATAGCCCACTGAACACTGAAGGCCTTTCCAGCTGTTGGATGAGTTTAGTGAGGTACATGCCAAATGTAATATTATATTCAATGATTGTTCTAATGAGGGAAGAGTAGAGAGCTATGATGATGTTTTTCTTTATGGATGTACAGCTGTTAATGACAGGTGATCTGGGTACACAGGTTGACAGCAACCTCTCCTTCGACCACAACATTGCCACTGTGGTCAGAAAGTCCTTCTATGTGGCATATCTCATTACCAAGGGTTTTGCATCTAGGAAGAAAGAAGTCATCATCTCTCTCTACTCTTCCCTCATTAGACCAATCATTGAGTATAATGCCCCATTTGGCATGTAGCTCACTAAACACCTGCAACAGCTGGAAAGGCCACAAAAGTACCTCACGAAGCGGATCCTAGGCCTTAAACACATGCACTACATGGACACACTAAAAAAACTCCAGCTTTTCTCTGTTTCATATCATCTATTAAAAGGTGATCTCTGCTTGACTTACAAAGCCATGTCTGACCCAGCTCTGTTAGAAATGCTACATCTAAAGAAATCCCAATCCCTCTGCACCACATGCTCCAGAGACCTTAACCTCATTACCAAAATCAACAGAACATGATGGAGGGACATGTTCATAACCCAGACTGCCCATACTCTGGAATAGACATCCCATACAAGTCAAGCAGAACACTTCACTGGCACTTTTCAAGAGAAATCTTGATGAGTGGATGGGAAATAGAAAGTACACCCCGGGGATCACTCCAGTGCCTCTACTTGATAGAGGTACTGTGAACTAACATCGGGTGGCACGATGCAAGGGCACTTCTATGGGCTAGGCTTGTAAAGGCTCCAGGGCCGTTGGCCAAGTACACACCTATGAACCTATATATATGACATGGCACACAGTTTCAGCAAGCAGGCTTTCACTGCAACTGGCCATAGGTGAAGTCGCTGTGTAGCATACAACATGTATCTGTGCCTCCAAAGTACTATTTTGTGGACTTTGGCTGCCAATTTTTTGGCAAACATTTTGCCCCTGTGCCTGCCATCCATCAGACCTCACCTTAGTCAGTCATTACACTTTCTGGGGATGAGGGGCATCATCCCATGCAACTACAACAGCCTGTTGTACTCTTGCTAGCATGTCAGTAATGAGAGCAGTTTTAGTAATTTTATAATGTAACCCACCATTGGTAAAATGAGCCCTGCATCAGCTTGTGGATAACTTATGTCCCTCTGTTCATGCATGTGTGCTCCCTCATACACCCCCAGAAGAACTACTGTTATTGTCTGTGTCACTGACATGGCCATGCCTGTGTCTTCTCAGAACTGACTCCTGCAACATTACTGGTCTCCATTCTCCAATCAAGACCCTTTCATTGGAGAATCAGTGTGAGTCAGGCAGGAGCCACCATCCGACCCTCAAAGATAAGCATACTCATCGGGTTTGTGTTTGGCTGTTGAACAGGTAAACATCATATAGAAAATATCGTTATTGAACATTATGGAACTTCAGTAATAGTGAAAACAAATTCATCAAATGGCCATAGTTGGCCAACAACCAGGAAGTAGTTCAATGCACAAGGTAAATGAAGGAAACCTTTTAAATTTGCTCTATTTCCCACTGTTGTATGATCTCTGAGTTGGTATATATAGTTAGAGGGGTGTAGGGGTGAAACCCCTCCACCTTTGTTGGTTGCGTTTGCGATGTTGGCCGACTATGGACATTTGATGACATTTTTTTTTTTTGCTGTTACTGATGTTTGCTAATGTTCAGTAACGATATTTCCCCATATGATATTTAGTTGTTTGTTTTGTTTTCAATAGCCGAACATAGACATACACACATCACCCTCTCTGTGTGGGCCATAAAGCCCCTGAGCCACTAGGTGCACTTCGGCTACCTGGGCTGTCATCAGGGCTTTATCCCACTACAATAACAGTGAAGGCTTATGGCTGCCAATTCTAATGTTTCCACATCTTTTTTTGCCTGTTTAAAAAGATTGGCTTCAGGATATTTCAGAATTTTTCTCCAGCTCTGTACACCTAAGACTACTTCAGAATCCAGCACCAGTAGCTTGGAACCTTCATTTGATGATACTGGATCTCTTTGAAATGGCAGCTTCAGTAAATGTTGGGTGGACGGCATTTAAAACTTTATTCCTACTGGTTGTAACTTCAGCATGTAGGATCTTTGAATTGTAGGTTGTTATATTAAATTTCACATTGGCAGTATAAGCCTAATCATCCATACTAAAAGTGATTTGTGTACTTGCACTGAAGTAATCAATACAACTTCCTGACTTCTTTCTACAAGTGGAAAATAAAGAAGAAATATTGTAGCCTGCTGGAGATGTCCATAGATAGCTCAAGTGGCGTATTGACATGACAGATTCATGTCAACTTGACAAAGGTAGTTCCAGCAAACACAAACAATTGAAAACCATTCACTGAAATTACCTTCATCCCACACCCCCTGGACTATACCAACTCTGAGGTCACACAGCAGTCATTGATACTTCCTAAAGCAACCTGATACATTCATGACAGAACAAAAATGTTATCAGATCATATTTTTGCCATATTCATTTAAATCTTACCTGTGGCAGAATAAGTTTTATCGGACTGACAAGTTTATTTTACTCTTCCTTGCTTTGATAAGTATGGAAAACCTCTTAAAGGAGCTGTTAAGAGTATCACTAGTATGTAGTTCTCACATTTCCTTTTCCACAACTGCCTAAAATGTGGGCACTTGCTAACAAACTCAGCTTGGAAGCTCAAGGCATTGTTAATAACTATTTAGTTTACACTTAATAAAAGTTATAAAATGTCATTTTGCTGTATCAGTTTGATTTAGTATTATTTACCAGTGGTTATGTGTTAAAAAATCTTAACACTGAATGTGTGACAAATCCTTTCCATATGGAACTTGGAATATTTAAAACGCAAGATGAGAACCATCCCTGTTAATGAGGTGTAGCTGAGAGGTATGTTGTAACAGACAAGCTGGCATGTCTATTGCAACATATGCCCAGTGTGGACGTGCAGATTAATAAAATGACATATGGTGTGCATACCCGTTAAGTGTTGTAAACTGCATGTTCACTATATAAAAAGAGATGGCTTTGAAAGGGGCTGACATTGCTTCAGATCATTTAATTTTGTTTTTCTGTTGCAGGACTTTGTTTTGAAGTACTTTTTAAAGTGATATAGTGTTATACTAAGAAAAGGAAAAAACACTTATAGGAATGTAAATAGTCTCTCACCATCTTCCCACAGTGTTTCTTATTTTACCCGTTAAGTGTTGTAAACTGCATGTTCACTATATAAAAAGAGATGGCTTTGAAAGGGGCTGACATTGCTTCAGATCATTTCCTTTTGTTTTTCTGTTGCAGGACTTTGTTTTGAAGTACTTTTTAAAGTGATATAGTGTTATACTAAGAAAAGGAAAAACACTTATAGGAATGTAAATAGTCTCTCACCATCTTCCCACAGTGTTTCTTATTTTTTCCATTTAAATTAAGTACACACTCTTTTACTTTTGGTGCATTTTAGGATTAATATAGATTCTTACTAGAACTGACATTGGAATAAGTTAGAATTGCCCTTATTTACAAGCTCATGCCTGATAGTAACATTAGTAAAATACTGTTGCTACAGCACAAAATGGGGAATGCAAACATTGCTGGAAAAAATTCTCTTTCTTTCTTGAAAATTGACTTTACTATATGTACCTTGCAAAGAATTATGCACTGTATTCTGCCTGACTACAAAGGCAAAAATACTTTGTGATGCTAGCAAATGTTCTACTAAGCGCTGTCAAGATACATCTGTTAATATATGCATACACTCTGCAGAAAAAAAATTATTCCAGAAGGCATATATTTTACTGTTATTATATGCCATTAAGTCAGAGATGAGTTCAAGGGCTGTAAAATATTGGCAGTGCATCTTTGATTATCTTTGCCAACTATTTTCAGGGTAATAATCCAGCATCAGTCATCAGTGTGTGTACTTTACCATTGCCACTGTTTTGTAGAGAGAAAGTGCAAGTTCCAGACAACTGTCTGGCATTATTGAATACTATTTCATGGCACTGCAGTTATACCATGGGTCTAATGCCAACTATTTACAAGAATAAATTAGAATCAGGTAGGTTGTACAGTAAATTTTAAAAACTAGTAATATAAAAGTTTTTAGTCTTTAAATATGCAATTATTTCCATGGCACAAAGTAGTGCTCGTCTTTTGCAGCTTGTCGTGTGCTGTTATTGCTGCTGACTCTCAGACCACTTATTTAGCGACAGAATACACTCCGTGTCATCGTATGGCACTCCATATGGAGACCTAAGAATTAGCTAAGTATTGTAAGCTAGACTGTATCAGAAAACTGGAAAAAGGCTTGAAGTCTGACTTGTCATGCTCACCTATATACAGCCCAACATCAGACACACACACACGCACTTGTATACATATGATCAGATAAGTTTGATGAATGATTCTCGGTACAAAGCATTGGTATCCTAACACCACTTTAGACAGTTTCATGAGCACTTTCCCACTTTTTCCTGGAGTTTCACTGCTAGGAGAAGTCCTGTTATTGCTCGGAAGACATGAATATATCATTACTTAAACTGTATATCTTCAAGAGACTTTGGCAATATTTGTTGTTTGGTTTGTTTCATTAAACAAAGTCCCGTGTTCCATTTATTTTGTTGAGCTGCATTGTTTAACTTGTTTTATTAAGCTAAGTTTGTTTGTTCTGTCTTACATTTTATATTTCTTAGGTTTCTGGCAGTCACAATGTGTACTTTGGTGGCTAGGGAAATGGGCAATCATACCATGATTTAATTAGTAGATTTTGCTTTTTTTATTTACACTCAGTGTATCACCACTGGAAATGTTGTTTAAGCATATTATTTAAAATGTGGTATTTTATTGTTTTCTCATGTAACTTGTCAAGGACAAAGTGAACTGTGGTGACTGTTAACCAAACATTGCTTTTACTGAGTGTTCTTTTTCTTAACAGAGGTAAGTAGTTTGGGGTTAGGGATGGGAGTGCTTGTTTGCAGGTTAGTGTTAGAATAAATGCAGATTTAGTTTTAGTGCTGTCCATGTGTTTTTTATATGTGGGAAGCATATCTGAGGTTCTTGTGTAGGGAAACTGTTAGGGAAAGATTTTTTTTCTGAAGGTAAGGTGCAGGGATGGGGTTATGTACCCTGCACCCCCTTACCCATGTGGCTAGCCCTAACTCTTCCTTGACTCCTGCCCTTAATCCCAAACCTATACCCTTTCTTCTGAAAAACTCGTTCTGTAACAGTACTACTGTTTTGATAAATATCTTATGGTATTCTTAGCCTTTTTTCTTTTATTATTTTTTCTTTTTATTTAAATTGCTCGTAAAAAGAGGCTGGTTGTCTTTTGCAATGAGTTTGATTTAGATGTCGGTGGTTTGTGTTTTTTTGTAGTTATTGTGTGTTCTGGATTTTAGTTGGCATTTGTTTGTGTTGCTGCAAATTTGTTGATATTTTGCTATTCAGTATTTCTTGCATCAGGATTAGTAACT
This sequence comes from Protopterus annectens, assembly GCF_019279795.1. Taxonomy (NCBI): domain Eukaryota; kingdom Metazoa; phylum Chordata; order Ceratodontiformes; family Protopteridae; genus Protopterus; species Protopterus annectens. The sequence continues at coordinate 815,677,971 of NC_056751.1, read as the reverse complement.
ATATATATGGGTCTACTTTGTTTCGTTGAATCTCATTTCACTGAATTTCATTTCACGCCAACCACATCGCTGAAAACAAGAAGTTACTCAAAACTCATTTCACTGAACTGAACTTAGTATATATGGTACTGTGTAGAGTACTGTAAGGCAAGTAAAAGGTATATGCCCTTTTCTCCACTGTAATGCAATCTTGGAGTTAGTACATATAGTTAGGGGTGTGTGGGGGCACAGCTCCCACCTTGTTTGTTTTATATTGTATTTTACCCAAAACATCAATACATTTTAAACAGTAGACATGCATAGTTGCAACACCAGTGACTAACTCTCTCCAGAAGACAATATGTACTCAAACTAAGTGGGGTTCTACACACCTCCCCCTAACTATATATACTAACTCCAGGATTGCACTACAGTGGGGAAAAGGGCATATACATTTTACATGCCTTACAGTACTCTACAAAGTGCCATATATACTAACTACAGTTCAGTGAAATGAGTGTTCAGTAATTTGAGTTTTCAGCGAAGTGGTCAGGGTGAAATGAAATTCAGTGAAATGCGATTCAACAAAACAAAGTAGACCCATATATGTCTTATTTGTTTATTTTAGTCTCATTTTAACTTCATTTAACTGCTAACATATATAAAAGGTAAGACAGAACAAAAAGTCCTATTGCAGTGGTTATATCTTACTGGTAAATACACTAATGGTATACTTTTATTTAGGCTCACACAGAAAAGCAACTCCTTCTAGTATTATTTCTTCAATTAGCTTTGATGTCCATTGTTGTTTTTGTACTTCTTTGGCAGTGAACTGGCGGACAAATTTAATATGTCTAGTCTTTAGACTTGACTCATTAAATCCTAGTGACATCACCTGGAGTTTCTCTAGGCTTACCCTAGTGATGCCTCTCAGCATCTGGTATTACCTGTTCATATTTAAATGAATAATTCCAAAACCATGCTGCATACAAGCTTTGAAAAGCTTTACTTTAAAGCCTATATAATACGCAGCACAGCTGCATTGATACTTGACCGTTGTCTAGTGCAGTTAAAAAGATATTAAATGTTTAAATGCTGTTTATAGTGCCGATTTTATTTTTTTTTAAATATTTTAACAGCCACATGAAAAGGACAGAAGTGCTTATCCTCCTCATATGAAAACGAACAGCTGCTTGAACAAAATATTACTGACAGTATGTGTATAGCCTGAGTTGTTACTAAGATATTTTAATTTGTTTATAAACTATTATAAGAATTAATATTTACTGTGTTAGTGTGATTTATAAAATCCATTAATATCTAGAATTTAATGAAGGTCACTATTGTAAAAATTAATTTTTGCAGCACAGTTTGCCATTTACACATAGTTAGCAGCATTTATCATTCTAGAGATATGAACATTTGTTTGAGTCTTGGAGATGTGCCTTCATTTTGTCAAAAGTGTGCAAATCCAGCCACTGGAAGTTAGAGTGCACACTTTGAAAGCTCAGCATTTCTTATTCTGAAGGGAGAACTGTTGAATTTTTTTAATCATGTCATCCTGTGCCGAATGTGTTCATTAACTTGGTGGCTGTTAGTTTTCCTACCTTTTATGTTGATTGAACTTCTCCTGTCATCCTTTGTTCATGCCTTCTAGCTTCTCAGTCGAAGGCCCACAGCACTCAACCAATATTTTGTACACTAATTACAGTTATTGTGAAGTAGAGTTTAATGGAAAAGAGTGCTACAGGCTTCTGTGATGTTGTGGTTTGTTTCTGAAGAAGCATCATGAGGGTGTGTTATGTTACAAGTACATTGGCTGCTATGACCCGAGGAATTTGGCTGATGGAATGGTAAGGTGTAGTGGCTCATTTTACAACTGTGTTCTAAAACGGACACCAGACAGAGCCATAGGAGTGAGATGGAGGTACCTTGAGAAGCATAGTCAATTATGTTGCACCAGTCATGGACTAGAGGTTTGGTTAAAAAACTGTAGCAGTGCATGTCATAGTATGGAGGTATGAGAGTGGTAAGTGAAGGAGCACTAGAGTATTTCTGGGAATGGTTTTGTGGAAGGCTGGGTAAAAATGACATAGTGTAGAATGCTGGAGGTGCAAGGAAGGAGTATGGTGAACAGGAGATTGACTGAGTAGGAATGGATGAGTTTGGAGCACAGAAAAGAACTAAGGTAGGAAGAGGCATGTAGAAACAGCTTGAGAAACACTTAAAAAGCAGGGGAAGGTATGAGTGAGACAAGGAAGAGTGACAGGCAAGGGATTAGGATGGGGAAGGGCAGTTGGAGAAGAGGCAAAAAAATGCCCCCTTATGGGGCAGAGTAGATGAGTTATCAGAGGGAGCAAAGAAGGTCTGTGTGCTGTGAGAGAAGAGGATAGCAGGAGTCAATAACAAGAGGGAGATTGTGTTGGAAAACCGTAGGATGGATAGGAAAGGGGTAGGGGTGCAGCAAGAAGGAACATTGGGGAAGTTTGGGTGCTGAAACCATATAAACAGAAAGAATAATGCTGTGGAATAAGAAGTAATACAGGAAATGTAAAGTCTGTAGTGACAGAGCAGATGGCTGGATAATTAGTCACAAAGGGGGAATTAAGAACCTTGGCAGAGAAAGCAAGAGAAGCTAGGTTGCAACAAAACTGGTCTTAGGTTTAGACTAACACATGAGATAAACTGACTAAGCTGATCATAGAAGGAATGGGATGCAGACTCGTGGTCTGCATAAGCATCAGTAGCTTGTAATAGGGGTCTGATAAAACAAATGTACACAGTAATTAGGACTGTTCATAGAGATCCATGCGATATAACAGAAGTAAACAGGATGTATTACTGTGGAGCTAAACTAATAACTGATAAAAGTTCTACCACAAGATCACAGAGTAGTGAGGGAAAGGAAGGGGAGAAATCGAATACCATCATGGAAGTATCGAATAGAGAAACATATAAAGCAATTAAGACAAGAAGTCACTGTTAGAAGACTACAGAAGAGGGAAAAGATCAACAAAAATACTAAGAAAGATAGATGTGATAAAAGCAACACGCAGTATTAGAACAGATCAGGATCTATCATGCACTATCACAAATAAACTAAAAACTTCAGCTCAGGTGGATAAACTTAGGATACAAAGATAAATATAAAGGAAAAGTACAAAATAAGCAATTGATGAACCAAAAAAGTTTTATAGAGAATTGGAAAACAAGGTAAAAGGAATTGTACATAGTATGTTTTTAGAATTATTGATGCAAATATGAACAAGCAATATTTGGCACCTTGAGGCGTCAGTAGGAGTTAACTGCAGATGCACCTGGAGGCATCACTTGGACGTAATGAGTTAAGGCAAAATGGGCATGTTTAAAGTAAAACAAGCACAAGAAATGTACAATGGGCACAAAAAGAGATTAAACAAGCAAAACAAATATAATAAGGGCAAAAAGGGCACATTAAGCATAAATAAAGCAAGATAACTGCATGTTTTTGGCAAAGTGCTATGTTTTGGCATAACTACTACTTCATATTGTATTCAGGGCATAACTAGAGTTACTTGAAGTATCTCAAAGTGTGTAAAAGTGCTTATAATGTGTGCTTATTATTGTGCATGTATTCTGAAGAATTAGTGCAGCTATTTCATGAAGTACAGTCAAAGTACAGCCATTTTGAAAAAATTCTTGTGCTGGGTGTGTCTATTCACAAAGTCCCACCCTTACAGAGTGTTTCTTGCACTGTAAAGAATTATCTAGCAAAGTACCGCCATTTTGGAGAAGTTTCAGTGTGCCATGTACTGTTTATTCACAAAGTGCAGTTACTTCAAAATAGGGTTGCCACCTTTTCAAATGCACAAAGTGGGACATTTTTGTAGAAACAACAGATTTTGCAGGGCAAACCATACCCACAGCAAGTAGAAAGGAAAGAACTTCACTTTTTGCCAAAATAAAAGCTTATTCTTATAGTATTTGTGTTGCTTATTTTGTTTCTTATAACATGTAGGTGTTTCAAATACAATATAATTGTTTTATGCAACTATTAAAGTAAATATAGAAAATATTTTTGTCCTAAAATCTCAGGACATTTGCCATTGTTTTCAATTTTTTTGTGGGACACAACTGTCAAAAGAGGGACTGTCCCTCGCAAAGTGTGACAGGTGGTAACCCTACTTCAAAATGTTTCTTACTCGGAGCTTCTGCCCAGTTCATTCACACAGTGCAGTTATTTTGAAATATTTCTTACACTAAGAGGTTATTTCTGCAGTACAGTAATTTCAAGAGTATCACAGTGCTCGAGAGACTTATTTCACAAAGTTGAGTTATTCAGAGACTTGTGTTGCTATTGGGCATAGTTACAAATACTGGCATAAATTTCTGACATATGTATGTGTGTGTTTTCATGCATATTTGCAAAACCATTCAGTGGTATGCGTTAATATTGCAGACAGATTTCGAAAGCCCTCACCACTTGTATTTGATCAAAATACTGCAGAGAACTGGAGAATATTTGAGCTAGAGTATGATATTTTTATACAAGCATCTTATTCTGACAAAGATACATGCACCAGGGCATTTATTTTGTTAAAGCTGGCTGGGTCAGAGGCCATTGAAAGAGAGCGTTCATTTGTGTATGCACCAGCAGTATATGAGGGAGAAGGTGAAAACTGCCATATTGTTGTACAGACTGAATCAAGAGAAGACCACAAGTGTTTGAAGTGCAAATTCAGAGAAATGTGTAACCTACAGACAAATATTACAATAATGAGGCATTTGTTTTACACCAGGGATCAGAAACCAGGGAAAACTTTTGCAGCTTATATTACTGACATGAGGAACAAAGCTAAAATGTGTCAGTTTGGTGACTTAAGAAATGAGTTGATAAAGGACAGGCTTGTATGTGGTGTTAATAGTTCTGCTGTGAGAAAGATTTTGTTTCATGACAGTGATTTAACGGTAAGCAAAGCTAATGAGATTTGAAAATCCATGAAGTTACAGAAAGGCACACAAATATGCTTGTAAGTGATAAGAGCATGCTTCTGAATCTAGTTTAAACCCTGATTCTTTGCTCCCTGCTCCAGTCAAGCCAGACAGGTACTACAGAGTCCCCTGACTCTCACAAATTTCTTTATAAAAACCCTGTTGCTGACCCAGAAACTATTTCCCAGGTTCCCAAAGGGGTAAAGGCTTCCACAGCTAAAAATCCAGTTCCCTCTGACAGGGATTCTAGAGCATTAGACAGATGGGGGAAGAAAGTTTACACCTCTGCAACCTTAGTAGTGACAGCTTTAAATTGCCAGTTTCACATGCTTAAATACCAACAATATTTAATGTCTCTGTTAAAACAGAAAATGATTGCTAGTTTAGAACATTCTGACTATAACGAAATGCAGGATTTATTGCATGCAGCTGAGCAAGTGGGAAAACATACTCTGCAATGTGGTTTTGATTCATTAGAGGCTTCTTGCAGAGCAGCAGTTACAGGATCTGTGATTTGAAGGCATGCTTGGTTAAAAGAACAAGGTTTACCTGATCATGTTAAGGCTAAATTATTGGATGCTCCTTTACAGCAGGATATTTTATTTAGTGTCAAGGCAGAAGAGGTATTAAAGAAAATGGAGGATAAGGCAAAATGTATGCAAACAGTGATGGATTTATTACAGGTACAGCCACCTCGATTTAGCAGAAATTGGCCTTCAAAGAATTGGTCCTTTCCAGTGTCAGACAGACCACAAAGAGGCAGATACAGACGCCCAAGAGGCAGATCTCAGCCCCAAGGCTCTTACAGACCACGACAGTGGGGTGCTTCAACCACAAAAGGAGGTGAAGACAAGTCACAACCTTACAGGAAACAGTCCCAATGACTTACCCCTTCGAATGCCAAGCACTTACCTTTTGGCAGCTCCCTTAGGGGGAAAACTAGCACTTTTTTCTCAAAATTGGCATATAATCACCCAAGACAAATGGGTTTTGAATATTGAGTCTCAAGGTTACAGGTTCCACTTTCACACTCTACCAAGGCTAAAAGGAATGCCAGACCTGCCACAATATCAATGGACAGAGGCACAAAAACAAATAACAGCCCTCATGGACATGAGAGTTATTCAAAACGCGCCACAACAGGAACAAGGACAAGGATTTTACTCAAGACTTTTCCTGATCCCCAGAAAGGACAAAGCCTGGAGACCCATACTAGACCTTTCTACTCTAAATACTTACCTGGATGTTCCGAAATTCAAAATGTTGACACTACAGCAGCTTCTCCCATGCTGGGCAAGAAGGCTTGGCTTGTTACTTTGGACCTCAAAGAGGCATACCTGCATGTCATGTCCCTATCAGACAAAATTGCAGAAGATACCTCAGATTCATAGCTGGTTCAATGCATTACCAATTCTCTGCACTGCCCTTTGGCTTATCTACTGCACCCAGGGTCTTCACAAAGTGCCTGGCACCAGTAATTGCATTTTGCAGATAAAAAGAAAAAGGAATTCAAATATATCCATACCTGGACGACTGCCTTATTCAAGCAGAGAGCAAGGACATTCTTCTAAAGCATCTGGCATTTGTAAAAAGATTGCTAATTTGCCTAGGGTACACAGTAAATAAAAAGTCAAAACTAGTGCCCTCACAAGGATTAATATTCCTGGGTGCCAGCTTAAATACACCGGCCCAGATGGCTTATCTCATGCCAGAGAAGCAAGGACAACTAACTCAGTACTTTCAATTGATGGCAACAAAAATCCAACTCCCTGCAAGAAAAATTCTGCAGGCCTTGAGATTCATGGCATCCTGCATTCTACTAATTCCATATGCCAGACTGCATATGAGGAAATTACAGTGGTACCTAAAAAGTGTTTGGACTCAGTTTGGAAGCAGTAATGCCATTAATTCCCTGCCTGCAACAGGAGTTTCGATGGTGGGCACAGACATGTCACCTCAACAAGGGACAGCCTTTCACTCTTCCCACAGCCAGGCAGACATTAACAACAGATGCTTCGGATTATGCCTGGGGAGCACACATGGCAGGAAAATGTATTCAGGGCAAGTGGACCGCAGACCAAATGCATCTTCACATCAATCAAAAATAGATGTTGGCTGTACAAAATGCCCTAACAGCTTTCTAGGACCTTCTGCATCCGGGACAACTATTATTGAAGACAGACAACACCACAGTTATGTGGTACATAAACAAGCAAGGGGGCACTCATTCTTATCCCCTATGCAGACAAGCCATGACCCTGTGGAACATAGCTCTAACCTTTCAAGTTCATCTACAAGCACAATTCCTGCCAAGAAAGAAAAATGCTCTGGCAGACGACTTAAGCAGAAACATCATGGATCCTCAAGAGTGGAAATTAAATCCACAAGTATTCAGCATGATAATGCAAAAACGGGGATGCTTAGACATAGATCTTTTTGCCTCCCCAATGAATTGCCAACTACAAAAATTCTGCATAAGGACTTATCACACACAAGCTTGGAAAGTGGATGCTCTCTCGTTCAGCTGGAAAAGTCTAAAAGTTTATGCCTTCCCACCACTGCCTTTCCTTTCAAATGTACTCCTCTAAAAGCCAGACAAAAAAAACCACAGATGATTCTGTTTGCCACAGACTGTCCACGGCAGCACTGGTACCCAGTCTTAAGGAACTTAGCTCTAGGCCCAACATGGATTTTACTTCAGACTCCACACCTTCTGACTCAACAAAACAATCAGATCCTGCACAGTCAGATCAAAACCTTAAACCTGGCTGCATGGCAGATTCATTAGTCAAGCAGACAACATCTCTCTCTAAAGCTGTTATGGATGTCATTTTGGAGGCCAGAAGGCCTCGCACCAGGAAATCTTAGTCAGAAAAGTGTAAGAGATTCTGTGCCTGGAACCAGGCACAAAGCTTTGACCCTCTTGTCCCAAATATTCCTCAGATTTTACAATACTTAACTGAGATGCTGGACAAAGGACTATCTTTTTCATCCATTAAGATCCATGCCTCTGCCATCTTGGCTCATTACAACACAGATCCTCCTTTTTTTTCTCATCCATTGCTAAAACAGTACCTCAGAGGGGCTAAAAACATAAGACCACCCCGGAGAGCACAAACACCAATTTGGGACCTCAATTTTGTCTTGGAAAAACTAAATTTACCACCTTTTGAGCCAGCCAATTCAGCAGAATTTAAATATGTATCATGGAAAACTGCTCTGCTTCTGGCAATAACCTCAGCACAAAGAGTCTCAGAGTTACAGGCACTAATGGCAGTGGAGCCTTTCATCATTTTTCACCAAGACAGGGTTTCTTTAAGAACAAACCCTTCATTTATGCTGAAGGTGGTATATCCAGTGTGGCTCTCAACCAAACTATTCACTTGCCAACTTTTTATCTAAATCCCCAGAATAAAGAGGAGAGACATCTGCATTCCTTGGACATATACAGACAATTACATTTCTACTTGGACAAAACAAAAGCTTTCAGAAAAACTGAGTAATTGTTTGTAGCATATGATGCAGGATCACAGGGAAAGGCCATTTCAAAGCAGACCATTTCAAAGTTGATAGGACACTGTATCCGGTTCTGCTACACACAGCATGGCAAACCTGTACCTAGTAACATTAGGCCACATTCCACCAGGGCAACAGCCACTTCAACTGCCTACCTTAGAGGAGTACCTACCAAAGATATCTTGGAAGCTGCAACTTGGAGTTCAGTGCACACCTTTACCAAGCATTATCACTTGCCTCTTTATTCTAGATCCAGAGCTGGCTTTGCCACTGCAGTGCTGTAGGGCCTCATAGCCACCCCAAATCCTCTGTAGAACCAGCCACCCTAACTCAGCTTTGGGATTCAACCCAAGTGTAATGACTGCAGCAGTGAAACGCAATGAACATAGTACAGTTTTGTACCTACCATAAATGTAGATGTTCGAGTGTCTTCACTGCTGCAGTCCAGGTTACCCACCCACCATCCCCTCTTTCTTAGCTGGGACGTTTCTATATTTTTCTACCCTATACTACCTATGTGGTGTATTTGCTAGTAACTGAAGGTTTTGTTTTTACCTTTATTGTATTTTTTTAGCAATATATATATTGCCTACCTATTTGGGGCACCTGAGATCTGGGGCAAGAAAAACTGAAGAAAATTGCGTCGGCTGCATCTTATATACCCCTGGCACACTGACGTCAGGGAAGAAGTGACAGCAACCTACGCTGGACCAAGACTTTGGAAGTCTGGCTGACTGTGGGACCGCCTGACGGCAGGATAACCCAAGTGTAATGACTGCAGCAGTGAAGACACTCGAACATCTACATTTATGGTAGGTACAAAACTGTACTTTTTAAGTTCCAGATCCTAGATCGCATAAACATGGGTGATCTTAAAGGAGACATTCCGAATATTCTGGAGAAACATCATAAAGTTGAACTCTTTTAGGAAGCCTGGACTAAACTACTACTGTTCAATTAAAAGTGTACTGGAACTTAGAAAATTGCCACATATTTCCAGCCATGTAGTATATTGTCTTGGATAAAATCACAGACTTAATAATCTACTTAATAATGTGGTTAAATAAGAGGCGCCACATCATTATAAATTTTATTTAATGTACATAAGGGTTATATTATTATGACAGCTACTAAGTATGGCAGGACCAGCTCAAATGTCACACTGATGGGGGAAGGGATGTGAATTTAACGTGTGCCAGTAACACTTTGTTTTACAGCATAATAAACCAATCCATTGCCTGATAAAAAGTATATATATATATATATATATTCTATATATATATATATATATATATATTTAGTAAGCTTGTGTGGAAACTATTACTCTATTTTTGTTTTACTTGTATCGCTTGTCTGCACAGCCCACCTTAGGCGAACTAGGCGACCACCTAGGGCGCCATACAGGCTGGTCTTGTAAAGGGTGCTCTTTTATTTATTTATTTTAATTAATTTCTTTTCCTTAATCCATAACGTTTGCGCTCCTGTTGGCGCCTTGTCTCTGAGTCCATCCCAACTGTACTGCTCCTCCCACTTCTGTAGTCCTGTCCATTAAGGTTGCCTGAACCATAGGGTGAGGGGTTGGGGGGGTGGCGGGAGCTTTTACAGCTACAGGTTGGCCAGCTTCAACAGTTAAAAAAAGAAAAGCCTTTTTCACGCCGCAGTGCAAGCATTGTCTGCTTTAAGGAGGACCATGCGTGTGATGCAGGCCCGCACACCAATGCCATTCCTGATTGAACAAATAAATACGACATACCCATCAAATAAGCCAGCTGTACTCTCGTCTCTTCTCTGCAACCATAACCGAATAATCACATCATTCTTAGATAGACATCGAAAATCACCTGGTACAATTATCTTTAATTGTACTATACTAAAAAAAAAAAAAAAAAAAAAAAAGTGTCGGTATCTTTTTTTTTTTTTATAAGTCACTCATACCAGATGGAATAAGTTCTTAGCTAAGATGACTTTCCAGTCAATAGTAGGAGTATTAGAACTCAAAATGAAATATAGATTACCTTTAAACTCTTGAAGACCATGAGATAAAATGACAATTCCTGGAAAGCATCCAAACCAGCTCCCTTGTTGGCTGAGAATGCTGCTGCACAATTCAAAGTCACCTAGCTAAAATCTAAGCAGGTCTCTGTGCTCCAAAATCCTAACCATTTCTAATAAGAAATCAACAGTCTTAACAGAATATTCAAATTCAAACAACAGCCTTAATGCTCTCATTGATAGTACTAACTTCTGAGCCTAGCTTACAAGTGCAAACCTTCTAGACAAAGTAATACATCATCAGTTAAGCATCTCATCTCCTGCTGATTCTCTTAAACACTCTAAGTTGTTTCAGTTCACCCTCTCCTTTGCCTTCCAACCAACTACTGATACTGCTAACAACAAGTTTCTAAAACAAATACCTATTTGACAGTCTTTACTAGTCTTCACTTCAAACTCCTAAAGGTATGTGATGCTTCCCTTTCTATTTCCCTTACCCACATATTCAGTCTCTTTCTCTCTTTGTGGCCAGTTTATCTTGATCTGTAGAAAGCTAAAACTAATATTCTATAACCTAAAAGTTGATCTGACTTTCTGATTTCCAAGCTAAGGAAAAGTCTTTACTGCTTAGCTGCTTTATCACATTAACAACAGTGGTTTAATGAAAGGTTTTAGTAAATCATTTATCTTGTTCTCTCTTCCTGTTTTTCTGGGCAAAACTGTTAGTACATGGTTTGCAGAACTGCATGCATTGATTCAGAAACTATCTGCGTAGAAGAACCAGGAGAATATGGGTAAAAGACGGACTCTAAATCTTTCAGTATCAAGAAAAGGATTCCTAAAAGCTCATTCCAATGAAGTGGATGGACAAGAGGGGGATCATGAAAAAATTGGCGATCAGGTAGGAATAATCATTGAGTTCTCAACCTCAGTTATAAGAAAATATGTCCGCAGGATGTAAACTTGTGAAGGTAGGATGGTAATGACAGCTGGGACCGTGATCATAGAAGAAACGGTAAAAAGACTTGCTTTTTTGTTCGGTAAGGCACAGAGATGTAATGAACTGCCTTTTTAGGTCCCTAAAAAGTTGGCAGTAGTGTTTGGTAGATCACTAACTAAAATGCATAGCCTCTATTTGAAACCTGGAGCCTCATGAGTACAGGATGGCAAAGCTGTTAAAGTGCATAAAGAAGCCCAAGAGGCCTAATGGAAAGGGGGATGGCCAGTAAGCCAAGGGCTGCAGGTTCAAGTTTCATTAGGGAGAGGTACAATTCTGTAGTGTGTGTGCAAGTGATCTGTATTGCACTAAGCCAAGGGCTGTAGGTTCAAGTTTCATTAGAGAGAGGTACAATTATGTAGTGTGTGTGTAAGTGATCTGTATTGCACTAAGCCAAGGGCTGCAGGTTCAAGTTTCATTAGGGAGAGGTACAATTCTATAGTGTGTGTGCAAGTGATCTGTATTGCACTAAGCCAAGGGCTGCAGGTTCAAGTTTCATTAGGGAGAGGTACAATTCTGCAGTGTGTGTGCAAGTAATCTGTATTGCACTAAGCCAAGGGCTGCAGGTTCAAGTTTCATTAGGGAGAGGTACAATTCTGTAGTGTGTGTGCAAGTGATCTGTATTGCACTAAGCCAAGGGCTGCAGGTTCAAGTTTCATTAGGGAGAGGTACAATTCTGTAGTGTGTGTGCAAGTGATCTGTATTGCACTAGGAGTTGTAATTGTGAGAAATTATCAGTACCTTATAAAATTTAACATAAGTCCTTATTTTCATCAAGTACTGCTACATCCACTGACAATGTAGCACAACAGTCTGCTCTCACTCTAACTGTAACCATCCTGGCTGCATTGGGTATTCCAAAGCAGTGCAGGAACTGCTGTATGCTTACTTACTGGTCAGTACTTCTTCAAATTGATAGTACATCCTGCAAGAGATATTGCTTGTTTATTTGTGTCTTTTGGATTTTCCCGGTTAGGGGTCACCACAGCGGAACTCCGGTCCGCTAATGATTGGCAGTTGATTTTTACATACCGGCTTGCCAGGCCTGATGCACAACCTTCAACGAAGGTACGCCCATTCATGCATGTCTCCACGCAGAAGTCGCTCTAGCTGAGAATCGAACCGGACAGCATCTTACTGTGAGGCGACAACGCTACCGCAGCACCACCACCGCGGGACATCCTGCAAGAGATATAATTATTTAAAAAAACATGAAGAGAAACCTTTGACATCATCTCACTTATCAGCAATTATCACACATTTAAAATGCCACCTCAGTCAAAGCACACCATAATGTATGCTGAGGCTGTAAAGAAAGACATTGCAAAAGCCCCCTAGAATTCTCTCTAAAATATCCCAGCCTCCAGTGCACAAGACAATGCTTACTCCCTCTCCACTCACACATACTACACATCCACATAGCTCATCCAGCAGTCACCAGAAAAAGCAGGACTAAGCCCATAAAGTCCACTAAGTTTGTTTCTACTTAGGGAAATATTTTAGTCATGTGTTATAATAAGGCATAAAACCCCATGTTCACTATTCTGGTCAAAAGCAAAGTAACTTTAACTTTGTTCGGTGCCAGGATCTGTGACATTATAAGGGCATTACGATCCCTTAAACCAGACACTATGACTACAACCTGGTGATGCTGATGTGGGAGTGAATGTCCTCAGGGAGATATGATGGAACTTACTATGCGTGTTTAAGAATCAGGAAGTCACTGTTCTTCATCAATATCTTAACATCACACAAAATGATGTCTAGATACCAAGACAATATAACTAGCTTTAATGATTGGCTAGGTAGGTGGTGTCATTCTAAGGGGATCCACTATGTGCAGCCTGAAATAAGGTAATAAAAAAGACTTCCTGTTTCACAAGGAATGGCTTAAACCTCTCATACCACAGCTTCTGCATACTGGTTAAAGCTTTTGCTGTCCCCCACAGTGCCATTTTAGACAGAGTTATCCTACTGGTCTTTCCAACTTAACAAACTAAAATTCAAATTCAGACAACATCAAGGAGGCCCTACTCAATACTAAGACTCTAAATAGAAAATAAATAGCGGAGGCTCAGAGAGAAAAGCTCCCCAAATAACTCAAGATAAAGTTATAACATTGAGTAATACATTTCACAATTTTTAAACAGGATGATGATTGTAACTTGCAAAAGCTAAGACAAAAATTCCATGGTTGATTCAGGTGATGTTACAGGAAATAAATACATTGAACAATGATTTAAGTAAAAGTAGATAACTGTTTTATATACACAGGCAATGTGGAATACTGTTTCATACATAGATAAGACAAGAAAACAAAAGTATTCTAAAAACATGCTTCTGGAGCATTTCTCCCCGGGCCTCCGCTGAAAAACATAATAATAGGAGACTAGTCTTCCTAGTCGACCAAAAAATAAAAATAAAATAAAATGAATCAATAAGAAGTACAAACATAAGAATGTGAAGGTTTGAGCAATATAGTTTTAGGGAATTAGTAAGTTAGTAGTAGGAAGTGGTAACGTACACCAGAGTATAGTACATAGTGGAGAGTAACTTTGTAAGGAAGTTGCGACAGGAGAGGGGAGAGTGGGCTTATGAGGTGGATGGTAGACTTTGTTGGTAGCAAGATTAGCCTGGTTTACAGCAGGAACAGAGCCAGGTGTTTAGGTGTTCCCCTGTGCAGTAGTTTGAATTTGCAGAGTTGATAGTGTCGAGTATGTTTTGTGGAATTGTATTCCAGGTTTTAGCTACAGTGCTGGAGTATAAGGAACCCTGTAGCTATTATTGGACTTGGTGGTTTTTAAAAGTAATAAAAGCTGAAGTGACTTATTTAATCACAGGGCAGTTGTCAAGGTGGTATAGGGTAGAATGGGTTAGTGTAAGGGGTATGAGGGTTAGGAGGTTTGGCAGTTCAACCCAGTTTAGTTGGCAGAGTGCTGTGCAGTGATGTGATCTTGATGGCTGGTTGGGTGCAGACCTGGCTACTTTATTGTAACAGGATTCAAGTTTATTTAAGTCACATTTTCTTAAGTTTGTGAATATGGGTGAGGCATATAGTGGTGCTGATAGTGTGTTTGAGAGATAACATGCCTGTTAGAATTGGTTAGGAAGGGCTTTATTCTGTAGAGAGAACCTAGCTTGAAGTGAACCTTTTTAATGATTAAAGAAAGGTGTTTGTCAAATTTGAGATCTTTGTCAGTAGTGACACTGAGTGGGTGGCTACAGTGGTGCACCTCACAGCAAGAGGTTCTCTGGTTCGATTCTTGGCTGGGGTGCCTTCTGTGCATACCTGTCCTCCCTGCGGTCATGTGGGTTTCCTCCGGGTGCTCCAGTTTCCTCCCACATCCCAAAGACATACTGTAGGTGGATTGGACACTGTAAACTGGCCATAGGTGTGTGTGTGTGTGCACGAGCATGTGCCTTCAGTGGAAAGTTGGGTGCCGGGCTGGTAACTCAACACTGTAAAACTCCTCTGTCATTTGTTCTGTAGACCACTGTTCTGCTGTGGTTTGACCCCTCACTGGGAAAAGCTGAAAGAAGTAGTCAGTAGTGACAGTGAGTAGCTTATGATTTAATGGTTCTATGATGGCTTTGTTTGAGAAGTAGATGGTGAAATGGAGAGGATGGCTTATTTTTTGTTGCTAGAGAAGAGCATAAGTTTTATTTTTTGGGGGTTCAAGATAAGTTGGGAATTAGATATTTTTCTATGGCCAGTAAGGATTGTTGTGTTTTTTTGTAGCGGTTCAGGAAGGGAGGGAGCTGAGCATATGAGGGTAGAATCATCAGTATATTGAACTGTGGTTGTTTCCGTTTGCATCTGACCTCTCAACTCTCCATCATTTTCAGGGACATCCTTGCTTTGACTCAAATTTTAGTTCTGTCCCTCTTAAAACCTCCGAAAGCTAGTGACCTTTGGAGAAAAGGTGGTAAATTCCCCTTAATAAATTGTGACAATAATTAGAGTTATGGACTTCCTTTAATTGGAAAAATGTATACTAATTCACATTCTCCTATTTTGTAATTACTAATTTTTTTTTCTGGATTTATCCATTATTTTGTTGAGATTTTTTCCCGATTCATTGAGAGTTATGGATGGACTGTTTACCATATTTACTTTGTTAAAAAGTAAAACAAACGTTATACTGTGCTGATTGGCAACTAGTTTTCTACAAGGTTGTTCCTCTGATGCTGAAATATTAATTTTGTAACTGCATATTTTGTACCTCCCTAAAAAAGTGACCCTTTCCTTTGGATAGTATTGTGTCCCCGCGGCTTAAGCTACTGCACGCAGGGAGGAGAGAGGTTGCTATTCTACTTTCACGTAGCGTAAGGCTCGCTCACCTACCCCAAAGTAAATTAAATTGTTTAGATTAACTTAATCAACCCTTTGAAACAAGGCAAATGGGCTTCTATTTTCTGACGGCAAGACTTTTATTGTAAAGTATGTGTGAAGGAGAAACAGATAAAGCAGGTTTATTAAAGCAATATTCCACCTTCACTTGCAGTTTAATTAAATTACAAGGTATCTTTTCTTCTTATGCATTTAAATAATTGAAGGAAAAAACTGGAGTGGCTTTCGTGGGGAGTGCCCTACCCGTGGGTGTGCCTCAAATAGGGGTGTTTCATGAGTATGGTGTGGGTGGGGCATAAGGGATTCCAGAGCACTACTTTGCCTAGGGCGCCATTTTAACTAAGGCCGGCCCTGGTTGTATATTGTACTTAATAAAGGATTTTTGACTGGAAGCAGACTGCCTGCCTTGCTTAGATTACTTTCAAAACTTTAGTAATTCTGTACAATTATATATATATTATTATTTATTTATTTATTTATTTTTTGACGACGAGTTTGAGTTCGCTACTTCTACTACTATTGTCTGATCTGATTAATATGCAGTGATTAACTAGAGATATATGGGCTGAAAACCTTCCACACAGAGAAGTTTCTTGCACTGTTTTGAGCTTTCCTTTTTGCTGATAACAGTGTGTTGTTGGAGGATACTGGTAGCCATTTGATAGAAATTTGAGTTATGTTTCTATCCTGAGGGGTTAAGGGAAGTTGGGACTGCCGGGGGCAGTAGAAGAGAGATAGGTATTCAGAGTTGCAAGTATCTGAGAATTAAAGTATATGAAAAGGAGCAGCTTACTTCAAAAATTAGGTAAAACATTTGATTTGTGTGGGAGAATGTCAGTAGAACTGATTTAGTCTATATATTTTCTGTATGTGATGTGTGTGAGTAGAACAAAGGAGTCAGGGGGTCTTCGCCTATTGAGGTGTACAAAAATGTATTAATCTTGTGACACCTTTGAGAGGTTAGGGAGAAAAAGATTTAGAATGAATTTTATGAGAATGTTGGGTAAATGGGAATTATGAAGGGACATATGATGGTGATGAAATGAATGCAATGACGATTTTACAGAAATATGTGGCTTCAGAGGCTG
This sequence comes from Protopterus annectens, assembly GCF_019279795.1. Taxonomy (NCBI): domain Eukaryota; kingdom Metazoa; phylum Chordata; order Ceratodontiformes; family Protopteridae; genus Protopterus; species Protopterus annectens. Next base: position 815,661,077 of record NC_056751.1, on the reverse strand, counting down.
TGATAGATAGAAGATAAGAGAACTACATGATTAAAGATTTTGAGGACATGCTTGTGAAGAGAGGCAGGTTTGATGCAGTGCAAGTGATGCATGGGATGCCAGGGAGGACTGGTTATTCTGTAGACAGGTTAAGGCTACAACAGAGGCAACAGGTAGAGAACTTGGTGGGGGTAAGGCTGTAGGAAGTAGTAAAAAAAATCAAAAAGTGGGAGAATAGAATTGTAACACAGAGAGATTGGAATAAATGAAGCAGGAAAAGCTTTGGAAAAGCTACAAGGGCAGCAGCAGGCTAATGAAGGAGCAGCAAATTCTGGGAACGTGTGTGGAGGATAGCAAACATGTTAGGGCAGACTGAACCAGTAACAGGAGGGAACCGAAGAATACTCCACAGATAGTGCAAGGCCCCTGCTAGCATGGCATCTACACATTGAGTTGTTAACACAGTACTAGGATCGTGGCTCGATACTTGTGCACTTAAAATCACCTTCATGGTGATTTTCCAGTTGAAAAGATGAACTTATCTTGGGGGGAACTGTAGATCAGCGTGTGTCATATACCTTTAAGAAGCTTTCCAGTGAGCTAGCACGTGCATAACAGAACTGCAATGTGCAAGCAAGGGTGCTATTTTGAGTGAGCGACCAGAGTGAGAGCATGCACACATGTAATCAGTCATTTAGTTTGCTTAAGTTCAGTGTTCCTGCCATCCATCCTCATGTGTTTGTATACAATAAACTACTTAAATGAACAACCAAGCCTCATCGTCTTCTTAATGCACATAAGATGAGTGACAGGAACCAATTACCTAACCATCCAGAGATTCCTTCTTGGTCTTGTGGCTGTGATACTGACACAGAATGTTGGAGGTCCGGGGTTCAATCCCAGACAAGCGTTAGAGTTTTCCTTTCCTTTTGAGTTATTAATACTGCACTAGGTTCATGGTTTTACTGCGATGAATGCCTGTGCCTGTAAAATCACCTTCATGGTGGTTTATTATTTTAAAGGGAAAAGCGCTTTTGGGGGAAACCAGATATCTACCTCTCTAAAGACACATTGTTAGTCCATTGATGATGACTACTGGCACAGAATGGAGGAGGGGTTATGTCCTGGGTTCAATTGATTTGTTAATATAATTAATACTGATATAATGGTTTGTACTGCATTGGATGCTTGTATGTGTAAAATCTCCATCATGGTGGTTTCCCATTTGAAAGGACAACTGGCTGTTGTGGAAACAAGGTACCAAACTGTCCAGAGACTACTTGTTGGTCCAGTGGAAGTGACAATCACATGGAATGTGTGAGGGTCCTTGGGTCAAATCCCAGACAAGGGTCAGAATTTTCCTTCCCTGTTGAGATGATCTGCACTCATGTGCCCTATATAGATATCTCTTTTTCTTGTTAATTGTGTCCGGTGCTGTTTCATCCTAAATAACTTCTCCCTGAAGTGCCGTGTATACCTGTAGCTGAAGAAGCTCCAAGCTTAAAAACTGTAGTCCAGTATGGGGGATGTCTGTCAGCATGTGTTGCATCTGTTGTTTCCATGCCAGCCAAGGTCTTCCTTTAATACCTGATTCATGTCTTTTATACCATACTGACATTGTTAAAAGTATATGGAACCTGCCCTGGATCTGCCCACTTTTTAAGCAGAAACTACTTTATATTGATGAAAGGGCTTTACTTGATGGCTCAGAGGAATTTTTCTGATGGTAGGTTTTATACTAGGTAGAATGGTGTTTTGTTTTTTTACCTTGTTGGCTTTACTAGCAACCTGTGTTGACCAGAGCAGCTGAGCCATATTCCATATCTACAGACACAGCAGTCTGGTAATGTTAATTGTTTGCTTTCTGCAGAAGGTTTGTGCCAGAGTTTAATCAGTGTTAATATGCTTGAGGTTATTGTAACTGACCCATGCTTTTATTTCATCATCTTTATGGAAAGAAGACTCCTGCTGAAATAAAATATGTTAGCCTGGTGACTGTTAAATTACTTGCGTTACTTAACATCGTGCACTGTGCAAATCCTAATGCCAGAATAATAATAAAACAATGCTTTAAACTAATTTGTTCAAAGTATTGGTACACAGAGCACTTTGTACATAATGTTTACTGCTTTTAGTAGAATATTCCTAGTCATTTGGGTAATACAATTATTGCAAATATGTATATATATTTTTTTATTTTAGAAGGTAGCAGTGATATGTATGAATGGCAGGGTTGGTGAATTTTGTGATAAAGTAAATTAAGAGGGAAGCTGGTTTACTAGCCTGACACATCATCACATGCCTTGTTTTCCACAGTTTCTATCCAGTTAATATGTACAGGTACAGATGTACAGTGAAGGTTAGTAAAAGGATTAGCATTTAGCTTTATATACAAGAGGGACGCTTTGATTCAGCTTTTCTTCTTCAGGTAAGCAACTTAGGACCTTCAATTCAATGCTCTTTGTTATCTCTTAAGGTGAAAAAATAGTACATCAAACCCAACTGCAAAATAAAAAAAAATGGAAGCTGGTATCTAGGAGTTCAAAGTGTACTTTAGGAATAAGGAAGAACTAAAATATGTGTTATTAATTTGAATTACTGTCTTTAACATCTCTGAGCTTCATACTGTTTACCTTGAAACCATTAAGGAACACAAGAATATGATCACAGAAGAAGAACTTTGTCTTATCAATGTTGCTTGAACAATTTTAACCCCCGTGTGTGTGCCGAATTCCCATCTTGTATGTGCCGATGAGTCCCTTAAGCTGCTTGTTTACTTTGCCTTGTACAGCAGGCTCTGGTAGTACTCTATGTACCAGTTTAATCTTGGTCCCAGCAAATAGCCATATAAATCTGTCCATCCACAACCCCTTTTATCCATTTTTACACATCTAGAGCCAAGGTTTATACCATCAGATTGTTAGCCCTGCAGTGGCTGCTCTTTATGACACACTCGCATGCACATTCAAATCTGTGGCGAATTTAGTGTGTCCATTTCACATACTATATGTCTTTGGAATGTGGGAGGAAACGGGAGCACCCAGAGGAAATCCATGTGAACACAGGGAGGATGTGTAGATTGCACACAGAAGGCACCCCAGCCAAGAATCGAACCAGAGAACCTCTTGGTGTGAAGTGACAGTGCTGTATGATGTGCCACTATGTCGTGCAGTGACAACATAAATGTGACAAAGTATTCTCATTCTTTGTTAATGTCCACAGAAATGTGGTAGATTGCTCTTGTTCTTTATGAATGGCCACAGAAATACAGATTATTCTTATCCTTTATGAATGACCACAGAAGTATAACAGATTACTATGCTTCTCTGTAAATGGCCATATAAATGTGCTAAAATACTGTCATTCTCTGAGACTGGCCTCAGAAATGTAACAGGGTACTCCCGTTTTCCGTGAATGAACACAAAAATGTGACACAGTATTCTCATTCTCTGTGAATGGCCACAGAAATGTGACACAAGTATTCTCATTCTCTGTGAATGGCCACAGAAATGTGACACAGTATTCTCATTCTCTGAATGGCCACAGAAATGTGACAGAGTACTCTTGATACTGTTTTACTACAAGTTAGGTAGTGGACATATCATTAGTGACTGATAAAGTGAGACCAGAACCACAGCATCCTTAGAAAGCAGTTGAACACCACCAAATTTACAGGATGGAAACATAGCTCAGATGCTATCCCAAATTCTGTAAAAGCTTACAGAATTTGTATCAAATAACCACCCATATCCACCAAAAACAACACACAGTCAACAGCAAAAAGGAAAAACTCCACTCTTCATATGGTATCTTTTATCTGTGAGCATTATGCTAACGTTTGCCACATTTTTACACTAAAATGTATAACTTTTGACATTAAAAACTGCATAATTCAGCTTTGATAGGTAATCATAACCACAGGCTTCTTTGTATTCTTTTGTTGTATACCAATACAGTCAGTAAAGATTAAATTCCCTGATACCCACTGTTCCACAGTGTTACACACACAAAAAAACAAAACAAAATGGTATATGCTATCAACTGATTTTTGATCAACTGTACCACTGTTTTTTCCTCTTCAACAATTGGAACTCTCGACCAATTGTCAGTAACCTGCGTAATACTTAAACCCGCATATGCAGGCAAACACAAACGTGTGTGTGTGTGTTTGCATTTACATATACATATAATTCTGTGTTACTACAGCTAAATTGTATACTTTCTCTTCTTTATCTGGAATTAGACATGATCAACATGAATGACAATCAAAATATAAAATAATAAAAGTTACCACTTTGCAAACTCATAAGAAAAATAAACTTTAATTTAAAATAGTCTGTACTGACATAATATAGTCAGATTCGTAGTGCTTCTATTGGAATCAGAATATCAAATGTTTCCTCTTCTGCATTTAATTATAGCCGTTTTGGCTTAACTTCTAAACCCTGTAGGAATTAAAATATGCCTGTGTATCTTTAACGTGTTCAATCCTAATTTTAATTCAATTGTCTAATGTAGCATGGTCTCTTGCCTTTAAAGCTTTTATAAAGGATGAACTAAATATTTGTCTTGCTGTGCAAATTAGTTTGAAACTGACTGTAGAATATGTCCTTAAATAGTAGTTCCCTAAATTTTCTTGGCATGTAATTAATCAGCAAGATAGTTTGGTGTTATCAGCTCATTTAAATGAATCTTATAATGTTGAAATAGAAAAAAAAATAAGTGTTTCTGTGAGATTCCCCAAAACTTTATATATTTAATTTGGAAAATTCTGGTTGTTTGATAAAAAAGAAAGAACGAAATAAAACCACACTGAGTCACAGAACAGTAAAGTAAGTGCTTTTGTTTACTTATAATCAGCAAACTTCATCAGACCTGAAGTCTGATGAAGTTTGCTGATTATAAGTAAACGAAAGCACTTACCTTATAATCAGCAAACTTCATCAGACCTGAAGTTGGATGAAGTTTGCTGATTATAAGTAAACAAAAGTGCTTACTTTACTGTTCCATGACTCAGTGTGGTTTTATTTAATTCTTTTATTAGTTTTCAGTTTGGTTTTACTTTATTTGTTTGTTGTTTCATAAAAAAAAATAATCAAAATAGTCTTGATGGTGTAAGAGAGATATTTTAATATGACTCATTTCTCAACATAAAATAGCTTGTTCTCATAAAGGTATCAAGGCTCATTTACTAACCCTGCATAACTTTCACTCACTGAGATATAACCTCTAACTACACTTCTGTCCACTCTATAACTCCTGCAACCTCCTTCTTCCTTACCTGTATCCCCTTGTCTTCCTCTCAGTTGTAAACTGTATTCTGTCAGATGACATACTAAATGTACTGTAGAGGTGTAAGAAAATCTAAGACATGCTGTACTGTATTTGTACTTTGTGTTAATCTCATCTCTCATGTATATATTTTTGTTGATTAATCTCCTATGTATATAAATTCCTTTACTGATCTCTGCTAGACTGTAAGAAGATGCATATAATCTGTATAGTAAACTTTTTCTTTGTTGTAGTAGACATATATTAGTAAAAATGTACTTTGCAGGAGCTTTTTTCCTCTGGCCTCTGCTGAAAATGTTATCCATTTGGAATATCATGGTAAACAAATGTTAAATAAATAAAAATGTAGTTTCTAAGGAAGGAAGGGCATTAAACTGATTGATTACTTGATATATAAATTTTGTCAGTGTTAATCTAACTATTGTATCTAATGAAAACACAAAAACAGCTTTGTAAGACATGGTTTCTGGTAATCAAAAAACAAATTACCCTTTCCCACCTAGCCAAGAGGAGCCACTGCCAAATGATTTCTCCTCTCTCAGCTAGAATATAGAATCCCCATGATTACATCCGTTACAAGAAAAACAATACCTCCATTCATACCCTTTCTGACAGCTGCCATCATCATACCCCTTTTTTCCCCATTTTTACATGGAGTTTGGGGGGCAAAATAACATTAGACAGTATGAGCAAATCACAGAGTCAGTGTTTGCACCACCAGGTGACTATCCCTGATATTCAACATTATCCTTATGTATCAGAGTCTCACCCCACTAGGAACACTACTCTCTCACTCTAGGAAAAAGTCTAATGGCTACCCATAAAACAAAGAACCAACCTTCTGTTAGGATTCCAACTATACAAGTTATTTAAACTTGAAGAATTTACTACCCTTGTAACCAAGCTTCATGAGAAAACCTTCCATAACTAACGTACTGATCACAAGCCACAATATCTCTCATTCCCCAAGGACCAAACTTCAGTGCACTTGCATGTTTCTTACAGGTACGCTCTCCCCATAAACCGCAAAGAAAGCAAGACTTGCACCAAATTCAGAGTGCATCTCAAAAAACACCTTTCCAGCCAAACCAAGTGCCCCTCTTTCTTGGCTGGGCATGAGCTTGTCTACAGTTTGTGGTTCTTTTTTCCTGATTAAAGAACACCAGCCAGCAACGTCATTGCTCACAATTTGCCAGTTTTCTCTGTGGTTTAATTTATATATATATATATCTATATCTATATATAGATACAGATAGGTATCCATCCGTCCACAACCCCTTTTTTCCCATTTTTGTACATGGATTCAGGGTGTCACTTCAGCAGTGACAGTCATCAAGACCCAGGGTTTACACTACCAGGTTGCAAGCCCTGCTGCCATAGTTCTTCTATACCACACACTCGAACACCAATGGCCAATTTGGGGTGTCCAATCCACCTACCGCATGTCTGTGGAATGTGGAAGGAAACTGAAGCACACACACACACACACACACACACACATGCGTGTGTGTGTGTGTGTGTGTGTGTGTGTGTGTGTGTGTGTGTATGTATGTATATATATATATATATATATATATATATATATATATATATATATATATATATATATATATCCACTTTGAATCATCAAATGTTCAGAACATCGAAATTCTGACCATTGAGACCAGAACATCGATGTTCACAACATCGAAGGTTTAAAGTGGAAGTTCCAGGTAGGTAAAAGTGTAGAAATTTGGGTGTGTATGCAGGGCAGCAAGGCTCACTGCATGTTGTATGTGTGTGTGTGCCATCTGAGTGTTGGCATAGCAGTTAGGGTACGGGAAATCTCCCGCTTAGCCCTACTGCATATAGCGGTAAATGGGAGATTTCCCTTACCCCACTGTAGTGCGATCTCAGAGTTGGAATATTAAAGTAGGGGGTGTGGGGGGCATAGCCCCCTGTATAAAATAGTTTTTGTAAGTGTTTTTGTTTTTGTGTGCTTCATTTTGAACCTTCAGTGTTTTGAACATCGATGTTCTGGTCTTGATGATTAGAACGTCGATGTTCTGAACATTCGATGATTCAAAGTGGATCCACATATGTAATATATATATATATATATATATATATATATATATATATATATATATATATATATATATATATATATACATAGGCGCAATACATTTGTTCAAACATTCAGCTTATTGGCAGCTAATAAGGCTATCAATACTTCTAAAATACATAGTTTATTGAGTGCAAGAAGAAGGGAATTGAACAACTGTACTTTTTCCTTGCAGTCATGTTAGTGTAACTGCTTAGTGTATATGTTATGGAGGTGTGGGGGTTGTAAAATAAATGTTTTGTATGTTTCTTTTTTTCTGTTTGCAAAAGAAGGCTGTATGCTTTTATTTCGCAGCTGGAATATGTTTATAAGATGTTTGTTCAGTCTTTTGTGTAATAGATATGCTGGCATCAAAAAAGTGTATGTATCTAATGAAAAGTGAAAATAGGTTTTGTGACAGCAGGCTGAATTTATATAGAATACTCATATCCACACATGTGTGTGTATGTAAATAGCTATGTATATGTAAAGTATGAGATTGAACTGTATCTCAAAAGTGGGCATTACTGTGAGTCTTACTGAGGATTATTTCCTGTACTTTGCTTGTAGTCACTTCCCGGATGTGCTTTTCCATGGATCTAGAAGGGAAATAAAACAGATGGTCTATTTATGATCTGTCAAGCAAGGTGAATTGTGCTCATAATTTGTAACTAGAGCAACTGGACTGTATACATTCATTCAAGTAAATAACACACACACACACACATATATATATATATATATATATATATATATATATATATATATATATATATATATATATATACACCTATGTATGTATAGACACACACACACACTGTTTGCGTTTTGGTGTCATTTGTTTGGTTGAGCAAGGACGTTTCATTGTGAAGTTTGTTTTTTGGTATTATTTTCTCATCTTTAGTTAATTGGGTATTGTAATTTTTTGTGGGCTCTGTTGGTGTACGATATGCTTTTGATGTGTTTTGGTAAGGTTATGTTGTGCGGTTTCATTCTTTTTCCTTTGTGTTTGATCCTTTTTACATCTTTGCCAGTGTTGTAGCTGGCAGTGATTCCTGTCTTAGTGATGTTTCACCCTTCCTTCAGTCGGTGCAGTCAAAAGCCTAATGAATGCAGGGTATAAGGGAACCTGCCCCCATCAAAAACAAATTTTACCTCTATTTTTGTTTTTGATTTTGATCTTTTGGTTTCATTGATTTGCATGTATGTATATATAGCTATATGACTGTATTACTAATAATTGCTCCCTGGAAACATTGCATTGCAATTTACCTAAAAAAAAAAATTGAAAATCCTATTACATCGATCACAAAAAAAATATTTGAAAATGAAAACATTTTTGTTTTCTAATCATTTGAAGTTAAAAATACTAGTCACTATTTGTTTGAGTACTGGTACTTCTTAGGGTAGTAGATATGTCTTATACAGTGTTTACTACCTTAATGTGTTAGGTTGAAATAAGGGCAGGGATGGACATATAGCATGTATAAGGGTGGCCAGGGGTTCTTTGTCCCTAAGAGCCAACCTTCACTATGTTAAAAAAGGGTTTTCAGATTGTCACCAACCATATGTCACTAAATGAGTTACTACCACTGCAAGTAGGAATAGTACACTTCTCAAACATATTGCTAAAATCCTAAATATATTCATGTAATGCAAATAAAGAATCTCTAAATTGTGAAGTAATTCAGTACAGTTACTGGAAGCAGCATTTTATGTCAAAAATGAAAGAAGATGAACAGTTGCACTATTATAATCCTACTCATTGATCTTGTGTGACAAAACCTTTAAGCAATCATATTGTAAAACCTATTAAATTATAGTCTCTGTTTTAAAAAGTAACTCTGTCCATCTAAAAAAAGAATATATGAATATTCTGTTGAATGCTGTTACTGTATTCAGTTATACTGAATTTATATAAACCAGAGCAGAGAATATATCCATTAGTTATGGCTTCATTTTTTATTTTCATAAACCATTTTTGTTGACATTTTGAAATTTACAAACAATGCACATAAAATATTATACAAAATGTCTATGTCAAATCTAAAGACCTAAATAAAGATTCTGAATTGGTTATACACATGAGAAAAAATGTTATTGCTAATGCTTACCTAAAAGAGATGATAGTTTTCGCTAGCAGTTGAGTTTAGGTTATAGCTTCATTTTTCATTGCTACACAGCAAAACACAAGTCTCCAAAGAAAGCTGTTTAAAGTACTTCAGTAATAATACTTCAGTATTTTATTTAAATAGAAGTTATTTTTTTAGTTTCATTTTCTGTAAGTTTATCTAAAATAGAAGACTAATTCTGATACATTGGTGACTAAGAGTGTTAGACTTTAGTGTTATTTTGGAATTCGTAAAGTGTTTTCATAAAGCAACCTTTGATGTCTGATAGACTTTTACACTACCATGGTCTTTTTTATGATAGTAAGTTTAATTGTGGGTTAAAAGACAGAATAACTTCAGCATCTTGTTTTTGTTTTTGTTTCAGTATGTATGAGGCAATGTTAAGAGAGATTTAAGCTAATAAAAGATATGTTAATTGAGTTGCTTTAATGAACGATTCTGTGACTTGACATAAGACCTGTCCTCAAAGTAATTAACTGAAAAAAGCAAGTTAGATTTTTTTTTCTTAACGGATGAGCTGTAGTGTAACTTAGCTACTTATTTGACTGTGCATGCTTCGTGTCCAGAATAATGCAATTAATACCATTTGCTTTCAGTATAAGGTATGCTTTTTTTGTTGTCTTTGCTACTCATAAGATTCATGACTGTGTTTTAGCTTTTTCTGGGCAGGTTGACATAGAGCCTAAAGAAAAGTTATTGATAAGATATTGAAACTGTCTGCAGAATGAAAAGGGTCAAAACTTTAGGGTGGGAAAGATAGTGGTCAAGCCATAGGAAGTCCACAGTGCGTGAAATTAGGGGAAGAAGCATATCAGATTTCATGTGGTCAATGTAGGCCTGTTGTCAACATCAGTGTTGGCTAGGGGCTTTGGATGCTGAAGGTCAGTTTTCTGTGTTGATATAGAGGTATAATGCATCTCTCAGAAACCAACTTCAGGGTCGACAAGTTTGGATATAGTCAATGTAAAAATACAGAAAGCAAGAGCAGGTAGTCCATATTTTTTGAATTAAAAGGGTGTTATTAAAAGTAATATAGACACAGGTTTTTACATAACGCACATACTTACTCAAGGGTTTAAAACCCAAGTGTATCTAACAGCATTAAATCAGAGAAATCACATTGAAACATATAAAGACACCACACAAAATTATTCAGACATTTAAGCATCTTTATCAATGTATTTAATTCTGCCTTGTAAATACTAGCTTTTAAAAATGGTTTCAACAGAAGGACATGAAGAGCCATTATGGTAGTTCCATTCAGCAAGGTAATTCATTAATGCTCCCTATAATCTATTCTTTTTACTATGATCCCACCTCACATAGTCATGACAAAGTGTTAAAGAACTCTAAATGAGTGGAGAATGTTTTAATTTTAATTTTTATGCAGATTATGTGAGTGCTAATTTCATCTGTATAACAGTATGCAAGTAACTGTGTAAGTTTTTTTTTTTTTGTTTAAATGAAGGCAAAACTAAGAAGCTGTTAGAGTGGCTGAACATTGCTCAAACATTATGAATATCTAAATGAGAAATACTTTTTCTAAACATGTTTATGAGAAGAGTGGGATGATGTATGTTTTTTGTCATGGGTGGCACACTTCTATAGATTATAGGATACATCATTTCATTTAGTGGGTGTTGATCTCCCTTATTGAAATGGCTGGACTTCAGCTGAAGTTAGAAGCCTGTTTGAAAACTACAAATGAATAGGAATAAAGGACAAAGAGGATGTGATCACTCAGGCAGTCTTCTGTCGTCTTAGTCACCTGTTTAATAGTAATTGTGTTCAAACAGAAGGATTACAAATTGTATATTCAGAGTAACAAAGCTGGATAATGTTAGTGGCCACAGCACATAGAGCTTGTTTGCCTTCCCCTGAACCTAGAAGTGCTTTATTTATGTCACTGAACACAAAAGCGTGGATGAAGACAGAAGGTGTCATCAGTGGTATGGTCACCCCTGGCTAATCATTTTAAGGAATTCTTGTCTGTATACTGCTTTGTATCATGTGATGTGTAGTTCTAAAATGCCTTGGATCTGATTAAAATTTAATGGCTTTACTGTTGGAGGATTTGGACCATGGAGGAAGGAACATGAGAGAAAAGGCGATGTGGGGCCAAGTGTGAACATAGTGGGAATGTACCAACAAAATGGTGTGGAAACAGTAAGAAAGAGACCAGGAAACTTCAAGGTCTGAAGATGTTGTGGGATGGACTCCAGGAGAGGGCCAGTACAGAAGGATAGGGCTTGATCAGACGCTGAAGATTGGGCAGAAGAGGAAGGGAATGTCATGTGCAAGAATATAGTGTGAATGAAAGTTATTCTTGCATCTAGGCATCATGTTCTAAAATGTAAAACATGTGTTAACTGTGCATGGAAAATTAAATGCAGAAAAGCAAATGAGACGGCAACATATGGTAGGAAAAATGCTGTGTATAGCTGAAGAAATGTAATTAAGCCAGCATTAATTCCACAAACGAAACAAGAAACTGATAAAGTACGAAAAAGCACACCAAGTCACAAGTTGTAGTAAACACCAAAATAGTTGTCACGAAAGAAAGTCCACTGTTAAATCAAGGTTGGCATAAACACTTTAATAAAATTGAAGCGCTTTTCGTCTACTACAATTCCTCAGAACATTACAAATAAAAAAATGTTAACACTCTTTAAATACCCTCTAGGGTGTCAGCTGGTGCTAATTAAAACAAATTCATCCGCAAGTAATTAAACAGTAAAGGAAATCCAATAAAATCTATACAAAATAATAATTTATAATTCACTAAATATACAGATAAAAAATGCTTAATGAGATAAAATATCTCATAACACAGCATAAATACCGAACCCTCTTCTTTAAAAACCTAATATAATGTATGACAATTTAAACTAGGTTTAAAGTATTACCTTAGTATTATATGGTGTTGTCTAACTACTTCATTTTAACGTCTCAGATTTCTAAGTTTTAAAAGGCAATTAATTGAACATAAATCATTAAGCCCTGGAAAAGCATAAGAATGCAATCTTATCTGCCACATTAGTTCCTTTTCTTCTAACATTAAGTTATTGCCCATTATTTAATACTTGGTCAATTACTAAGAACCTAAAATAATGTTCTTTGTAAGTGACACATGATTCTCTAGTTTCCCTTTCTTTATTGCATATAGATGTTCATATATTCTGTCCTGCAATATTGCAATTAGTTCTGTGTTTCAAAAAATAAGTTCTTTCAGCTATAGTAAATTTATTTGTCTCCAAAATAGTGCTACATCTATTGCAATTTTGACATTTAAAAGTACCAGGTGTTTTAACAAACCTAACAACAGATCTTTCAAGTAACTTTTTCAAGTTATTACCTTTCCTAAAGGTAATTTCTGGTCTAGACCCTAATTTGTTATACAACAAAGGGTCCGTTTTAAATATCTCCCAGTTTTTCCGAATTAGGTCCACTATCATGTAACTGTCAATAATAAATGTCAAAATAAGCCTAGGGTAAGTGTCTGTAATACCAAGTTCCCTATTAGGTGTCTCATTGTTCGGAGACGCCAGTAATTGAGTATTAAACTTGTCCCCTTCATCAATTCCAGATGTTAACTCAATTGTTTATGCCAACCTTGATTTAACAGTGGACTTTCTTTCATGACAACTATTTTGGTGTTTACTACAACTTGTGACTTGGTGTGCTTTTTCGAATTAAGCCAGCATGCCTGTTACTCCCTCCTTATCTTACTTGTCTTCATCTTCTTCAACTGTGTGCTACGTTTTTTTCCTAACATGTTGCGTCTCCCCTTTCTCTGTCCTTGTCAAACATCTTGTTCCACAGAAAACACATAACCATAGTTGTGTCCAGTGTGGATTTTGTGTGGTTATATTTAATGTTTTTGTAATGTAATACAGAATGCCTACTGGAAAGACAAGGGATGGTTATAGGCTTAACAACAGAAATATGAAATGTGCAAAATTGAGGAAAACTGCAACAGTGGGTTGTGTTAATAAACATCAATGCAGCAGCGTTATCAGAATTCATATCCGACTAATGATGAATAAATGAGCTCCAAAAAATCTAATACCTGAAGTTTCCCCTAAACTTTAAATGGACCAAGTTGTTTATGTACATAAATAGTGATTTCCCTGCTGCAACCCACCTTTCCATTCTTCCAGCATTTAAAGATAATAGCTGGAGTATAAGTCACTACTATCCTAATACCTAATCATAATTTGTTAAGTAATATTTCCTTCTAATAAGGCAAAAAGATTAGAAAGCATAATCACCCCCCTAAGATCTGGTAGATTGTCTTACAATCCCCAACACACTATATGGTGTGCCTTTACATTAAGTTGCATGGTAGGGTATGTCATGAAAATAGTTTGTGCTAGTTTTGTTACATCTCCAGGATTGGGCTGATCATTTCTGTCTTCTTCACCAAAGTCTCTCTTGTGCATGTTGTCATATGTTGAACATTATGTAAAGTGATGGAGGAAAGTTAAGGTAGGCCTTGTTTGGGACATCCTTTAATGACATCCTGACACTCTATCAATGTCATTTGAATGTACCTCATCAAGGTCTTGCTGTAGTCTTCTGTACTATAACCTGACCCATTGATAAAAAGGTTATACAACACTGTGAGTCGTGGTTAGTTAAGAATTAAGACCGCACTATTCTTAGGGAGTTTATTATACCCTTGTATATCTAATAAATCTAAAAAAGGACTTTAACTACAGTTCTTAGTATAGAAGACAACTTGTAAGTATTGCAGCCAGGATAAGTTGTCAGATTTATTTAACTGAACAAAATCCTTATTCCATACTTAATTTGCAATACAGTGTTTTCATTGATCCAGTTTATCCAGACAAGTGTTTATGGAATACCTGAAACTTTTAATTAAATCATGTTCTGTCCCATCTTTCTGTTTGAATGTTACAAACCGAGGAAGAGCTTTTAACATTCCAATATTTCTGTAAGCTATCATCATTTCTCTAATTAAAGACCATAAAGCCTATTGGAACCATTATCCCCAGAATCATTAAATTGGAAATTGACCTCCAATTCAGTCCAAAGCAAAACAGGTGTCTGATAACTCCTAGCTCTTAAAACATGTTAGCCTTCAGAAGCTCTTGCATAGACTTAAAGGTTGGGAACCCCCAAACCACCCTTTTTCTTTGGTAACATCAGTTTCTGTTTACTTTCCCCCTGGAAATTAGGTTGCTCCATAAAAATTGCATAAACATCTTTCTTTAGTCTGTCTACCATTTTGGTTCTTGCTAATTGTGGTAAATGATATAAGTAAAACAAAACTTTGGATAAGAACCCCATTTTAGTGTTTTACATTCTCTGCAAAAACAATTATTTAAATGTTGCCAAGTCTGAATTTTTGTCTAATCATAGCAGCATATTAAAGGGATATGTCATGTTGTTACCCAGATATACATCATTTATTTATTTACTGATGTTTGATTACCAGGGAAGGTGCCATTTTCAGCAGAGGCCCAGGGAGAGAAGCTCCAAAGTATTACAAAAATATTTTAGGAACAGTAATTTTATAATCTTCAAAAATAATACAAAGTCATGTACAGTTTAAGTAATTATACCAAATTAAACATAATATGTAAACAGTAGTTAAGAATAGCTACAACTTATTTGACAGTGATTTAATGTTTTAATCTTTTCAAATGGCAATCTAGAATTGAGATTGTCTATACATACGTTATTTATGGGAAATAGGTTAGTTTTCTCAATGTTGATTTGTAATCCTGATAGTGTCAAAAATACTAGTTCTATAATTTGAGGAAAAACCATATCTGGATTCTGAACTGAGACCACATCATCATCTACAAACCAGGAAGAAAAAAATCGATGCATAAAATTTAGTATGGACAATTTACAATGTAGCTTCCTTTTCTAAAAAAATAGACATTGTTTTTACTGTTAGCAGTAAATACAGTGGTAAAAGTGGCCAGCCTTTTCTTGTACCTTTTAGTAGTTGAATATACTGCAAAGTCCATTAATACTGCTTTAGCTGTGGGAAGATCTTTTCAAATAAATGCAGCTGAAAAGTTATAACTTGCCAATCCCCTCCATAAAAATTTTCTTTATACTAAATCAAATGTACTTATAAAATCTAATAAAAGGGTAGGTTTAGTTGCTAATAAAAATACATTCACCTGCTATAAGTTTCACTAGTAATTTGTCCCTAAGCTGGTCCTTTCAGACGGCCTTTGATAAAAACTTGTTGCTGATTCTTAATCAAGCAAGTCTATGAGATATATATTTTTTGCATAAATGTTATTGTCTAAAAACAATAATAAGATAGGCCTATATGAACCAGAGTCAGTTGCACCTTTGCCTGATTTTGGTAATAATGTCATCATTGCATTGTTTTATGAACTTGGAAGATTTGAGTTTTTTTTCCTGCATCCTTGTATAATTGAAGCAAGACTGCGATGATCTGATGATCTGATTCTTATACCTTTTGTAAAACTCTGGTGTTGGACTGTCCAGTCCACGTGCTTTCCTAGCATTAGGGGAATGTATAGCAGTATGAATTCCAGCTAATGAGATAGGATGAATACAAAATTCCTTATCTTCATTTAAAAACTTGGGTAGATTATAATTATGCAAAGAGCTCTGTTTTAGCACGGTTTCCTATCACACAGGACTGGTATGTCTGCTTCAATAGGGTCATTATTATTTGATTAATTTTACTCAAATTATGAGTTAGAGTCATAATGTCATACGAGACTGAAATGGAAATCCCCTCCAGTTCAATAACTTTACAGGCAAACAGTTTGTAGTGGTAATCGCTTTAATCCTGTCTCACTTTTCATTATTCTTACATATTGTAATAAACAAAATTCTTCCTTTAATTGCTTAATATTTCCTCCTAATATATAATTTATGCAGCACCCATTTTGTATGCATGTTCTTGTTCAAGTCTGTCCTCTAACGCACGTAACCTATGCTGCTCACGTGTCCCCCCCCCCCCCATTTATATGAAATCATATACTTTTTATCTTGGATTTAAATGTTTTCCCATTTACCCACTCACATTATATTATTAATTTTATCCCAATCCTAATATCTGATAATCCAGTCATGAAGTTCATTAGCCATTCTGCTATCCTTAAGAAACAATGTCTCAAATTGTCAAGAGATTATATTCCATTATGAACTGAAGCCAGAGACCTCCAGCAAAACCAGACTGTGTTCAGAAATATTTCCAGATTAGTGTTATTTTGCATCCCTTTACCTACCAGGATTTGATCAATTAACCAGTAATCAATTCTACTAATGACACAGCTTTGCACTCTCATGAAAGTGTAGACCATCTGAATAGGGTAGGGTAGTATAAAAGCCAAATAGCAATAGATCTAATACCAGTGGTAGGAACTGAACAATTAATGTACTGTTTCTTTGATTATATGATATTATCAATATATTGATATTGTTAATATGGCTTGATTACATTTATAAAATGTAAGCTTGCCTATCTCACAAGTGATAATTCAATAAAGGTGTTTTTAAAAATAGCTCTAATACTAGAATATAATGGGTCAGGCAATTTCAAACTTTGACTAGTCTGTTTTTATCTGATTGGAGCCTATCTATCACAGCATTTAAAACAACATTACAGCCACCACCAACAATCCACTTAGTATGGGAGTCTGTCGGTTTAGATAAGCAGCCATAAATCTATCATATGACATTCTTGATCTTGAGCAAGGAAACCAGTAGTTAACAACCTTACTATTCAGTCTTTAATGTCAGCCTGTAAAGGTCAACCTAATTGCCTGTGGATCAAAATATTAACACCTCTTTTAGAAGAGATACATCCATAGCTCTGTCCCAGTCAAGTCAACGTGCAGAATTCTGTCAATATTTGTATATTTAATTATTTACTCTTAGTTTCTTGCTCTCTCTCTCTTTATATTTATTTATTTTATTTTATTTTATTGACATTTGTTAACTGGGTTAGTCCAACTGGGCTAATAGCCCATTTTCAGTGGAGACCCGAGGAGAAAAGCTCCAGGTTACAAAAAAATAATGCAATAAACATGAATCTCAAACAAGAATATTAATTAAAAATTACTGTACAATTAAAAGATTTGTACTTCAGTATAGTAGAGGGTAGAGTATACAAATGATAGTAAAGTAAGCTTGAAATTTAACACTGAATGCAAAGTGTGACTAATCTATTAAACAAACTATCTAAAGTCAGGTAGAAATCATTTGGAACATTTTAACATATAGTGGAGACAGGAGTGGGTATTAACCTAGGTTGGGTCATGGCAGGGGCAAGTCTTAGTGTTGAGAATATACTGTTTAAGTTCTTTTTTAAAGTATAGAGAGTGGGAAATGGAGTGGATGTGTATAAGGATTTTGTTCTAGGCTTGGACAACAGAGAATTTATAGAGAAATTTCCCAACATTTCTTTTTGGATGGTAAGGATATAAAAGTTGCTGGTTAGAGCTACATAGGGTCCTGGAAGGGGAGTAGTGTGTAATATTTGGAATTGTAATAGTAGGAGTTTATGGGGAAGTTCAAGCCATTGAAGGGCATTTAGGGCTAGGCAGTGGTGAGACCTGTAAGGAGAGTCTGCAACAAATCGAGCTATCTTGTGGTATGTCGGTTGAAGTTTTAGCATAGTAGTTGATTGGATGTTAGTTAGAATAGGGGCTGCATAAAAAAGGGAGGGAAGTAGGAAGGCTTGAGCCAGGGAGAGTCTAGCATTTACATTAAGGAACTTTTTATTGTGATATAGTAATCTTAGTTTCTGGTGGAATTTTTTGATACAGTGAAGTATGGGAGGATTAAACTTAAGTTCATCATCAATGATGACTCCCAGGAGCTTTGTTTGGGGTTCAGGTTTTATGATAGTGTTGTTGGAGGATGTAATGGTAAAAGTGGACTTGAGGTGAGAGAGGGACTCAGGCAGAAAGAGCAAGAGCTTAGTCTTTTTAGGATTAAGAATGAGTAAGTTATTAGATAGCCATTTTTCAGTAGATGCAAAGATATCCTGGGTTAGTGTGAGAAGTTCAGAGACATTGCTAGAGGTGGAGATGAGTGGAGTTGTCAGTGTATTGGATGAGGGAGTCTTGTTGACAACTGGCTCATGGACAGAACCCACATGGTAAGAGTTGTGGGAGCTAGGCCCGACTCTAAACCATTTACAATTGGTATTCCCCTGGGCTCAGTCCTAGGACCCCTCCTGTTCGGCATATACTTCTCAGAGGTACAGGCAAGCACAGGAGGACTATGGCTAACCAAGTTCACAGACAACTGCAAACTCGGGGCTATAATTGACTCTCCGTATCCTCCAAAAGGGTCTCACTGAGATGGATACCTGGTGTCAAAATCATGGCCTCAAGCTAAATGCCAAAAAGTGCATAGTCATCCCCTTTGGAAGAAACAAAGTACCCACAAACCACCACATAGGTGGTAGTCCTCTAAATGCAGAAGACGTAATAAGGGATCTGGGGACCCAGGTAGATTGTAATCTCCCCTTTGATAATCACATTGCCAAAGTGGTTAGAACATCCTTCTATGTGGCCCACCTAATCACAAAAGGGTTTGCATCCAGATCAAAAGAGGTCATTGTGCCCCTCTACTCATCACTCGTCAGACCCATCATAGAGTACAACACCTCATTTGGGATGTACCTTACAAGACACCTGCAACAGCTGGAAAGACCACAGAAGTACCTCACCAAGAGGATCACTGGCCTCAAACAGATGCCCTATGCAGCTCGACTGAAGAAACTCCAGCTGTACTCGGTTGCATACCTCCTACTCAGAGGTGATCTCTGCCTGACATACAAGGCCATGTCCAACCCAGAATTGATGGACATGCTCCACCTAAAGAAAACCTTATCCCCTCGAGCCACATGCTCTAGGGATCTAAACCTCACCAGAACAATAAATAGGACGTGCTGGAGGGATAGATTCCTATCCCAGAGACCTCCCATTCTTTGGAACAAGATCTCAGTCTATATTAGGCAGAGCTCCTCACTAACACTCTTCAAAAGAAACCTTGATGAGTAGATGGGAAACAAAAAGTTTACCTCTGGGATCACTTCAGTGGCTCTGCTGGACAGAGGCACAGGAGCTAATCTAAGGGGGCAGCAAAAGCCAACACAGGCTAGGCTTATAAATGCCCTTGGGCAGATAGCCTAGTACCTACCTATGAACCTATGTTAGTAAATACATTAAATAGGAGGGGGACCCAAGATGGAGCCCTGTGGGACACCAAATGGGACTGAAATATAAGGAGAGTAGGAAGACAGCCATTTTACTGATTGCTGCCTGTGAGAGAGCTGGAGAACCAGGATAGAGAGGTAGTTGAAAGGTTGGGATTAGCCAATTTAGTTAGCAGCAATGGGTGAGATACTGCATTGAAAGCTTTGGATAGATCAAGGAAGAGACAGGATATGAGTTTGTTGTAGTCACGGGCTTCAGCAATAGTGTGAGTAAATGATAGGAGAGCAGTACTTGTGCTATGGTTAGGGCGAAAACCACACTGAGTGGGAGTAAATAGGTTATGCTTGAGGACATAGTTGAGAAGTTGTGAATTAATGCATTTGTCAAGTATTTTAGAGAGAGGGGACAGGATGGTGATGGGTCAGAAGTTAGATGGATCTGATGAGTTTCCACCTTTATGGAGGGGAATTGTGAAAAATGATTTCCAAATGAGAGGTACAGTGGCTTCTTGGATTGATCTGTTGATGAGAATTGATATGGGATGACATGATTGACAGACCACGATGCTTTGCCAGAGATGGTCTGCACCTGTCGCCCCTGGGATTCAGGTTACTGGCTAAGGCTCTTGCCACCCCTATAGTGCCTTTTTTAGGCAAACTTCAAAGGACAAAACCACCACCGTAACAGGTACAAGCATACAAAATCTGAAGGTAATGCTACTCAATGCTAGAAGTCTAAACCTCAAAATGCACTCTCTCGAGGCACTCCTAAAAATGGAGAACATCGATATCTGTGCAGTAACTGAGACCTGGTTCAAGGCTCCAGAGAGCACCCCTGCAATACCAGGCTAGAACTCTTACCACACTTTAAGGCCACCAAACCAGGACCGAAACACTAAAGGTGGAGGAGTGTCAATATTCACCAAGGGTATTCACACCACCAGGTTAGTTGGCCAACACAATGTGTCTGAAATTCTCCAAGTGCAACTAACACTAGGTAAGACTGCAATCCAAATTGTAGCTTGCTACAGATTCCCCCACCAAACCCCAAGATTCTCACTACACCTTTCTAAACATACTGGAAAATATTAAGATAGAACCAAACACACTAATGCTGGGTGATTTTAACTACCCTGCCATTAACTGGGAAAACTACTCATGTCCCAACACCTTTGCGCAACGGTTCTTGGAATTCATAAATTCCAACGCCCTGGATCAACTAATCCATAGTCCCACCAGGGGCTCCAATATCCTAGACCTGGTCATTGCCAACATGGGAAATCAATGCTCCATACCTATGGTCACCCCCTCGTTAGTCAGGTCTGACCATAAGCTAATCACCCTTAACATCCACATCCCACCCCACCCCCAGTAAAGAAACCACCATAAAAACTTCTCCAAAGCCAACTTCATGCTACTCAAGTCAGAAGTGACAAACTTCATGACACCCATGCAGACGGAACTGAAAGTTCAACTGCTGAATCCTACACTAAGGCACTGTCTGAGCACATCCACTCATGCATGAATCGTGCCATCCCAAATAGAACCAAAATGCTCTCATCCAAAAAGGAAGCCAATCTGGTGGTCCCCTGCCATAAACAAACTTTACAACAAAAGGAAAAACTTTTGCAGAAAAGAGGAAAATCCCAGGATGCAAAAAACTCCCTTACTAGCCTCAGTAAGAAACTGAGATGCCTCATAAAATCCTCCAAAGCTAGTTCTGAAAATAAAATTGCCAAATATTCCAAAGACAACCACAAAGCATTCTATAACTATGTCAAGAATCTAAATGGCAATGCTCAGATCTGCTCTGAGCTAAAACAGAATGGCATTAAATATACTGATCCGAAGGATATTGCCAATATCCTGGCAGATCGATTCAGTGTCAACTTCACCCCCCTCTCACCCCCTAAATGGCCCATCTCAATACCGGAAGATTGCCAAATTCCAGTAATAACGGCCACACAGGTACAAAACACACTCTCTAAAGCCAAGAATACAGCATCCATGGGACCAGATGACATCCCGGGCTGTGTACTACATGAACTACAATATGAACTGGTACCTCACCTTAGTGTCATGTTTAATCATAGCCTCACCTCAGGTTTCGTGCCCACTGAGTGGCGCACAGCTACAGTTATCCCAATCCACAAGGGGGGATCCACCTTGGATCCCGGAAACTACCGTCCCATCAGTCTGACAAGCCTTATCTGCAAGGCCATGGAGCGTATTATCATGGAACGTATAAACAAAGACATTGGCAACCTTCAAACACTGGACCCCACCCAGTTTGGGTTTGTGAAGGGCCGATCTTGTCTCCTGAACCTGATTGACTTCTTTGAATCAGTCTCCAGAGCCATGGAAAAGGGTAAGGTGGTCCACACAGCCTATCTAGACCTTGCCAAGGCCTTTGACACCATCCCCCACTCTGGAATCATAAATAAATTTAATAAGTTGGTCATTAATCCCTATGTCACCCAATGGGTTGCTAAATGGCTTACTGATAGAACCCACACTGTAAAAGTAGCTGACTCCAAATCCAGCTCCAGACAAGTGACAAGTGGAGTACCTCAGGGTTCAGTCCTGGGGCCGCTCTTGTTTGGTATCTACTTCTCTGAACTACAGGTCAACACTAAGGGACTCTGGTTAACAAAGTTTGCAGATGACTGCAAACTGGGAGCCATTATTGAATCACCAAATGATGTGGACACTCTACAAAAGGGCCTTACAGAAACAGATGCTTGGTGCCAGAGCCATGGGCTCAAGCTCAATGCCAAGAAATGTATTGTTATCCCCTTTGGGAAAAAACACGTATCCATGAATTACCATATAGGTGGCAGTACACTAAACACAAAGTGTGATAAGAGACTTAGTGACACAGGTGGGCAGTGGTCTCACCTTTGATAACCACAACGCCACAACAGTCAGGAAATCCTTCTATGTGGCACACCTCATCACGAAGGGCTTTTCATCCAGAAAAAAGGAGGTCATTGTCCCACTGTACTCATCCCTCATTAGACCCATTATAGAATACAACGCCCCATTTGGTATGTACCTCTCAAGACATCTGCAACAACTGGAAAGGCCTCAGAAATACCTCACTAAAAGAATCACAGGCCTAAAGCAGATGCCCTACGCTGACCACCTTAAAAATCTCCAGCTATACTCTGTTGCATATCGTCTACTCAGAGGCGATCTCTGCTTAACATACAAGACCATGTCAAACCCAGAGCTGTTGGACATGCTACATGTAAAGAAACCCCAATCCCTGAGAGCCAAACACTCCAGGGATCTAAACCTTGTCATCACAATAAACAAAACATGCTGGAGGGATAGGTTCCTGACCCAGAGACTCCCCAGACTCTGGAATAGATTGCCCATACATGTCAAGCAGAGTGCCTCTTTGGACCTCTTCAAGAGGAACCTTGACGATTGGGTGGGAGAAAGGAAATTCACCCCAGGGATCACGTCAGTCACCCTGCTAGACAGGGGTCCAGGAAAGTAAATAATGTGGGAAGAAATAGCCAGGAAATTGTTATGGCTAGGCTTGTATAGGCCCTAGGGCTGATAGCCTAGTACCAACCTATGAATCTATATAGGATATGCTATAGACTCAGCTGCAAGTTTAAGGAAGCTAGAGGGGAGGTTGTCAGTAGAGGGAGAGCAGGGTTTTAGTTTCAGAAGAAGAGTTTTGATATAGGAAGTGGAAACAGCTTGAAAGTAGAAAAGGTTGTTATTAAGTTGGTGGGAGGGAGAAGGGATGGCAGTAAGCTTAGAGTTGGAGTGAGTTTTTGGATAGTTTCAATGAAGTGTATATTAAGAAGGGTAGTAGTCTCAAGAGGAGATGTGTTAGGGTAGGGGGAGGGGTTGGAGGGCTGGCCTAGAGAAAGAATCTTGTTTAGACTTGACTAGAATTTACATGGGTTGGACTTATCCTTAAACTGGGCTGGGTTGTAGCAATTTCTTTTGTCTTTATTGGTTTGATTTTGACAAGATTACGGAGGTATTTGTAGTTTTGTAGTAGGGGTGGTTTGTTTCTCTTAAGCCAGGCTTTCCAGACATTGTCTGTCTTGTGCATAAAGATTCTAGTGTCTTTGGTAAGCCAGGGAGCATAATTAGATTTGATTCTAATTTTTCTTGAGGGGGCTGGAGAATTGAGGGTGTCTAAAAATGTTATTGAATTTACTGACTGCATTGTCTAGAGGAAGATGCCTAAGGAAGGACCAGTTGATGTTGGATAGAATAGAGTTAAATTGAGTGGAACTGAAGTTAGTAAGTTTGTGACAGTGTCTGTAGAGGTGTGCTTCGAATGTTTGGCCTGCGTGCCTTAGAATGGAAGTGGGGAGGTGATCACTAAGGGAGTCTGGAGAGGTAGCTGGGCTATGGTAGAGGTTAGGGATGTTAGTGAGTATCCAGTCTATAGTGGAGATGGAGGAAGAGGTTTTGCTGTAGTGGGTGGTGGATGTTATTAGTTGCTGAAATCCATGGAGGTTTATACTAAGTTGAGGGGAGTCAGTTATAAGTTTGGACCAGTCTATGTTGACATCTCCAAGAATTAGGCTTTCATATTGTATGTAGAGGGAAAACCAGGATAGAATGTTTTCAAGGATGGGGATATTGTTACCGGGGGGAATATAAATGGAATGGTTGAGGTGACAATTGAGAGTGAGTAATTCAGGTGAGTGGAAGTTTGGGATGGGGATGTCAATAGGTGAGAGATTAAGGCTGTTCAGGTAGAGGATGGCAACCCCACCCCCTTTTTTGGGGAATCTATCGGAGCAATAAATATTATAACCAGGAGGGAGAATTTCATTATTTGTAATGTGTGGTTTGAGCCATGTTTCAGATATTGAAAGAATGTGAGGGGAAGTATGGGCAATACATGTGTGCAGTTCAGTGATTTTGTTAGTGAGAGTTTGTATATTTAGTGAATAGATACTTAGGTTTTTATGTGAGGAAGGGCAAGGACTTGAGGGAAAGGAGTGACTGGAAGTCTGTGAAGTGAGAGTGGAAGAGGAAGTGTTGACGTATGTGGGAGAGATAGGAGGTGGTTGGACCTGGGTTGCGATGAATGTCTCCAGAGAGGAGAATGTCCATTATAAAAAGTATGTGTGGTAAGAAAAATAAATGATAGTTATAGAGTTTGAATTTAGATTTGCATGTGGGTGAAGGGTTAAGATGAATTATTCGTTTGTGTAGACAGTTTAATGAAAAGTTGAAAAGTGAAGGTGATATGGTAAAGGTGCAGGTAGAAGGAGGATCTTTACAGAGGCATAAAGTAAGGGAGTGAATATGAGGGTTTTGTAGGAAGGAATGATATGAGGTTAGTGTAGAAAGAAGTATGAGAAGTGGAGTGATAAAGAAATGAGTATACATGGTAGGGTATGAGATTATTGGGCATTTGGAGGGAGAGGTGAAGTATGGATAGAAATTGATGTGATTATAGATGTGGGTGGAGAGAGGATGTGAGGGAACTGAAGGCAGGAAGTGAATCCTGACAGGTGGTAGAGACAGGAAGGGGAGGGACTGGATAGTATAAATAAAATTGACTGGGGGTGGATGGGAATGGGGTAGGGTAGGGGGCAAACAGAGAGGGGTAAACACCTAGAAGAAACAATCAGTAAGCAGGTAACTACGTCAGTCGAGAGGACAAGAGAGGTGGCAGGGTTGGGGCAGGCAAGTAAGATGGTCTGAGAAAGATCTGAAGGAAAGGGAGAAGAACAGTAGTGTAAAGCAGAACTAGGAAATGGCAAGAAGGAAAAGTAGAAGTGCTGGAGGGACAATTCAGAGTAGGAGAGATGAGTGAGGGAGTGGGCAGGGGTTTATAGGAAGCTAATAGAGGTAATAGGCAAGAACAGGTAATTGCAAGAAGGAAGGAGTACTGGTGAAAGCAGGGTAGAAGAAGAAACAGGGTGCAGCCCAGGGGTGTGCAAAGGAGTAGCCTACACAGGAGCAGCAATACAGGTATAATTGACTATGCACTTAGCAGAGTTTACTTTAGCAGTCTTCTGTATAATTATGGCAGGAAGCATCAATGGGAGGACTTGACTCAAGGTTTGTCCCAGCAGGGTAAGTCTGAGGGTTTTGCAGTAGGTAGTGCTAACCTGAAAAAGAAAAAGGAGAGAAAAAGGGGATAAGGTTAATTGAAACCCAAAGAATATGATACAAAGAGCAGCATGAGTGATAGTATGTAAGGGTGGGTAGTGTACTAACTAATGAGCAGGGTGTGTGGAGAAAAGGACTTGGTATGGAGTACAGCTCTGAGGACTACAGTTGGAAGGACTGGTAGGTGAGGGGCTCAGGGTGGAGGTAGAGTGCAGGTTAGAGTCAGTGGGCAGAAGTAAATGCTGGCAGAGTGAGCTGTTGATGATAGGTATGGGCAATAAGTGGAGAGGTACAGATAAGTAGAATAGGTAAGTAATTCAAGGAAACGAAAAAAATCACAGAATAAACAATAGTACATATTAAGAACAACAGCAATGTCTGAACTAAGGAAGCAAGTAGAGTAAATAAACACTGCAGTAGCTTAGGTAACTTCTCCATAGCATTTACATAATGTAACTAATATGATGGACTACCTTCTAACAGACAACAGCTGTAACGTACTAAGCCAGAAACATTATACAATAGTCAGTTGCAAGAAGAACATTGCTTACATCAGTAATTAAACAGGTTTGCCTGGTAGCTACTTGTCATTATACAGGTTAAAACTAGTATTGCATAGATTAAAGCAGTTGCGTTAGTGCTGGTAACAAATTGTAGCAGAAAGGCAGCTATAACCATGTTCATACAGACTAGTAGTAACTCACGTAAAGCAATAAATGACTGCAGTCATGAGAAGTCACCATTTGTGTATCACTATGAACAGGATACAATGCAGAATAAAGGCAGCTTCCTAGACACTAATAGAAACAGTCGCTAGTGGACATAGACTTATATTAAACATATGTGTGGAATAGTCTTCATTTAAAACATGTGGGGAATAGAATTCATTATCGGTTTATACTACAGAGTATAATAAACGCTGACTATTGTCGGGAGAGGGGCAAACTAACTGACCAAATGTGAGGAATTAACAATTGCCTAGGAAATAGTACAAATAGAAAACGCAGTCATGCACATTTGGCTGCTGTCTGAGAACAAGCAGGCTGCAATTGTGTAGTAGCATTAGTTTGTGGACGACAGGCAGTAAATTCCTCTATGACAACAAAACGCGTTCACTGCATATCAACAGAGTACAAACCGTAAATGTAGTCACAATATTGAGCTGATAATAGCTAATTTCTTAGAGCATAAAGCCTTTGGGTAGTAACCAGAGTTTCAAAATGCCACTTTAGGGCTTTGTAGCTAGGTTAAAAATAGGTGAAGGCTGCTAGCCTAGCCAGATAGAATTTTGTAGATAATTCTGTCATCTGTAATATTAATGTAAACCACAGGCTTGTTGTCTTAATAGGTAAAAAGTGTTACATGCGGAACTGGAAAAAATGTATCAACAGTGCACTCCACTGACCAAGTAAAGCATATTGTGACCCTTTGATGTTAAAACTCGGAGTCAGTAAGTCTAGAGTGAGGCATCCTGCCTAATGTTTTAAGGCCAGAGTTAATGGCTAGAATTTGCATACATAAATGTCCTTTATTGCTCTGGTTTCTGCCCAGAGGTGAAGAATGTAAATGTAGTTTCTGTTAGCCAGGGAAATGTGAAGAATGATGTAATGTAACCCAGGGAAATGTGAAGAATCATGTAATGTAACCCAGGGAAATATGAAGAATGATGTAATGTAACCCAGGGAAGTGTGAAGAATGATGTAATGTAACCCAGGGAAGTGTGAAGAATGATGTAATGTGTACCAGGGAAGTGTGAAGAATGATGTAATGTAACGTAGGGAAGTGTGAAGAATGATATAATGTAACCCAGGGAAGTGTGTAGAATGATGTAATGCAACCCAGGGAAGTGTGAAGAATGATGTAATGTAACCCAGGGAAATTTGAAGAATGATGTAATGTCACCCAGGGAATTGTGAAGAATGATGTAATGGGAACCAGGAATGTGATTTTTAAAACAGAGAGAATCAGAGATCATTAAGCATTTTTGTCTTGACCATCCAACTGACCAAAGCACTGTCTTGCTATATAGGTAAGTTTATCTCAGACTTGTGTTTTCTCTTAGAAATAGCTAAAAACTAGAAAGATGAACTGTGCTACTGAATTATTTTAAGTATGTCTCTGTGATCTCTGAACTTTTGACTAGCACTGTGTAGTAAAAAGTATTGTCTTGTGTTTTGACTATTTGTTATTAAATATTTTTGAACCCTTTCAACTGTGGCTGGTTTTGTAGAGATAATTTAAGCTCTTTAGAGTATTTGCATGCCTTTGGTAAATTGTACGAGGGCACTTCAATAGCTTTAGCCCTGGGCTATACTACGAATTGGATAATAATAATGCACAGTAATAATTTGACACCATTTTAAGGGCCTTTGAGTAGCTGATAATTATTAGTGGGTGGTGGCAGCTGGTACTACCGTATAGTCTGGGGAAAAAGGGGCACAGCTGGAGAACCTGTGCCAGCCTTCCCCAGGAGTGTCTGTGTGGTTGTGTAAACTCTTCTCAAAGTGTGTGTCAGCTACTTGGGCAGGGACACAAAGCACTGGTTGGACAGAGAGGGTGCTGGAGGTTTTGGCTTGTCCACTAGGCTGAGAACTGGACCCTATAGCTATGCCAGTGGGGAGTTTTATCAGGGAACCTGAAAAGCAAGGGAGCGACCAGCCCCGGACTGACTGTGATCTCTGTGTGCTGTTAAGGGAAATTGCACTTTACTGTGTGTATTTGTTCTTTCCTCCTATATGAGATGCCCCTCACTGGTGTTAGTGGTGAGGATTGAGGCTCCTTGATTACTGGGTCAGGTCATGGGCATCTCACACACACATATATAGTGTGTGTGTGTGTGTGTATATGTGTGTGTGTGCGTGCACGTACATGTCTGTGTATCTGTATCTCTCTATCTCTACATTTTATATATATATATATATATATATATATATATATATATATATATATATATATATTTACTATCAAAATTATGAATGTGGATGCTCCGCAGATGGAAAAATGAATGACAGATGTCCGAATTTCCATGTTGCCTAGGATTCCATGTTCAAAATTGCTATCAGCAAATGTTACTATGTATTTGCCGATATGAACTCGAACTACTGCTCAGAGATCACAGTACAGTATGGTTTGGAATTCATCCCTTTTCACACTGACGTGCGATCTCGTACTTCGAATATATAGTTAGAGGGTGTGGGGTGCACACCCCCCCCACAGGTGGGTGCAGGAGAACTTGCCTCCCCTGCAAAAATGTGATATAAGGTGTAGGAGTTTCACGTAAGTGCGATCCTGTATGGAAATCACATGTTCTGTTTGGCAATCGTGTCAAATCTGCTGAATTCTATTAGCTGATTCAACATTATGTCCAGTCGTAGATTGTAACTTTCCTTCTTCCAATGTTTTGATCGGAATTTTTTTTTATGGTGACATTTTGAATGTAAACCTATCTATATACACATGAGATATATATATATCAGTCTCACACTGAAACACTGGGTGTTAAAGGAAGCACCTTCTGTGGTAAATGTAGACAATGTAAATTTATGGCCAAAACAACATCTTTTACTTCGGTCAATACTAAAAAGGTATTTGATATACGTAGCCTTATTACATGCAATAGTAGTTGGGTAGTTTACATGGCAGTTTGTCAATGTGGTGCCTTTTATGTGGGGCAAACTTCTTGTGCGTTGAAGCAAAGAATTTGCTTACACATTAGTGATATTAAGTGCCAACACAAGTCGCTATATAAACATAAATTGGATCATCCCACATCACACATATAGAGTGAGGCATCCTGCCTAATTTTTTAAGGCCAGAGTTAATGGCTAGAATTTTGTGGCTACAAAATGTCTTGATGCCTTGTTTCTGCCCAGAGGTGAAGAATGTAAATGAAGCTCTGTTAGCCAGGAAAATGTGAAGAATGATGTAAATGTAAACTGAGGAAATGGAAGAACTGGCAAACCCAGGGAACATGAAGAATGATGGAAACCGGTGGAAGTGAAGAATGATGTAATGTGGGTCCTTAGGAAGTGTGAATGTTCTGATTAGGTTCATAGGTTGGTACTAGGCCATCAGCCCCTAGGGCCTATATGTGCTTCCAGCCACCACCCCTGGCTTCTTCCTGACAGGTTTATTTCCTGGGAACCCCTGTCTTAGCAGGGCTAATTAATGTGATCCCTGGCAATTCTCCTCAACCTAATCGTCAAGGTTCCTCTCAAGAGGTCCAAAGAGGCACTGGCTCAAGTGGCAAACGCATCCAGAGTTCAGAGTCTCTATTGTGGAACCTATCCCTCCAGTGTTTGCTTAAATATTGTGATGACAAGGTTTATCCCCGGGAGCATGTAGCTCTGAGGGACTGGGATTTCAAGTGGTGGCAGTTCAACAGCCTGGGTTTGACACAGGCCTCCCAGGCACAGACTCTGAGTGCAGACAATATGCAGTGGCTGTGAGTATAGCTGGAGTTTTTTATATGGCCAGTTGTGAGGGTCATCTGCTTTAGTGCCTGACCTTTCAGTGAGGTATTTCTGGAGGCCTTTCCAGCCAGATGCCCCGAGAGTACACAAAATGGGAAAAGCTGTATCCCTGGTAATGGGTCTAATGAGGGATGAGTACAGGGATGACCTTTCTGGATGAAAAGCCCTCGTGATGAGGTGTGCTGTATAGAAGAATTTCCCAGACCGTTGTGGCAATGTGGTTATCGAAGGTGAGACCACTGTCCACCAGTCCCTGGCATGTCTCTTGTCACCCTTTCTGTGTTTAGTGTATCACAAATTATATGGTAATTCATGGATACATGTTTTTTCCTAAAGGGAGAAGTTGTTATCTGCGCTTGAGTCAGCCTAAGTGGCTCTGCACCAAGCATCCGTTTCTGTAAGGCCCTTTGTAGAGTATCCACATCATTTGGGGATCACAGCATGGTTCTAGTTTGCAGTCATTCAAACTTTGTTAGCCAGAGAGTCCCTGAAGGACTCCACTAGAGAAGTAGATGCCAAATAAGAGCGCGCCCAGACTGAACCCCTGAGGCCCAATTTGTCACTCTGTCTGGAGCTGGACTGGGAGCTGGCCACTTTAGCAGTGGGTTCACTGTGTTTACTGGAAACCATGGACAAGAGGACAGGAATAATGCTTAACTCGTAGTAAGAAAGCCATTCACATCCCAGGTGGGATGGGCCGCGCCCGGCAAGGTCTAGATAGGCTGTGCGGACCACCTTACCCTTGTCCACATGGCTCTGAAGACTGATTCCAAAGGAAGCCACCAGGTTCCAGAGAGATGATCGCCTTCACAAACCGCAGCAAACTGTGGGTCCAGTGTTTGAAGGTTGCCAATGTCTTTGCTTATAAGTTCCATGATAATACGCCCATGGCCTTGTGCAGGCAGTTTGTCAGACTGATGGGACAGAAGTTTCCGGGATCTGTGATCCTCTCAGATTGGGATAATCAGCCTGCGCCACTCCAGGGCACGAAAACCTGAGGTGAGCTATGATTAAACAGACACTTAGGTGAGGTGCTATTATATTGGGAACTATGTAGTACACAGCCCGGGATGTCATCTGTCCCATGGATGCTGTATTCTTGGCTCAGAGAGTGATTGAAATCTGTGGCCGTTATTACTGAATTTGGCAATCTTCCGGGTATTGAGATGGGCCATTGTAGTGAGGGGGGGTGGTTGGCACTGAATCGACCTGCCAGATAGCGCTGGCAATATCCTGGATCAGTATATTTAATGCCTGTTTTAGCCTGTAGCAGTATCTTATTACATTGCACTTAGGGATTCTGATAGTCATGTAAATGCTTCATGGTTGTCTCTGGAATCTTTGTCAATTTTATTTTTGTACTAGCTTTGAGGATTTTATGAGTATCCTGTTTCTTGTACTGAGGTTGTGGTGAGTTTTTGCATCCCGATTTTCTCTTTTCTGCAAAAGTTTCTTCCTTTTGTTAAAGTTTGTTTATGGCAGGGAAACCACCAGATTGGCTTTGATGAGCATTTTGGTTCTATCATTTGGGATGGCACGACCATGCATGAGGGATGTGCTCAGACAGTGCCTTAGGGTAGGATTCAGTTGAACTTTGAGTTCTGCCTGCATGGTGTCATGAAGTTATCACTTGGACTTGAGTAGCATGGGGAAGTTGGGCCTGGAGAAGTTTTTTATGGTGGTTTCTTTACTGGGGGTGGGGGGTGGGATGTGGGATGTTAAGGGTGATTAGTCGGCGGTCAGACCTGACGCCAACAAGGGGTGACCATAAAGGAGCATTGATTTCATGTTGGTAATGACCAGGTCTAGGATATTGAGCCCCTGGGTGACCCAGTGGATTGAAGTTGATCTAGGGCTGGAATTGGAGAATCTGTAAGAACCATTACAGCGGTGTTGTGATGCGAGTAGTTTTCCAGTTAATGGCAGGGTAAAGTTAAATCACCTCATTAGGGTGTTTGGTTCATCTCATTATTTTCCATATGTTTAGAAAGGTGTAGTGAGAATCTTTGGGTATGAAGTGGGGATCTTGTAGCAAGCTACAAATTTGGATTGCAGTCTGCTCTAGTGTTAGTTGCACTCTGAAGAATTTCAGACACATTAAAGCGTCAACTAGCCTGGTGGTGTGGAATATCCTGGTAATACTGACACCTCCACCAATAGGCGGCAGTTTCGTCCTGGTTTGGTGGGCAAAAAGTGTGGTAAGAGTAGTGGCGCCTGGTATTGCAGGTGCTCGAGCCTTGAACCAGGTCTCAGTTACCGCACAGATATCACAGCCCATTTTTAGAGTGCCTCGAGAGAGTGGCATTTTGAGGTTTAGACTTCTGTACTGACTAGCATTACCTCTGACTTTGCATGCTTGTACCTGTTACGGTGGTGGTTTTGTTATTATTTGGAAGTTTGCCTAAAAAAGTACCATAGGGCAAGAGCCTAGCCAGTAACCTGAATCCCAGGCGACAGTGGTGCAGACCATCCTCATAAAGCATCGCGGGTCTCGGTCAATCATGTCATCTCAGGCAGATGCAGATACTGATCCCCTTTGAATGACACCCATAAGCTTAGCCAGTTGTTGAAGTCAATACCTTATCCTTACATGTGGTATCATTCTGGGCGAAGGGCAGGATGCTACTCAGGGCTAGGGTCATACTCACCTGGGCCACAAGGATCCGAGAGCTCTTCCATGTCCCTTTCATAGTCCAGGGAGAGCATCTGTCATTCACTCCACATGGACAATGACAGAGTCACATTTGTACTCTGTTGTGGAGTGACTTGAGTGCCATGCTATGTGGTGGATCCCAACCCGACAGTGGGCAGCTGACTGTAATTTCCTCCCTTATTCAACCTGGGTGAGAGGGACACTGGTACGAACTATAGAGTCACCTGACTAAAGTGTTAGGTACATTGTCTCGCTTTTAGGGCTGTTGCTGCGGCACACTGGTGTTGTGAACTATGTGACACATTGTCAGACGATGCTTTTGCTCACTAGCCTCTGAGGTCTTTGTTGCTTGGGCAGGTTACAGTTAAGGGGCTCTGCATATGTGGATTTAGTGCCATATGTGGGTGTTGGTGGCAGGTTTAGAAGGGCTATGTGTTGCTTGAGGTGTGTGGAAGCAACCTTCCTCTTGACTGTTTAGCACACCTTGGGTGTAGAGAGCTTTGCTTCCATTTTGCCATGTGGCGCATCTCTCTCACAGGCTGTAGTGTTGGACGGTAGGAGGAGAGGGTTGTCTGTGTGCATGAGGCAATTGTTACTGCCCCAGTATGCCCAGACCACCAGGGTGGACAGCAGAGAAATCACCGAAGTTTTCACCCTGAATATGCCTGGTTTAGGTTTTTTTTCTAAAGTAGCAGGGATCTCGTTTCCTTAGCAGGTACTTTTGCAATTATAGGCTGTTTAGTGCCTACTTATTAATTTCTCCTTGTTAGAAGGCGAGGAGAGTTCAGTGTTTGTATGAGCTTATATTTCCTAGTGCTTCCAGCAGGTATTAGAGAAAGTGCTAGTCACAGGGATGCTTTAAAGGTAAGATTGAAAAGACTGCACCTGCAGTGCACTCAGGAGAAGCTAGATGAAAGTAGTAGTAACTTGAGTTTTACCTGTTTAAAAAGTTAAGGTTTAGTGAGAGTTACTATTTTTAAAAACAGCAAGATGGATTTAGTGTCACTTTTGTATTTTGGTACTATGAAATACTGTAGGATTGGGCCAATAACTTAAATAATTGAAGGGTGGGATTAAAATGATGATTTTGAGATTACTCACATAAGCCAGTGAAAGTAGAGAGAAATTAGATATATGCCCAGATTAACATATAAGAGAAAAGCAAATCAGAAAGCAGCAGTGGTATTTAACAAGACAACCAAATGGGGTGAGGGTGGAAAAGCCTAACTCAGAACAGAGAGCTGTGGTCCTTTGAAGTTTTAATATGCTGTTAAAAAACAAAACGAAGCAAAACACAAGCAAAGAAACAAACTGCAGTATTCAAAATATAGAAAGGCAGTACAGTAATAAAGCAAAAATAAAAGTGTAAACTAACCTTTCCTTCACAGCAAAAGTGTAGCAGAGTCTGGATGAGCCTTCTGGTAAAGGTCTGAAATGTTTTAGTCACTCCCCAAATAGAAATTTAGTCTTAGCTCCAACTCTCCTGTTAACAAGTGACAACCTTTAAGTGACCCTCTGTCTGTGGCGAATGAGTCCTTGACTAACTGGAAGTTCTTATTTCTGCCTGACTCGTGAACAGTAGAGAGAGCTGCAGTCCTTTGAAGTTTTAATACGTTTAAAACAGAAATGCAAGGCAAAAACACAAGGTAAAGAAAACAAACTACAGTATTCGCAAAAGGAAAGTGCAACAAGGTAATACAAAATAAAAGTAACCAACCTTTCCCTCACAGCAAAGTGTAGCAAGAGTCTGGATGAGCCTTTCCTGCAAAGCTCCTTAAAATGTTTTAGTTTACTTCCCTTAAATAAAATTTTAGTCTTCAGCTCCACCTCTGTTAACAAGTGATTAACTCAAGGACCTCTACGATGTGGAGAGATAGGAGGTGGTTGGACCTGGGTTGCGATGAATGTCTCCAGAGAGAGAATGTCCATTATAAAAAGTATGTGTGGTAAGAAAATAAATGATAGTTATAGAGTTTGAATTTAGATTTGCATGTGGGTGAAGGGTTAAGATGAATTATTCGCTTATGTAGACAGTTTAATGAAAAGTTGAAAAGTGAAGGTGATATGGTAAAGGTGCAGGTAGAAGGAGGATCTTTACAGAGGCTTAAAGTAAGGGAGTGAATATGAGGGTTTTGTAGGAAGGAATGATATGAGGTTAGTGTAGAAAGAAGTATGAGAAGTGGAGTGATAAAGAAATGAGTATACATGGTAGGGTATGAGATTATTGGGCATTTGGAGGGAGAGGTGAAGTATGGATAGAAATTGATGTGATTATAGATGTGGGTGGAGAGAGGATGTGAGGGAACTGAAGGCAGGAAGTGAATCCTAACAGTTGGTAGAGACAGGAAGGGGAGGGACTGGATAGTATAAATAAAATTGACTGGGGGTGGATGGGAATGGGGTAGGGTAGGGGGGGGCAAACAGAGAGAGGTAAACACCTAGAAGAAACAAAAAGTAAGCAGGTAACTATGTCAGTTGAGAGGACAAGACAGGTGGCGGGGTTGGGGCAGGCAAGTAAGATGGTCTGAGAAAGATCTGAAGGAAAGGGAGAAGAACAGTAGTATAAAGCAGAAGTGCTGGAGGGACAATTCAGAGTAGGAGAGACGAGTGAGGGAGTGGGCAGGGGTTTATAGGAAGCTAATAGAGGTAATAGGCAAGAACAGGTAATTGCAAGAAGGAAGGAGTACTGGTGAAAGCAGGGTAGAAGAAGAAACAGGGTGCAGCCCAGGGGTGTGCAAAGGAGTAGCCTACACAGGAGCAGCAATACAGGTATAATTGACTAATGCACTTAGCAGAGCTTACTTTAGCAGTCTTCTGTATAATTATGGCAGGAGGCATCAATGGGAGGACTTGACTCAAGGTTTGTCCCAGCAGGGTAAGTCTGAGGGCTTTGCAGTAGGTAGTGCTAACCTGAAAAAGAAAAAGGAGAGAAAAGGGGATAAGGTTAATTGAAACCCAAAGAATACGATACAAAGAGCAGCATGAGTGATAGTATGTAAGGGTGGGTAGTGTACTAACTAATGAGCAGGGTGTGTGGAGAAAAGGACTTGGTATGGAGTACAGCTCTGAGGACTACAGTTGGAAGGACTGGTAGGTGAGGGGCTCAGGGTGGAGGTAGAGTGCAGGTTAGAGTCAGTGGGCAGAAGTAAATGCTGGCAGAGTGAGCTGTTGATGATAGGTATGGGCAATAAGTGGAGAGGTACAGATAAGTAGAATGGGTAAGTAATTCAAGGAAACGAAAAAAAACAATCACAGAATAAACAATAGTACATATTAAGAACAGCAGCAATGTCTGAACTAAGGAAGCAAGTAGAGTAAATAAACACTGCAGTAGCTTAGGTAACTTCTCCATAGCATTTACACAATGTAACTAATATGATGGACTACCTTCTAACAGACAACAGCTGTAACGTACTAAGCCAGAAACATTATACAATAGTCAGTTGCAAGAAGAACATTGCTTACATCAGTAATTAAACAGGTTTGCCTGGTAGCTACTTGTCATTATACAGGTTAAAACTAGTATTGCATAGATTAAAGCAGTTGCGTTAGTGCTGGTAACAAATTGTAGCAGAAAGGCAGCTATAACCATGTTCATACAGGACTAGTAGTAACTCACTTAAAGCAATAAATGACTGCAGTCATGAGAAGTCACCATTTGTGTATCACTATGAACAGGATACAATGCAGAATAAAGGCAGCTTCCTAGACACTAATAGAAACAGTCGCTAGCGGACATAGACTTATATTAAACATATGTGTGGAATAGTCTTCATTTTAAACATATGTGTGGAATAGAATTCATTATCGGTTTACACTACAGAGTATAATAAACGCTGACTGTATTGCCGGGAGAGGGGCAAACTAACTGACCAAATGTGAGGAATTAACAATTGCCTAGGAAATAGTACAAATAGAAAACGCAGTCATGCACAATTGGCTGCTGTCCGAGAACAAGCAGGCTGCAATTGTGTAGTAGCATTAGTTTGTGGACGACAGGCAGCAAATTTCTCTATGACAACAAAAAGCATTCACTGCATATCAACAGAGTACAAACCGTAAATGTAGTCACAATATTGAGCTGATAATAGCTAATTTGTTAGAGCATAAAGCCTTTGGGTAGTAACCAGAGTTTCAAAATGCCACTTTAGGGCTTAGTAGCTAGGTTAAAATAGGTGAAGGCTGCTAGCCTAGCCAGATAGAATTTTGTAGATAATTCTGTCATTTGTAATATTAATGTAAACCACAGGCTTGTTGTCTTAATAGGTAAAAATAGTGTTACATGTGGAACTGGAAAAAATGTATCAACAGTGCACTCCACTGACCAAGTAAAGCATATTGTGACCCTTTGATGTTAAAACTCGGAGTCAGTAAGTCTAGAGTGAGGCATCCTGCCTAATGTTTTACGGCCAGAGTTAATTGCTAGAATGTGCATACATAAATGTCCTTTATTGCTCTGGTTTCTGCCCAGAGGTGAAGAATGTAAATGTAGTTTCTGTTAGCCTGGGAACCCAGGGAAATGTGAAGAATGATGTAATGTAACCCAGGGAAATGTGAAGAATGATGTAATGTAACCCAGGAAAATGTGAAGAATGATGTAATGTAACCCAGGGAAGTGTGAAGAATGATGTAATGTAACGCAGGGAAGTGTGAAGAATGATGTAGTGTAACCCAGGGAAATGTGAAGAATGATGTAATGTAACCCAGGGAAGTGTGAAGAATGATATAATGTAACCCAGGGAAGTGTGAAGAATGATGTAATGTAACCCAGGGAAATGTGAAGAATGATGTAATGTAACCCAGGGAAATGTGAAGAATGATGTAATGTAACCCAGGGAATTGTGAAGAATGATGTAATGGGAACCAGGAATGTGATTTTAAAAACAGAGAGAATCAGAGATCATTAAGGATTTTTGTCTTGACCATCCAACTGACCAAAGCACTGTCTTGCTATATAGGTAAGTTTATCTTAGACTTGTGTTTTCTCTTAGAAATAGCTAAAAACTAGAAAGATGAACTGTACTACTGAATTATTTTAAGTACGTCTCTGTGATCTCTGACCTTTTGACTAGCAATGTGTAGTAAAAAGTATTGTCTTGTGTTTTGACTATTTGTTATTAAATATTTTTAAACCCTTTCAACTGTGGCTGTTTTTGTAGAGATAATTTAAGCTCTTTAGAGTATTTGCATGCCTTTGGTAAATTGTACGAAGGCACTTCAATAGCTTTAGCCCTGGGATATACTAACAATTGGATAATAATAATGCACAGTAATAATTTGACACCATTTTAAGGGCCTTTGAGTAGCTGATAATTATTAGTGGGTGGTGGCAGCTGGTACTACCGTATAGTCTGGGAAAAAGGGGCACAGCTGGAGAACCTGTGCCAGCCTTCCCCAGGAGTGTCTGTGTGGTTGTATAAACTCTTCTCAAAGTGTGTGTCAGCTACTTGGGCAGGGACACAAAGCACTGGTTGGACAGAGAGGGTGCTGGAGGTTTTGGCTTGTCCACTAGGCTGAGAACTGGACCCTATAGCTGTGCCAGTGGGGAGTCTTATCGGGGAACCTGAAGAGCAAGGGAGCGACCAGCCCTGGACTGACTGTGATCTCTGTGTGCTGTTAAGGGAAATTGCACTTTACTGTGTGTATTTGTTCTTTCCTCCTATATGAGATGCCCCTCACTGGTGTTAGTGGTGAGGATTGAGGCTCCTTGATTACTGGGTCAGGGCATGGGCATCTCACACACACATATATAGTATGTGTGTGTGTGTGTGTGTGTGTGTGCACACACGTACATGTTTGTGTATCTGTATCTCTCTATCTCTACATTTTATATATATATATATATATATATATATATATATATATATATATATATATATATATTTACTATCAAAATTATGAATGTGGATGCTCCGCAGATGGAAAAATGAATGACAGATGTCCGAATTTCCATGTTGCCTAGGATTCCATGTTCAAAATTGCTATCAGCAAATGTTACTATGTATTTGCCGATATGAACTCGAACTACTGTACAGAGATCACAGTACAGTATGGTTTGGAATTCATCCCTTTCTACACTGACGTGCGATCTCGTACTTCGAATATATAGTTAGAGGGTGTGGGGTGCACAGCCCCCCCCACAGGTGGGTGCAGGAGAACTTGCCTCCCCTGCAAAAATGTGATATAAGGTGTAGGAGTTTCACGTAAGTGTGATCCTGTGTGGAAATCACATGTTCTGTTTGGCAACAGTGTCAAATCTGCTGAATTCAATTAGCTGATTCAACATTATGTCCAGTCATAGATTGTAACTTTCCTTCTTCCAATGTTTTGACCGGAATTTTTTTTTATGGTGACATTTTGAATGTAAACCTATCTATATACACATGAGATATATATATATCAGTCTCACACTGAAACACTGGGTGTTAAAGGAAGCACCTTCTGTGGTAAATGTAGACAATGTAAATTTATGGCCAAAACAACATCTTTTACTTCGGTCAATACTAAAAAGGTATTTGATATACGTAGCCTTATTACATGCAATAGTAGTTGGGTAGTTTACATGGCAGTTTGTCAATGTGGTGCCTTTTATGTGGGGCAAACTTCTTGTGCGTTGAAGCAAAGAATTTGCTTACACATTAGTGATATTAAGTGCCAACGCACACGAAGTGCGCTATATAAACATAAATTGGATCATCCCACATCACATTTCATTTTTATAGGCTTGGATAAAGTTACAGCATTTGATGTAGGGGATAGTCAAAAACATCACATGCTAACTAATAAGGAGCGTCGTTGGATCACTAATTTGGGGGCTATGTTTAAACCCGGATTAAATGATCATTGGTAAATTCAGTAAGTTCTATATAGTAAATAGTCCACGTTTGAGGTTCCTTAAGTATTTTTCTATATAGGTATAGGTATACTATTGGGACGGAATTTTCTGGATAACATCTTTATTTATTACAGGGTGGAGTTATCTTGTAAGCTTTGTTGATAAAAAAACATTTGCTCTTTGCAACATTCCACTTCATTCATATTTTGTTTATCACAGTTTGTTTTTTATTTTTCCTTTTTTATTTTGATTACATTAGTAATAGGGATGTTATTGTGGATGTATTAGTACTATTGACCATTTTGTTCAGTAGTTCTGTTTAATTGGGGTGTTATTTTTAAAAAATACTGCACTGTGCCTTTAATTTATGTATACGCACTTTGCGTATATTTAGACCTGCCTTTTCAGTCAGTGACTGCACACTGAGGACGCTGTGAGCGAAACCGGCCACCGGTTTGTGTTATGGGGCTGTGGAAGTCCTAATAAATCTTTTTTCTGCTTCAAGCTGGCTGTGCGAATCATTTCTTTGAGTGCTGGGATCTTTTGTGGAACTGTATATATATATATATATATATATATATATATATATATATATATATTTATATATATTTATATATGTGTGTGTGTATATGTGTACATACACACACATATATATGTATATAGAGGTTTCTAATCATAATCTGGAAACACATAATCGAGTCATCACATAGTCGAAATTTAATAGCAAAAATGAAAACATCAAAAATCAGGTATGTCAATCTGCTACTGTTGAAAAATATGTTGTCAAGGAAGCCAGGATACTTTGCATCATAAGGATTAAATAATGTATGAACCACAAATACAGAGCAAAGCATAGGTCACTGGCTTCATTAGGGACTGGTGATTCATTTGAAAGGATGCTAACATCTACTAGTATAATAGTCTGTAATGGTCTATGAGGATGACCTACAATCTCATGTAAATGTTTATTTTTTTTTAGTAAAAAGCGCTTAAAATAACCAAAGACCAAACAGTAGAAAAGCATCATAAAATCCTATCATCTCCTTACTAAATCTAGTGAATTTAGTGGCTCATGCTCTTACGATAACAAAAAGTCAAGGTGATGAGTGGTAAATGAGAAGTGAGGTAATATCAGTACACATGCATTGATGAGGCAAAAAGGGATGAAGCAGAACAAATGAAGGCTAATTACACCTAGTGACACATGCACTGATGAGGCAAAAAAGGGTGACGCAGAACCAACGAAGGCTAATTACACCTAGTGACACATGCATTGATGAGGCAAAAAGGGGTGACGCAGAACAAACGAAGGCTAATTACACCTAGTGACACATGCATTGATGAGGCAAAAAGGGATGAAGCAGAACAAATGAAGGCTAATTACACCTAGTGACACATGCACTGATGAGGCAAAAAGGGGTGGCGCAGAACCAACGAAGGCTAATTACACCTAGTGACACATGCACTGATGAGGCAAAAAGGGATGAAGCAGAACAAATGAAGGCTAATTACACCTAGTGACACATGCATTGATGAGGCAAAAAGGGATGAAGCAGAACAAATGAAGGCTAATTACACCTAGTGACACATGCACTGATGAGGCAAAAAGGGATGAAGCAGAACAAATGAAGGCTAATTACACCTAGTGACACATGCACTGATGAGGCAAAAAGGGGTGACACAGAACCAACGAAGGCTAATTACACCTAGTGACACATGCATTGATGAGGCAAAAAGGGGTGACGCAGAACAAACGAAGGCTAATTACACCTAGTGACACATGCATTGATGAGGCAAAAAGGGGTGACGCAGAACAAACGAAGGCTAATTACACCTAGTGACACATGCATTGATGAGGCAAAAAGGGATGAAGCAGAACAAATGAAGGCTAATTACACCTAGTGACATGCACTGATGAGGCAAAAAGGGGTGACGCAGAACAAACGAAGGCTAATTACACCAAGTGACACATGCATTGATGAGGCAAAAAGGGGTGACGCAGAACAAACAAAGGCTAATTACACCTGGTGACACATGCATTGATGAGGCAAAAACGGGTGACACAACAAACGAAGGCTAATTACACCTAATGACACATGCATTGATGAGGCAAAAAGGGGTGAAGCAGAACAAATGAAGGCTAATTATACCTAGTGTTTGCATTCTATGCCTGAACTGTAGTCTTTAATGGGGAAAGCAACATTTTGGAATTGTGGTAGCCTGAAGTGTAGTATGCAGGTAACTGTGACAGATTTTAATGTACGTGAGTCACTAGTTTATATGAGGGTCATAGAGGATAGAATGCATGCGAGGTATTGTAGCTTTTGTATATAGGGAGGAGACACAGTGGAATGAAGTGGTAAATATGAATGAGACAAACGTCACATGTGAGACAGGAAATGTCTGTCGTATCTGCTCAGGAATTGCT
Source organism: Protopterus annectens (assembly GCF_019279795.1). Classification (NCBI taxonomy): domain Eukaryota; kingdom Metazoa; phylum Chordata; order Ceratodontiformes; family Protopteridae; genus Protopterus; species Protopterus annectens. The sequence goes on along the minus strand of NC_056751.1, from coordinate 815,618,906 downwards.
CATGGTCTTATCCAAAGTATTAAAAAAAATAACAGAAAGGTATTATATTGTCTTATCAGAACAATCTATGGTTGGCAATTTGATAGACCAGACATTAAGTTAACTGGAGCTCTTTGGTTACGGATGTATTATCTGAGATACTAAACATTAACTGGGGCAGTATTGATGTGTGTGTCCATGACCGGGATGATTTGCAGTACTCAACAAACATTAGACTTAGGGCAGCTATTACTTTAAATTTGTCTAGGAAAATATCAACTTGAATTAAGTTTTCAAAACTGGGTCAGAGATAAGAGATATTTTTGTAAAGGAAACATATACAGAGAAGTGTACAACACTTAGTAAATATTAGGAAGCATAGAAAGAAGACAGCTTATCTCCCTTACAAGAAGTTAGTAAAACGTGAATTTTTATTTGGAGTCGGAGACTAGCTCTTGTTAATGTCCAGTTTTTACTGTTCATAACCCATGAGCTTTGTGCCTGTATGAGAACAGATTGAATCAGTATGAACTCACTAACAGACAATATAATATTCAACTTGGTGACAAATGTATTTACATTATAAGGCATCTGCAATTAGAGGGCTGTGAAATTTTGTCATCTGTCTGTGCTAGGTTCGTAAGTTATAATTCAGGGGTTTTCAATTTAGGATCTTTTTTTAACACAATTATTTTGGAGGTTCCCTTTAAATGTCTTGGCTTATATTACCTGAAAAAATATTTTTTTTCAAGTTGTGGTGGTTTATTACCTGATGTTTCATTAAATTTACAGAGTTGATATTAACTACAAATGTATTCCTGTTTTTAGAGTTTGGAAGAGTCATTTGATGATTCTGATTTTTTTTTTCAGACTGTAATGTTACAGGAAAATTATACCAGCTTCCAACTGTGTTGATGTGCTTTTCAAAATACTTTTAATACATTTTGTGCCTATTTACATTTTTTAGGAAATATGCATATTACTAGATTGTGAATGCAGCCAGTCTAAAGGTTAATGTTTTATTTGTTGCCCACGCAGTACACCGACAGAAATAATCAAGCAAATGTTTCTGCTAAGTGTGTATACACTAAAGTGAATGTAGTGTTAACATATCTTTGGTACCAGAGTCCATTACGTCATTCATTCTCAGAGACATGCTGTATCCTGTTCATTCATTCTCAGAGACATGCTTTATCCTATTCATGTTGCTTGGGGAGTCAGAGCTTTTCATAGCAATGGGCATAAGGCAGAGAACCAGTACAGAGCAAAATTCTAGTTCATTGCAGGACACATGCACACACACACTCACCACATTGATACTTAAGGGAAGTTTCAAGCATCGCCATTAACTTTGGTATGTGGGAGCAGAATCCCAACTAGACATGCAGATTCCACAGTCAAAGATATTACGCTAAGAACCAGAGAACCAAGCAGCCATGCTAACTGCTGTGGCACCGTACCACCATGTTCGCAAAAAAAAAAAAAAAAAAATGGTCGGTGCTTCTACCACATTCCTGTAACAAGAGACATTTTATGTATAAAGAAATTTCAGTGCATAGCTATTACTATAGCACGTTTCCAGAATGTCAGAAGTGAACAGAAATGAAATACATACAGTTGTTCTTCAATATTTAAAACCTTTAGGGACATTTTATTTTTATTTCATTCTTGAAGTGAATATGTTGCAACGCTATTCAGTGAAGTAATGCCCTATGTCAGGCTTTCAAACTAAACATGTATGATACGTGGCTTGGAAAATCCATCCTAAGGGTTTTAAAGAAATTTGATGGACTAATTTATTGCTTTTTATAGATGATGATTTATTGATGTTGCATAATTATTCTCTAAGCACTAAAATATTTAGCTTCAGTTGAATGACTCTAGATCCCAAGATACTGCTCAGTTTTAAACAATTGAAACTGCTAATTATAGCTTTTGTAAGGTAATGATATTGTTTTTTTTGCAAATTATTTATTTCACTTGGACTAATTAATCCCATGACATTGTATAACTGTAATGCTGTGTATCAGCTGAAGTAATAAATGTTTGCAGATGTGAATATCTCCTAAATGTGAGCACGCAAAGAAAGAAATATTTCAGTCATTTTGTCTTGCATGCTTTGTTTTATAAAAAAAAAGTCATTCGGCAATTCACAGCTTTGCTTTTTTTACTGCAATGCTATTCCTTGGCTGAATACTTGAACATCCCTTCCCCTTAACTCATGTGGATCTTGAGGTCACAACCTTGACGGGCACATTTCAAAGGCAGTCAGCTGTGCTGTGTGATTGCAGTAATATGAATTGCACAACTTATATTATTTATTGCATTTTGTTGACCAGGTAGATTAATCTGGCCCAGAGAACAATTCAGCTACACGCACACACACACACACACACACACACACACACACACACACACACACACACACACACACACACACACACACACACACACACACCGCTGTTGCTTTTTCCTGCTCTCTGCACTGTTTCACCTGCAAAAAAGAAGAAAAAAAGTGCAGTAAAACATATACACAGTGCGCTTCTAGCCAGTTTTAAGAGAATGCAGCTAGTATCAGAGAATCTTACCTTTTCCATGATTTTTTTCTCAGTCCACCTATAACATTACATGCTTTTTGCCGTGCAAAGTACTTAAATCTCAGATTGACGGGCAACTGTCATTGTACCATGTCTCCAGTGCTTTGAGGCAGACCACAATCAAGCCATTTTAACTTAATTGTACTGCGCAGTTTGTGCCATTCAGTAGCTCAATTACTACTTTATGTGTATGAAAAAAATTAACCTGAATAAGTAATGCAAGAAGTGCTTTATTTTTTCCCACATAATGATTTACTTACATACTTAAGTGTTTTATTTTCAGAAGTCCAGGTGATTGCTGTCTAGCCTGCCCACACAGAGGTATGTTGGTTGCCCCACATCTGATTGATGTGTAACTGGTAGATTTTATCTCCCCAGTTTTTTCCCTTGATTTTATATTTCAGTAGCTGTCATTCTCATCATTGAATGAAACAACAATAATGATTTTAGTGTGGCAACTATTTTCTGCTTTCCATCTTTCTGCCTTTTCTTTTCTCCATAGTCGTGTGACTGTGGAGTTAGTATGGGTAAGTGAAGTACACTTGTGTAAAATCTTACCATAACAGTTGATGTCCTTCTCTTCACTGTTGCAGTATTCCTTAAAGAAGGGATGTGCTGCCCTAGACAGAGATCTTGTTTGTGATGTATGTCACATTTATGCTCCATGCACAGAACGTAGGGCATAAAAGGGATGTACAGATATAACTACTCAAAAGTGAACTGCCTCAGAAGAGAACAGTCCCTGCACACCCAGAAAGGAAATAAATGCAGAATAAATGAGGGGGGTGGAGGGAGGGAGCCAATACTGCAACCGTGAAGAGAAGGACATCTACCATTATGAGTTTTTACACAAATGTACCATATCCTTCTATATCACTGTTGCAATATTCCTTAAAGAAAGGAGAGTAAAAATCCTTAAGAAGCAGAATGAGAGGTGGAAGCCTGAGAAGAGGCCTCTATTTTCCACAAAACATGTCTTACTTTGGGTATTTGGAAGGGTGGGAATTATAAGAATCAATCAGAGGAGGTTAGAAAGGATTGAAAAAAGAGACTGGATAAGCAATCCACAAAGAAACAATGGGGGGATATGTGTATACCTCCCAAATATGGAACAAAGTCTAGAAGATTTAGGATATTTGCTTTGTAGGTTTGTTGGGGAAGAAAGAGGTAACTGGGAATATGTAAGTTCCATGCAGACTACTCCATCAGAAATACTGGGCAAGCAAATTAGTATAACTAAGGAAATAATTTTTTTGTGTGATGATACCACATCAGAATTGCTTAGACATAGTAAGTCCTTGCTGAGTCTAATTATGGTGGCTGCCAAAAAAAAAAAAAGAAATTACAAGAAAGTGGAAATCAAAATCTAAACCAACTATACTAGAAGTAGTGACCATCGTAATAGAGAAAACAACTACAAATAGGATCTTTAGAAAAGGGTTAAGAGCAAGTTACATTAAAAAATGGGAATTATGGGAACAATACATGCAGAATAACATTCTGGGGGAGGAACGACGCCTAAACGAAGGCATGATTTCAGTGAGCTATGTTATGTTTGACCTTCAATGACAGGATAGATTATAAATGATGTATAATGTTTGGAACTAAAAATATGCCAAAATGTTTGTTTTCATTTATATAAATGTATGATTTCCTATGTCATAAGTGGTAATTTAATAAAGATGTTACCTGTTAAAAAAAAAAAAAATGATAATCCACACACACACACACACAAAAACCCCACTGTCCCACTCATTTATTCACAGTGCTGTACAACATTATTAAGCACTTTTATCTGAATTGAATTTGTACGTCACTTCCTTCCCTTTTATACCATTATATACATTAAAAACCCGCATGACCTTAAAATCAAAACCCCAAATCTTTATACTAGTGTTAGATATTTTTTCAATTAGGTCAAACTATGTTCTAACATGTCTGTTTAAATCATTGTTTTTGTCATCAGTGCCATTGCATAGTGGTGTTCATAGATCCCTCATTTCAGTCTTGGCTCTGTTTTGCCAACATAAAATGCGGGGCAATTCAAACAACTTGCAGTGTACATCATCCCACTTGGGGTGTAGCCAGAGATTTACATTTTGTACTCAAACCTAATGTTGCTGCCCCCACTATCCACTTGTTAGTTTAAAAATGTACTCAGCCCTGAAAATAATACCCCCGATACATGGGAAGAAGCATGCTATTTTCAGCTGTTACAATTTATTTCCACGAAAAGCTAGTTTTAGAGGTGTATTCCTTTTGCACAAGAATTCTCTGTGTACCTTTGTACTGTGAATATTAATTTACACAATTCTTAACATTGTGCTTTTTGAGTGTTAACATTTGCAAAAGATGCTCAGAAAAAAATTACTCATTTCAGCACACTGAGTATGCCTAGCTACACCTCACATTACAGTTATATCTCCCATTCACAGTAATCTCTCTGGGGTAGCTAGAAACATTAATATTTGTGACATCTAAAACATAGAGATGTTGAGAGCATGTCCACATGTTTTTATACCTGTTTTGTACAGAATCCCAGTACTACTTCCATCATTTCTTTCAAAGTATGCCTTAAAGTTCTTACTCCTTTTATACACAAGTTGGATTTGTCCCCAAAACTTTTGTTCACTGTCAAAGGTTCCAAAAACATACTCCATTTTTTATTCATAATATTATTTTTTATTTCATGGCTTTTACTATTACATGTACTTATCTTAGCCCCTGTGTAATTGTCCCCAGTAACCTTTTGCCTCCATTGTTGAGTGCTTAAGAACTAGGATTGTTGAGTACATGCTGAGATTTACTGCCCCAAATCTTGATTATTATTCTGTCCAATTAAAAATGCAGGGTAACACCTCTCAATAAATGTACGTCTGTGTTTTGCCATTTCACAGCCTAATGAGCTCACCCTTAAATTATTCTTCTGCCAGGTAGAGTGGCAGATGGTGAAATGCAAATAAATATTCAAAAAAGTAGGCTTTCTAAAAGTATTGTTTTCATAGCTTTTATTTTGATAAGCTTTAATGATAGTATTATCAAGAAAATCAATCTTATTCTCACTTATCTGACTCATTAACTTCAATAAGATATGTAATATTATTCAAGAAGGCCAAAAGTTATGCAAGAATTCTAGCTTGCCAGTCCACACTAAAAATATCCAAAAATTGTAGCTATGTATCTGCATTACGCCATTGTCTAGTACCAAAAACAAATGTAGTTTCCTAGTAACTAAAGGACTAGGTTGCAAACACTGGGATACAAGCAGCCCCTATTGCTGTGCCCCGTGTTTGCCTATTTAAAGGTGCAATAAGAGATGTTGATGTCATTTGAAGAAGTAATGCCACTAGAAATAACATCAACAAACCAACCCAGCCCTATCTCCTGTTGGAATCGCACTAAACAAGTCAATAATACCAATAGTTACTAAATAGGTATGATCCAAAAACTCACCAAATTGTTGCCTATATGCCTTCCACACACTTTACCTCTTCCCTCTCCCTCATATCAGGCATTTTGCTTGACATTTGGTTAAAAATAACCGGCAAAAATTGTCAATACCTGGGCAAGTAATCTGTGAAGATCAGGTTCCTATAAAAACACTATAGGTATCTAATTGTAATAAATTATAACTTGTAGCATAATAAGCATGTGACAACTGTCATGCTTTAATAAGGCTTGATTCAGTTAACTTTCAAGTAATACAAAACAAGAACTGTAGTTGTCTGCTTTAATGGTACATAACAATTTATTGCAGTAATTGTAAGTTTTACCAGTGAAGATTGTATTCCATAACTTTACATTAAGTTTTGCAACAGCTGCAAGATATTAACTTGATGAAAGTACAGAAAATACTGTACTGTAGTATGACATGTGGGCAGACTTGTATGAAAGAATCGAGACAAAAAATGTAAAACAATCATCCCAGAGAACCATCACACTTTCTGTCTTCAGCCAATACCTGCAAGCCTCATAAAAAAATTAACAGCACAAACTCAAACCCTGCTCTACCTCTGCTGTCAATCTCCCTCCTACATACCTCTTAGCAGCTGACTCCATAGCATAGCCAGTCAGCATCCTGATCAATCGATCCATATCTGAATCCAAAGCATATCCAGTCAGCATCCTGATCAATCAATCCATATCTGAATCCAGAGCATAGCCAGTCAGCATCCTGACCAATCAATCCATATGTGACTCCATAGCATACCCATTCAGCATCCTGATCAGTCGATCCATATCTGAATCCAGAGCATACTCAGTCAGCATCCTGATCAATCGATCCATATCTGAATCCACAGTGACTAACATCTGGAAAAAGTCCCATATCATCCCCATTCACAAAGGAGGTAACTCCACTGAACTTACAAACTTTCAACCTATAACAATACTTTATCCAATCTCTAAAATACTGAAAAAATATATTTATCTTCAACTCATGAAATACTTACAGCACAACATCTCCTTACAGAAATGCAGCATGGTTTCCATCCTGGCCACAGCACAACTACAGCCCTCCTAGCCTTCACTGATTACGTAAACAGAGCTACAGACACAGATTGCTATGTATCTGCTCTATTTCATGACCTCTCAAAGGCATTCAATGTGATGTCACACTCTTTACTCTTGAACAAGGTCTCTAACCTAGGAGTTACCCGACCCACACTAAATTAGTTCCACAGTTACTTACATAATCAACAACAAGCTGTAAAATGTTCAAATGTTATCTGTAAAATGTTCAAATGTTATCTCCCCCGTTCTAGCAGATCTCACTAGAATCCCCCAAGGATCCATCCTAGGACCCCTACTTTTTAAAATCTTTACTAATGACTTACATACTGCTTGTACTAGTGGAACAGTCATACAATATGCTGATGATTACACAATAGTCTGTACCTCTCGCAGACTATCCCAGCTTTTCTCTGATACTCAACAAACTTTTTCTGCTGTTGAATCCTGGCTTACTAACTGCCAGCTATTCCTCAAATCATAAAAGTAAGCTGCTTCTTTTTCAGCCAAAGAGCTGTACTACTAAACTAAACTACTTCAATATTCCCTCTGAGGATAACTCCACTATTGAAATTGTCCACCTCACCAAGCTACTAGGTGTAGCAGTAGATGATCACCTATGGTTTGACCTCCACATTCAATGAAACATAAAGAAAACCCACAAGAAATATGGCACGCTATATAGAAAGAAACACACCCTAGCCGCTTCTTCCATAACCACCCTCACCAAAACTTTTCTTCTGCCCTCCCTACTTTATAGCGCACCAGGACTTACCAATTTACAGAGCTCCTCTTGATCCAAAATGGAACAGTGCTTTAATAAAGTAGTCAAGTTTGCCACCAACTCAAAAACTAGAACCTACCACTGCTTATCATTAAAAAAACTAAATTGGCTAGAGCTCCCAACTGCCTACTATATACCCAGATATTAACACTCCACAACATGGTCTACAAACCTCTAGCCTGCCCATCACTAAATAATTCAAACCTTACAACCCAAACAGAACACTTAGGTCTACAGATAAAGAGCTTCTCTCTATATCCAAACCCTCTAAGACAGCTGGATAAAACCTCTATTCCCACTACTTTGCAAAAGCATAGAAGTCTGTTTCACTTAACTGTGAGAACTACTACTAACCCACTTGTCTTTAAAATTGTACTGAAACAATACATGATCAGCTCCTGGCTGTGCCCTTGCTCTGATTAGGTTCATAGGTGTGTACTAGGCTAATGGCCCTGGAGCCTTTGCAAGCCCATAGGATTACCCTGGCATCGTGTCACCTGACCTTAGCTCCTAGTGCCTCTGTCGTGCAGAGCCACTGGAGTGATCCCCAGGGTGAATTTTCTATTTTCCATCCACTCATCAAGATTTCTCTTGAAGAGGGCCAGTGAGGTGTTCTGATTGACATGTATGGGAAGTCTCTTCCATAGCATGGGCAGTCTCTGGGTTATGAACCTGTCCCTCCAGCTTGTTCTGTTGATTGTGGTAATGAGGTTGAGCTCTCTGGCGTATGTAGTACAGAGAGATTGGGATTTCTTTAGATGTAGCATTTCTAACAGAGCTGGGTCAGACATGGCTTTGTAAGTCAAGCAGAGATTGCCTCTAAGTAGGCGATATGAGACAGAGAATATCTGGGAGTTTATTTGTGTCTGTCCATATAGGAGAAGTGTTTAAAGCCTAGGATCTTCTTTGTGGGGTACATTTGTGGCCTCTCCAGTTGGTTCAGGTGTCTAGTGAGGTGCATGCCAAATGGGGCATTGTACTCGATGATTGGCCTAATGAGGGAGGAGTAGAGGGGAGACAATGACCTCTTTCTTCCTGGATGCAAAACCCTTAGTAATGAGATGTGCCACATAGAAAGACTTTCTGACCACAGTGACAATGTGGTGGTCAAAAGAGAGGTTGCGGTCAGCCTGTGTTCTCAGATCTCTTATAATGCTTTCTGTGTTCAGTGGACTACCATCGATGTGGTAATTCATGGGAACCATATTTTTCCCAAAGGGGGATGACGACACATTTTTTGGCATTGAGCTTAAGACCATGGTTCTGACACTAGTTGGTCTCAGTGAGGTCTTTCTGTAGCTTGTCAATTTCACTTGGGGAGTTAATTATGGCTCTCACCTTGCAATCGTCTACAAACATTGCCAGCCAGAGTACCTTTATGTTGGCCTGGACTTCAGAGAAGTAGCTACCAAACAGAAGAGGACCCAGGACTGAACGCCGTGGGACTCCACATGTGACTGGTCAGCAGTCTGATGTGGAGTCAGCTTCTTTCACACTGTGGGTTCTATCTGTGAACCAGTTTGCAACCCACCTAGTGATATAGGGGTTGATGCCTAGCTTAGTCAGTTTTTCTATGATTCCTGAGTGGGGAATGGAATCAAAGGCCTTGTCCAGATCAAGATAGGCTGTATGAACCACCTTGCCTTCATCCACAGCTCTGTTGACTAACTCACATAAGTCAAACAGGTTGAGCAGGCATGATCTTCCCTTCACAAATCCAAACTGTGTGGGATCCAGAGTTTGGAGATTCCCTATATCCTTGTTTATTAGGTCCATGATGATGCATTCCATAGCTTTGAATAGCAGACTTGTCAGGCTAATGGGATGGTAGTTCCCAGGGTCTGCAGTCACTCCTCCTTTGTGGAGAGGGATGACTGTAGCAGTGCACCATTCAGTAGCGACAAAGCCTGAGGTGAGGCTGTGAGTCAACAGGGCACACAGGTGAGATGCCAGTTCACTCTGTAGTTCATGCAGAACACAGCCAGGGATATTGTCAGGTCCCATAAAAGCTGTATTCTTGGCCTTGGACAGTGCTGTTTTAACCTGTGCAGCAGTAATACTGTGTGCCTGGATATCTACTGGTATTGTGATTGGTCCTTTGGTGGGGGAAAGAGGGGGAAAGTTGGCACTGAATCTGTCGGACAGTATATTGGCAGTATCTGTTGGCTTGGTATAGGAGGTGCCATTGTGCAATAGCTCTGGGCAAATCTGGGTATTGATGTGGAGATTCTTTAAATAACTATAGAAGGCCTTGTGTTTGTCTTTACTATCTTTTGCAATTCTGTTTTCATAGCTAGCTTTAGATGATGTGATGAGGGATCTCAACTTTGTTGAGGCAAATAAGGGAGTTTTTCCAGTCATGGGACTTCACCTTATTCCACATCAGTTTCCTCCTTCTGTTGTAGAGTTTATTTATGGCAGGGGACCACCAGATTGGCTTCCTTTTTTTTGGAGGAGAGAGTCTTGGTTCTGTTGGGTATGGCAAGATCCATGCATTTGTGTACGTGTTTATACAGGGCATTAGTGTATGATTTGGTGGTCATGAAGCTGTTCTCCAATTGCACGGGTGCCATGAAGTTAGCCACCTCTGTTTTTAGGAACCCAAAGTTAGCTTTGGAGAAGTTTTTCATGGTAGTTACCTTTGTGGGGGGGGGGGGATGTGGATTTCCAAGGTGATTAATTTATGGTTGGATCTAACCAGGGAGGAGTTGACTATTGGCATAGAGCAACACTCACCCCTGTTAGCAATGACCAAGTCAAGGATGTTGCTACCTCTAGTGGGGGTAAGAACGAGCTGGTCCAGGGCACTGGAATTAATGAATTCCAGGAAACCTTGGGCAAGTGTATTGTTACATGAGTAGTTTTCCCAGTTAATGGAGGGGTAGTTGAAGTCGCCCAGTATGAGAGTGTTAGGTTGGACCCTAATATTCTCCAAGGTGCTTAGGAACATGGAGTGTGAGGTTTGGGGCAAGTAAATGATCCAGGCTAATCTCTTCTCGAGATCAAACCAAACTGAATCTCTCTCTCAGTCTTTCTCTATCTGTACTTCATCACTCTGTTTGATTTACTTGTATATCTTGTAATGTTTGTTTTTCTTATTAATATAAATGAGTAGTTACCATCTGCCTCATAACAATGTACCTGCTTACTTGAAACTCATGTAATTACAAAACCTTGTTCATGCCTCCTCATAATGATGATAACATTGATCTGTAGAGCAGAAAATCATTTTGCAGAGTGAGTGGTGCAACATGTAGCACATTAGGTGCAGAAGGCTGTGGGATCTATTCCCACACCATGTAGATCGATTACTGACACTGCAGTGCAGTTACCTGATACCATGGCCAAACTTCCCCTAATAGTATAAGTGTAAATACGACTTCTGGTCTCTCCTGAAAAGTGGCTTCTAGCCTAGTTTAACTGTCCCAGTAAACGAAGAATAAATAAATAAATAAAATAAAAAAATACTGATACAAATAGCACATTATCTATAACCTGTTCTCTTGCAGTGTTTTTTTTTGTTGTTTGTATATTGTACTATTTTTTGCATTAAAACTTGCAGATTTTATTTGTATCTATTCAATATCTGCATGCAGTTAATTTGTTCTGCATCTGCAATGGTCTGTTTTGTGTTTGATTATTTGTGTGTACTGTGGAGTGCCATGTAAACTGTTCTATAACATTTGAAATTACTTACTTTGGATTACTTCATTTTCTGTCTGGGCCAAAGCAAGTGCCTTATATTTATAAATCCATCATCAGGATAATTCAGAGTCTTGTTCATAAATTTATGATATGATTGGGTAATGTGAGAAAACAATCATGAGATAGCTTTTAAACAAGGTTGTTGTAGTTATAATCTTATGATGTGCTGACTAAGCCTCAGTTTGAGCCCATGTGTTGCTAATGCTCTCTGCTTTCATGTAAACGGTAGTCCGATCCTTACTGTATTACATTGTTTACATGACTGATTGTATAAGACATGTTATTAGTTGAGTGTCCCCACTCTGGTTCTATGCATGTTATTAAAGTAAGTGCATACCTGCGGGTATTAAAGGAAGGTGATTTTGAGTTTCAACGTGTAATCAGTTTTATACACATGGTGTGCAATTCAGTAGAAATGAGTCTAGCTGTAAACTAATGAGAGAGGCAAGGGATGTTCTTCATCTCACATTGCTGCAGTCCTTACACTTGGGTAGTCCGCTGTCCTCGGTCGGCCCGAATACCAAAGTATAAGGCGTCTGACGTCAAGACGCCAGGGTACAAATGCGCATGACCGACGCCATATCCTCAGTCTTTTGCCGCATGGTCCGATGCAGAAGCAAGGTTGGCGTTCTGAAATTTTTCCAGTCGGAGTTTCAGACCGAATCAAAGTTGGGAATATTTTGGTTTTTTTCTTGCCTCAGTATTTTACCGGATGTCAGAAAAAGTGAATAACTGTATTTCTTGTGGGAAACAGATACCTCATAGGGATTATCATACCTTGTGTATACCTTGTTTAGGGCCTGAGCACGACGTTGTTGGGTGTCGCTCTTGTGCTAGATTTAACAAACGCACTATAAAGAGAAGACTAGATTGTGCCAGGTTAGTCTTCGGGAAGCGGTGCAATTATAAAATGCCGTCGGATGCTCCGACGCCCGCTTCGTCGAAAAAGCGCAAGGACAAAGCAACTATAAGCCTAGGTTAGAAGAACCGTCCGTCCCGGACGCCGGTTCTTTAGAGGGCTCGGTGGAGCTGGAGGTTCAGCCAGAAGTTTCTTTGGAGTCCCAGGGAGAGACTTTATTATTACAGGATGTGTCCTCTCAGGAGGTAGGCCAAGCTGAAGGGGCTTCTCAGGTAGCTGTTCTCCCCTCCCTGCCTAAGGTGGTTAGGCCCTCCCCTTCTGTTTCCAAGGCTTCTCCCAGAGGCAGGCCAGGTTTAGCTTCAGCTGGTGTCACCCCTAGTTCTTCAGGGTCTGTGCCCAAGAAGCATATGCTTAAAATGGCAGAAGATTTGATTACTCTGATTAGAGGTTCTATGCCCCCTCCTGATAAGAGGCCTAGGGTGGAACCTGAGCTTGGGAGTTTTGAGCAGGGTTCGATGCTTCGAGTCTTCGCTGAAGACTTGCAGGAGTATTCTCCTTATTCTGATTCTGATGTGGATGATTCTACTCCTTCTGCTTCTCCTCCTGAGGATTTTTCTTTTTCAGAGACTCTTCATTCCATGAGGGAGCATTTTAAATGGGAAGGTCAGGACTTCTCTGAGTCCAGGAAAAGGCTTAGGGATTTTTTGTTTCTACCCCAGCATAGGCCTTTAGCTATACCTCCTGTTCTGGATGTGGTGGAAGATGTTTTTGCAGAGGCTTCTCTTAATCCTGATTCTTTGCCTCCTGCTCCAGTTAAACCGGATAGGTATTATAGGGTGCCTGAAGCTCATAAGTATCTTTTTCAGAGTCCTAGGGCAGACCCAGAAACTGTTTCTCAGGGGCCTAAAGGTGTTAAGGCTTCGGTTGTTAAAAATCCAGTTCCTCCAGATAAAGAGGCAAGGGCTTTGGATAGATGGGGAAAGAAAGTGTATACTTCTTCCACTTTAGCCATGAGGGCTTTGAATTGCCAGTTTCACATGTTGAAATACCAAAACTATCTCCTTTCACAATTAAAGTCTAAGGTTGATGCTCTGGCGGAGAGTATTGAATGTAAAGAGTTACAAGATTTAGTACATGTTTCTGAACAGGTGGGTAAGCATTCCTTGCAATGTGGTTTTGATGCTGTACAGGCCTCTTCGAGGGTGGCTGCCACTGGTTCTGTTCTCCGCAGGCATGCCTGGCTGAGGGATCAGAATTTAGCTGAGCATGTTAAGACAAGGATTTTAGATGCTCCTTTACAATCTGATGTGTTGTTTGGTTCTCCTGTTGAAGCAGTTTTAAAGAAAATGGAAGACAAGGCTAAGTCTATGCAGACTGTTAAAGATTTTTTGCAGGGTCAGCCTCCAAAGTTTAGTAGAAATTGGCCTACCAAGGGGTGGACATATCCTGCTTATGATTCCCAGTCTAGGGGTAGGTCTAGACGTGGTAGGGGCAGAGCTCAAGGCTCTTTTAGGCCTAGAACAGGGAGTTCACCTGCACAGTCTTCTGGTGAGGGCAGGGGTCAGTCCTTTCGTAAACAGACCCAATGACCTGCCTTTTCAGCTGCCAGAGCCTTCTCGCCTGGCAGCACCTTTGGGAGGAAGGTTGGCACTTTTCAAAGAAAATTGGAGTTTAATTACCCAAGACAGATGGGTATTGGATATCATTCACCACGGTTACAGGTTTTATTTCCATACCTTGCCTCCTTTCAAAGGCATGCCAGACATTCCTCCTCCACAAAGAATAGAAGCTTACAAGCAAATTTCTCTGTTACTCCAAATAGGGGCCATACAGCCGGTTCCTATGCCAGAAAGGGGCCTAGGATTTTATTCTCGCCTGTTCCTAGTACCAAAAAAGGGGAACACGTGGAGGCCAATTTTGGATTTATCTATCCTCAACACTTATCTGGACATTCACAAGTTCAAAATGTTGACGTTACAACAGCTTTTACCTCTGCTGGGCAAAGATCACTGGATGGTAACTTTGGATCTTAAGGAGGCTTATCTTCATGTTCCTATCAGACTAAGTTGCAGGAAGTATCTGCGTTTTCGAGCTGGGAATTCTCACTATCAGTTCTCTGCATTGCCCTTTGGCTTATCTACTGCGCCCAGAGTATTCACGAAAGTTCTGGCTCCAGTGATAGCTTTCTTCAGACTAAGAGGAATTCAGATCTATCCTTATTTGGACGATTGCCTGATTCTGGCTCAAGGGAAGGACGAGCTTCTTCAGCATTTGGAATATGTGATAGCAGTGCTAAGATGCCTGGGGTATTCTGTGAACGAAATAAAGTCCAGTCTAGTACCCTCTCAAGACATGTGCTTTCTGGGTGTGAGACTGAATACAGCAACCCAGATGGCCTTTTTGACCCCGGACAAACAAAAGAATCTTTCCCTTTACTTCCGTCAACTATCTCATCAGTCCGGGCTGACTGCAAGGACAGTTCTTCAAGCCTTAGGGTTCATGGCATCTTGTATTCTGGTGCTTCCCAATGCCAAACTGCATATGAGGAAGCTGCAATGGTATCTCAAAAATGTATGGACACAGCACTGCCAAGATCTGGACACTGTCATTCAAATAATACCTTGCATTCAAAAGGAATTTTTGTGGTGGGCTCAGGAATGTCACCTAAACAAGGGACTCTCTGTGACCCGGCCAGAGGCGAGTCAGATTCTAACGACAGATGCCTCAGACAAAGCTTGGGGAGCTCATCTGAATGGAAAGTGGATACAAGACAAGTGGCCTGCCAGACTACAGCATCTACATATCAACTTGAAGGAGATGTTAGCAGTCCAGTTTGCTTTAATGGCTTTCAAGGATTTACTTCTTCCAGGGCAGGTGTTGATTCTAACAGACAACACAACTGTCATGTGGTACATCAACAAGCAAGGGGGAACACATTCTTATCCTCTATGCAGGCAAGCAATGATTTTGTGGGACACTGCTCTCAGTTTGCAACTAAATCTTCAGGCAAGGTTTCTGCCGGGAGCACAGAACTCCTTAGCAGATGTGTTAAGCAGGCAAATCATGGATCCCCACGAGTGGCAATTGGATCCTCATGTATTTCGGAAATTGACAGTGTCATGGGAACTCCAGACATAGATCTGTTCGCTTCTCCTCTAAACCACCAGCTGCCAAAGTTTTGCACGAAAAGGTTTCAACACACAGCTTGGAAAGTGGATGCTCTTTCTTTCAGTTGGAAAAATCTTCATGTGTATGCCTTTCCGCCTCTGCCTCTCCTCCCAAAGGTACTTCTAAAGGTCAGACAGGACAAACCAAGGATGATCTTAATAGCTCCAGATTGGCCTCGGCAGCACTGGTACCCATTACTGAGAAGTCTGGTAAGGAAGCCTCCATGGCCTTTACCTTTGATTCCACACCTGTTGTCTCAGAAGGACGGTCATCTACTCAATGTCAAGCTTCACTCTCTTCATCTAACAGCCTGGCATATTCTGTTTTGAACCATAGCAGGTCTCAACTTCCTCAGCAAGTTTTGAATGTGATTATGGAAGCTAGAAGACCTAGTACGAGGAAAGTGTACGCAGAAAAATGGAAGAGATTTTTATTTTGGAGTGCAGCAAAGGATTTGGATGTTTCTGAGCCTAATTTGAGTGTGGCTCTTCAATATCTTACTGAGTTATTAGACAAAGGTTTGTCTTTCTCTTCCATTAAAATCCATGCTGCAGCAATTTCAGCTCACTATGATTGTGACCCACCGTTGTTTTCTCATCCTTTGTTCAAGCAATTTCTTAGAGGGGCAAAGAATATAAGACCCCCACGAAGAGCTCCTACTCCTGCTTGGGACCTCAATTTTGTGTTGGAGAAACTCACTCTACAACCTTTTTAGCCTGCAGCTACTGCTGAGTTGAAGTATTTGTCATGGAAGACTGCTTTTTTGTTGGCCATTACCTCTGCAAGAAGGGTTTCTGAATTGCAGGCCCTTATGGCGGTTGAGCCTTTCTTGATTTTCCATAAGGATAGGGTATCTTTACGTACTAATCCTTCCTTTATGCCTAAAGTGGTTTCTAGTGTGGCTTTAAACCAAACTATTCATTTGCCTACTTTTTATGCAGATCCCCAAAATAAGGGGGAAAAGATTTTGCATACTTTAGATGTACACAGGCAGTTGCGTTATTATTTAAGCAGGACTAAGGATTTCAGGCAGTCTCAGCAGTTGTTTGTTTCTTTTGCTTTGAGTTCTCAGGGCAAGCCTGTGTCAAAACAAACTATTTCTAAGTGGATTGGGTTTTGCATTGCTTTCTGTTATTCCCATCATGGCAAGGAGATTCCAGCTGGGATTAGGCCTCATTCCACTAGGGCTACTGCCACTTCTACAGCTTTTCTAAGGGGGGTGGCAACTAAGGATATTTTGGAGGCAGCTACTTGGAGTTCAGTGCATACTTTCTCTAAGCATTACCACCTTCCTCTCTACTTTAAATCTAGGGCTGGTTTTGCCACTGCTATTTTACAGGGCATTTTGGCAGCTCCTGCTTCTTTATGATTTGCCATCCTCCCTTACCTCTGCTTTGGGATTCTACCCAAGTGTAAGGACTGCAGCAATGTGAGATGAAGAACATAGTACAGTTTTGTACCTACCATAAATGTAGATGTTCGAAGATCCACATTGCTGCAGTCCAATTTACCCTCCCTCCTTCCCCTCTGTGTTTAGGGGTGGTTGTGTGGGTTGGGTTGTTATTTTGTAAATATGTATATATTGTACATATATTTGGTGCAGGGGTGTTTGGTGTGTGGTTGTTTTTTGGTTTGGCCTTATTTTTTTAGGGTCTTCTGACATCTGGGGCAAGAAAAGACTGAGGATATGACGTCGGTCATGCGCATTTGTACCCTGACGTCTTGACGTCAGACTAATATACTTTGGTATTCGGGCCGACCGAGGACAGCGGACTACCCAAGTGTAAGGACTGCAGCAATGTGGATCTTCGAACCTCTACATTTATGGTAGGTACAAAACTGTACTTTGTGTGGGATAAGTACATTTAAAATGTAACATATTAGTCTTATTTCATGGCCTGTAATTTCAGGAGAGAGTGAGTGTACACGTTTGAGATGGCTAAAAACAGTTTGCATGAGTGACTATTCATCATAATGTTAAGGAAGTTTTACATTTTATGGAATTGAGTGCAGTGGTAGTGTATGTGATTTTGTAAAAAATGACTGAAAAAGAAGGTTGTAATAATAGAACCAGTATATTTAGTGTATGATGAAATACATTTGTTTGTAATTGTTAATAGCAGCAAAATGGGATTTAGTTGGCATTATTGGGGTGAAGTATAAGGTATACAAGATGAGATGGTTAAAGCTGAAATGGCATTCGATAGATTAGAAATGCTATCGGTACAGTTATAGGTGTAAGGTAGAAGTCACTACCAGTAGTGTGGTTATAAGTGAACACTAAGCTGATACAATTAGAAGTTAGTATCGGTAATAGTGTAGTTGTTACGGTAAACAGAATGTATCAGTTAAATATGTAGGTTCTAAGAGTGTGTATTAATGCAATGACTGCCCATTAGCATTTAAAAAGTAGCATGCTGATTGGTCAGCCCAACCAGAATGCCCATTGTAAATCTGAGCATGTACCAACAGAAAAAGGTCTGGTTACTCGGACTTTTTCCATTGGTATATACTGTAATTTAAAAAATTTTTAAAACAAAAATAAATAAAATTAGAAATCCGGAGTCCAGACATACAAGCAAGACAGGATGGAGAAAATACTAGGTAAATCAGGTACGTTATTTAAAACTAAAGGCACGTGCCTGATTTTCCTTATATTTCATTCATTCTGTCTCTCTCCTACACCTCAACTGTCCGAAACTTTTTTTTTTTTTTTAAATGGAACAATGGAGACCTTCCTTTCTCCATTGCTTCCTTTCCAAAGCAGTGATGTACTGGGTAAGCGTGAGAACACAAGTCCCATATGCATGCACAGTACATGAAAAAAGCAGCAGTTCACAAAAACATTTTTAGTATGCCTGACCAAAACATTACTTTGTTGGTAAACACTCAAATTATAAAACTGAAAATTTCCTTTAAAAGCTCAAACATATACTTTATAGTTTTTCAGAGGAAAATGTTTAATAGTCACAATAAAACAAAAAAATACATAGTCTAAATGACCTAAGATGGATTTAACTTTATTGTCTTTAAATACTAATGGCTTAAACAATCCTAGCAAGAGATCAAATCTACTGAAATATTTAAAACTGAACAAAGCACATATTGTCTTCCTTCAAGAAACTCATTTCAAAAACAAATGACAATTACAAATGGAATCCTAAGGAATATATGATATCGGCACAATCTACTTATAAGACAAAGACAAAAGGGGTAACAAGTTTATGAAAAACAAATGTGATTAACCCAGAAATCATTTATAAGTATGAAGATAAAGAAGACCTTGTGGCATTAGTAATAGTTAAAATATAGTAACAGAATATGGACCCTAGCCAATCTATACTGGTTCCCAGGCATTGGAACAGGAACTGTTAAAAAACACTTGGATTTCATTTCCAATAATTATAAAGGCAACTTAATATTAGGAAGAGATTTTAACTGTATGTTTGATATTTCTGAAACTACAAATAAAAGACCGCTGCATACATCTGCTGTATCAAAAGCTTTAAACAAGTGGGTAGAATAATTTCATCTTGTAGATACTTTCAAATTTAAAGAAGATAAATCTTTGTTGTTTTCCCATCAAGATCACAGATTTGGTATCCAAACTAGAATAGATAAAATATCACTCTAAAACTATTAATTTCTCAATCACTCCCTGGCCCTTTTCAGACCACAATTCATTGATACTAAAACTTCAAAATTGGTACAAACCATTAATCTTTAACTCCAGAATTCCAGCATATATAACTAAAATTAAAGAGTTCAAACCCTGGTTATTATCTGAATTACAGTTCTTCTTAGATATTAATTACATCACAGGCACAAATAAAATAATGATGTGGGACTCATTAAAAGCTTACATATGTGGTAAAACCTTAACTTGGTATAAAAAAAATCAGAGAATGGGATTCTAAATTATTAGATCTACAATCCAAACTTTTGTCAGTAAAAGCTGAAAAAAATCAAAATCATTTGGAGATGAAAAAGAAAGTAGAAGTATTAAATAGTAAATACAATGAAATTCTAACATATAAAACTAGTTTAGCTTTAGAAAAACTAAAAAGTAATACCTTGGCCACTTCTCCCAAATATCTACAAATTTTGTGAGGAATACACCAAAAATATGAGGAAAATTTTAGATGTTCTATGAAAGTCAGAAAGTTGAGAAGTTTGGTTGGAAGCGGGTCCATGTGGATAAATGGAATCAGCAAGAGAAGGAGGGGCAGTATTGATGGAAGTGAATTCATCCTGTAGCCTTGGAGAGTACCTTCACATTGTGGAACCTGATTTTTTAAAAAAACAAAATCTCACTAAGATTACATTGAACTATAGTCTGTGTTTTGCATATTGTGGAGAAAGGTAGGTCAACAATGAATAAATAAAAATTGTATGCATAGGTCCAGGGATAAAAAAGTACCCAGTCCTGGTTTATGTACTGGTGTCCAGACTAGAAAAAAGCCAGTGTAGAATCATCAGAATATGGAAAAATTCAAACTACAGGGCAGGCCACACTGAGGGTGGCCCCCTGAGGTAGAAAGAGAGAGATATCCACCATAAAAAAGAAGGAAGAAAAAAGACGGAAGAAAAACTGATAGAACCACAAAAAGCAAGAAAGGAATAACCAAAGAGTCACAGTCCAATGTTTAATTAAGAGCATTTGTGTCTTTATTATTACTGAACAGGAAAGGAAAACAGTGATCCTTGTGTGTGAATTGAATAATAGGACCCCCATACTTTGTGTGGTTGTCAGTGCTACTGTACCAACAAGGATCTTTAGACAGTTAGGTACTTGGATTCCTCCAAGAGCAGTTTCTCATTTCAGCTAGGATAATACCATTATGGTGATTTTATACACACAAGCATCCAGTGCAGTGCAAACTGTGAACCTAGTATTTTTTTAACAACTAAACTGGAAAGGAAAACAATGACCCCCATCTGCAACTGAACCCAGGACACTGGGAATAGAAAGATCTTATATTCTTACTCAACAATGTGACAAACGTAGCTCCAGAGATATTTGAAGATAAATACAAGCAAGGACATCCACGCATGTTAAATTTCAAAATAAAAATAAGATCACAGAAGTAGATGAAAACATGTAGTGATTCAGAAATTAAACAAGTAGAAATCAAAGTGTTGGACCAACTGCAAAGTGAAGGATTTGGAGTAGAACCTCGGATAGAGGCAATAACATGACATGACAGGTAAATAGAGTTGCCAGCTCTTGGGATGCTGAGAACTGGATGAAAGCCACTCCCTCTGCTCTGCCCAGGCCCAACCCATCTCTACCCATAACCACTCCCATTTTATGATGTAAAAGTACACAGCATTAGGGGGGCATGACCCTTTTAGTCCATTTTCATGTGCTTAATCTATGTATTGTATAATTATTTTTTTTTTTTTTTTGTGGAGTATCTCTGACTTGGACTCCACCGTATCGCTTTAGCGATGCTTTTTGTGAAACAATAAAAACAAACTCCAGCATTCTTCCCATGCTTCTACACTGAATACTGGAGTTTGTACCGTGCTATCTAGACTACTGCAGAATCGTTCTGATTTCCAGATAATCCGGGAAAATACTGGATAGGTGGCAAGCCTACAGGTAATGAATCCCCAGATGGTAGAGCAGCAGATGGAGTGGGTTACATTTGAAGATGTACCACAGGGTGATGTTATGGAATCTAAGGAGACTTGCATTAAAGTCTAGTTAGAATTGCACAGCAAGGTGAAGAGCAGGAAATAAAGCAGAGAGGATGTCTTCCTTCCAGAATAAAGTAATCTAAGGAGGCAAGACCTGTTTAATTTAATTGAAAAGGATATACATAATAAGATAGAGGAAAGAACAATTACAGAAAGTAACACCCAGAATGTTGTAAGTCTGGTAGAACAGATTAACACAGTAACTGGGACTGTTAAGAGAAATGCATTTGATACAAATAAATAGAATATAGTACTGTACAGCTAAATTTATAACTGATAAATTATCACAAAAATACAGAGTAATGGAGGAAAGGAAGAGAAGAATTAGAATGCCACCATGGAGGTACTGAATAGAGAAAGCAATAAGGCAACTAAGTTAGAATATATCACAATTAGAAGAATACAGAAAAAGAAAGAGGTCATCACAGATTGTTATACAGATGATATGGTAAAAGCACCGTACCAAATAAGAAAAGAGCAAGATTTTATTTAATTTCAAGTAGTAAACTAAAATATCAGCACATATACCAAGACATTCATTAAAAGTTGCACCGCCAAACATAATGGAAAAGTAGAAAACAATCATTTTGTTCATGACTGAAAAAGGGTTTAGAGAATTGTGAAACAAAGCAAAAGTAATACTAAAACCACCCAAAAAGAAGAAACCAATACATTTTTGAGAAGTATTTATGAAGACCCTGTTGAAAATAACAAAGATGTTGCAGGGATAGCAGTTGGCTATGACACAGTAGCAAACCAGTTTACAATGAAGTTTTGATAAAAGACAAATTATTATCCCATTGTTAAAAATCAAAAGGGGGTTATTCCAGGACGATTGTTTGTCAACAATGGTGTTTAGTCTTGAGCTTAACCCAGTAAGCTGTTTACTTTAAAGTCAAGGCTTTAGATAGAGCTTAACTTCCAAAAAACAATCTTCTCTAAAGATATCTTATATAGTTTATGTGGCTGATATAAAAGTATATAGTTCATTATGGTATAAGAAGGATATTTGTTTTTAATAAATGTGGAAAAGTAATGTATATAGCAGGAAAGTTAAAGCACCAAGAAAGCATCAACCTGGGAGAAGACTGTGATGTAATCGAATTTGAATTGGAGAGAGTGTTCAAATATTTGGGAATGCATGAAGAGCCAGCAATAAAACACAAACAAGTGAGAACAAAGCTTAGTAAGGAATACTTTAAAAGACCAAAGCTAATACTGAAAACTCCCTTGACATCTAAGAATAAAGTTCAAGCTTTAAATCAGCTTGTTCTTCCTGTTTGAAAGTTTGTACAAGTGGGCTGAGCCCTCAGTACCCACACTGTAGAGACATGTCCACACATGTCTAAAAAGTAAATGTGCCCCCGGCAGAAGCCACACTTCTTTGGAGTAATGGGAAGTATTTTTGTCCTGTAAAAGAAAATGTTTTCTTCATCTGTGCAATTGTGTGTTCTAGGAGTACCCACATTTAGTTATTTGGGGGGTGAGTAACAATGGGAGTTGTAGCCTCTGCAGAAACACTTAAATGTGTAATTATTATTAATATTTGTTGTAAGAATTTCAGTATACTGTTAAATTAGGAGTACTGATATATGTGCGAATTCCAAGAACTACAGTTTTTATCCTTTGGAACAGCAAAATCAAACTGTGAATATAAAAGGAATTTACACAAACTCTAATGTTGTGGTACTTCAAAGAATTGCCCTTACTCTGGGGTATGGCACAAGTGTGAAAAGCACAGCCACCATATTTAAGAGTTCAGAGATTAGAACAGCCCTCCCCATATAAAAGGACTTCAGTGGCAGTCAAACTTAAATGCTCATAGTTGAGGAACTTGCAAGTGTGGGTGTCATAGGTTTGATGGGTATCCATTTAGTAGGTGTGTTCTGTTCTTAATAATGTGGTCTGGTTTATAACGCACTGTGTAACAGTACTTTTTCAGGTTTAGTTTGCCATGTAGTACTTGATTGCGAAAGCACTGCACTGCCATCATGCATCCTTGTAGTGGCATAGGTGTAATCTTTTAATGTTGTGTCTCATGGGCTTTTGTTAAGAAAAAACAGTATCAGACTGGGCCCAAACTGGTAAAATAGGTAAGCTGGTTAAATAAACAGAAAGAGATGATAGTAATAGTAGTTAGGTAAGTATCTGAAGAAAAATCATTAACAACTGGTGCCTCATGGATGAGTAGTTGGACTAGTCCTGTTAAGTTTATTTATATTAGTAGTGCAGTGGTTAGCATGTCCACCTCTTAGCAGAGGTTCATCTGGTTTGATTCTTGCCTGGGGTCCCTTCTTTGTGGAGTCTGCATATCCTTCATGTGCTTGTGTGGGTTTTAACTGGGTGCTCTGGTTTCCTGCCACATTTAAAGACATGCAGAAGGTATGTTGACAACTTCTAAATTGCCTGTAGATGTGTATGCTTGCATGTGTGATACTGAAAAAAGACCTGGCAGGCTGCTCTTTTTCTTAGTAAGCAAGCTGTATTGATGACAGTGTCTGTTCAATGAGTCACCTTAGGAGTTTGCTACTACTCAAGTGTGAGTGGATTGGATGGACGGATGAATCAAATACCTCACTGTAGTTGCAAAGTAGAAGCAGCCTGTATTATGCCAACATCAATACTGCAACAGTCTTGCATGGAAAGATTAGTCTTTGGAAAATCTAGTAGCACTTGAAAGGAGGGCAAATAAGTAACTAATCAGATTTGAACCAAAAGAATAGAAGGTTGCACAAGAGAAAACTTCTCCAGCAGGATGCTAACATAACAGGTAATGTCGTCTGAAAAACATGTCTGCCACTTCATGGCAGCATATGAAGTACGGACAGTAAAAAAAACAAATGGCTGCCGTTTTTTTTTTTTTATTTGCTAAGTAATGCTTTGCTGTTTAATGAGCATAACATTTAAACAAATAAAAAGTGCATGTGTGTGAATGATTTTGTGTTTCTGTCTATGTGTGTTTGTGTGTGTGAAAACAGAAGTAAGTGTTTAGAAATTAAATACCTACATAACTTATATTTTGAATGAAAAATACTCCCTCCAACAACAATTTCACGTACTACATCAAATTTGAAACATTAGGCAGATAAACTGTTTTACATATATATGTGTATATTTATATATATATATATATATATATATATATATATATATATATATATATATATATATATTCAAAGGTGGTTTTGACAAACACAAATTAACAAAAATACTTTCAGTGAACATTGAATACATTTTTTTGTGGGGGGGGCACCCCCCACCCACTCCAGAATTATGTATACCAACTCCAAGGTCTCACAATAGTGGAAAACAGGCAATGTTCACTTTCAAAG
The DNA here is from genome assembly GCF_019279795.1 of Protopterus annectens. NCBI lineage: Eukaryota > Metazoa > Chordata > Ceratodontiformes > Protopteridae > Protopterus > Protopterus annectens. Next base: position 815,594,270 of record NC_056751.1, on the reverse strand, counting down.
GTGGTTTCAGCAAACTGGCTTTGGTTTCTTTGCATTCGCTGAAATTGCCTTCTCTGGATTGATATGCTCCCAACATATATATATATATATATATATATATATATATATATATATATATATATATATATATATGTATATATATATATATATATATATATGTGCGTGTATGTATATATATATATATATATATATATATATATATATATATATGATTTACCTTCAGTTGATTGACTAACACACACGCCCTCATTCTGAAGGTAGACCACTCTATGTCAAAAACAAACCTCAACTTCCACTATAGTATGCATCCCCTGAGGAAGAACCTTGGCAAAAATTGTTTTTGTGGGTGGGAAGTCAACCTGCACCCCCCCCCCCCCAACTAAGATCGCACAATCATCATGGAAAGAGAATATTCCCTTACCCAGGGATTGTTGATCTCCCACACTTGTTGACTCTCTGCATCGACCATATGCAGTCATTTAAAAAGATGTCAATCAAACTCCCTGTCGACCAAGTCAACAGAACAATGTATACATTAAAAAAAATACTAACCAATTTAACAGCTAGCCCATTCTCTAAGTGCGGTAACATCTCCAGGGTGTTGTTGCGGAATTAATGTCCTTCGAGATCAACTCTGAGAGTGTGGTATTTCCACAGTAGCCCACACCGTCGGGCATTATTGCTTGCTTTATGATTAAGGGTTCTTCCTTCCATTTCTAGGACTGAGCTAAGGGTTCCATGTGGCTTGCAGATTCTCCCACTGTCTGACCAAAAGATCCATTTGTTTGGCTGATGTAAACTTCCCATGTATATTTTGCATTTACCTTTGCTGTTGTGCCTCAGTCATGTCTGAAAAGGATCTAAGAAGGACAATTTCACTTGTATGGTTAAATTATATTTAAAAAAATGTCCCTAATGAGGACAAAACATGAAAGGGATCTAAGGATTATAGTTGCTTCACAAGTGACTGGAGAAATGCATCACTAGAAGAGAGGATATTAGAGATGATAAAGTTACTATCCCATTGTAGATGGCATAAATGAGGCTGCATTTTGGAGCACTTTGCCAACTGCTTGTGGCCTTACAGACAAAGTCTGCACAAAAAGAGAGTTTAAAGTGCTTACTTAGAGGATGGTGAAGAAGCAGGCAGGAGAAGGAAGACAGAGTCTCAGATCTTTCCATGTGTGTACTAAAAGAAAAGATAGGGCCACACCATAGTATTACGTGTCGTAACTAGTGGACAGGTTAGAGCTGGAGAGCAGCAACAGTAAAGGGGGAAATGGGTCAAAGTTAAGCAACTTGGATGATCGAGGCCTTAAAACAGACCTGTGGAATCAGTCCTCATATCAGAGACCTTAATTAGCCTTGAAATGTACTACCAAAGGAGTTGTTAGCATGACAGTTAAATGACAGCTTTAGAGATGGTGGAGGCATGTGGAAGATGGGATATATAGTATATGTTGGATGGAAATGTGATTAGGTTTTTTTTTTTTGGGGGGGGTGGATAAATAAAAACTAACTGCAACACTTGAGATATTCTGGACTTGATGACAGGATGGCTTCCTTCAATCTCTTTGTACATTTATTCCTAATTAGATTTATTTTCCTGCACATTTTCACTGTGCACAGGCAGTGTTCTTTATTCAGTATTGTTCCTTTCTGTAACACAGTTCTGCCTTAAATATCACAAGATGGTTTTCAGCATTAAAAAGCATTTCTGACCAAGTGAGAGAGGAAATGCAAGAAACTGGAAGAAGGATGGACCTTTCTCTTCCTGATTACAGGTTTTCCTTTAAAGCAGTAAATTTCCTGGCTGTAGTTATTCCTGAATTAAATCTCTGCACAGCAATTATGTTTACAAATTGACAGCTTTCTAACTCTTAGAACTACGAAGCTGGTTTTGAATGGCAACTAAGTTTATTGTAGCTGTCAGCACTCATCTAGTATTGATGTTTCATGTATATTTTGGCCAGACCTCTTGCAAGCAGCTGCACATTGCATTTAAGTAAGAGTACTGGACTGCTGAATTTAATAACAAGGACGAACTGAAAATGTGACTACCATGTGTTATTTATCAAAAGTACATCCTGTGGAAAATTTGGGAACGTTTAAATTAGTTGTTAAGAAAGTGTGAATTCTATAACACACATTCTGCATATTTGATATGTTTACATTGCTGGATGCCTTAAATATTCTTCACAAATTTTGGAAAAAAATATTTGACTGAAAGAATTATTCCTAGGTCACTGAACATCAGTTAAGTACTGACAGTGCCCTGTAGGGTAATGTTTCTTTCCCCCTCACACTGTGTCATGCAGTGCATGTGACCCATTAAGTGTGTATGTGTGCGTGCGTGTGTGTTTGCGTGCGTGTGTATGTGTGCGTACATATGCAGCATTCATATTTATAGTCTCACTATTCAAATGAGATGGAAACCAACATTAAGGGTGAAATACCATAACTATGTGGGTCACAGTGCATAAACATTGGTTTTGTCATTAAATCTGTAATCTGCTGCAAAATATTGACTCATGATTAAAATATAACTTCTTGTTCTGTTACATTTTTTATATTCTATCAGGCCATAGCTTAAAATACTTGCTACAGTTAGCAGTTGGCACCCCCTGATTATTTATTCACTTATGTATATAATCAGTATGATGACTGTGGGAGATCACTGAGATTAATTATGAAATTATACTGTTCACTCTAGAGGGGGGTGCCCATTAAAAGGCAAACAGCTCACTCACTGAACCCCCTTGACATCTCGCATACATGCAGATACTGTATTGTAATACATGGTTCCAGTAAAAGATGATACTGAAATTTTCATTTGTAACATACTACCACTGTTCCTTTGCAGGACTAGTTGCATGTCTTGTGAGCTTTGCCGGAAGTAAGTAAAAAAATGCTGATCTCTGACCTCTTCAGTGTTGCTGAAGCCTTAAAATACAGATTCTCAGCTTATTTCCATGTCACAGCGGCACTTCTTTTCCATGGTTTTTCTTTGTCCTTGTTCTTTCTGTTTCTTGGTACTACTGCCTTTCTGATACTGTTTATTTAAATGATCTAGGTAGCATTTCCCTTCTAGGGTACTGCACATATCCTGATTATATACATTTGGATTCGCATTTTCAAGCAACGTATTCACTTGATCATGGTTCCATGAAATAGTTGTGTGCGTGTATGTGTGTATATATGTATATACACTAATGCATTGTCTCAGTACTATCATTTATAGGTTCATAGGTGTATACTAGGCTAATGACCACCATGATCTTTACAAGTGTAGCTGGGAAACCCAACCCAGTTTTGTTCCCGAGTTCCTTAGACACCTATATGGTGGGGTGTGGTAGTAAGGGGGTATCTAATGGTTAAGTGTGTGTTTGGAGGTGTACATTAGTTGGTGATTAATTTACTTACTGTCAAACTCCATCAGAGGCATGGAAGCCAGACTGGGGTTGAGTTTGCGATTTCCCTTCCAGTGATCAAGGTTTCGACTGAAAAAGGTCAGGGATGACCTCTGCTTCAAGAAGATGGGGATCTTACTCAACAGAGTGGGGATCCTTTGAGATACCACTGTCTTTTCTGCATGTTCTATTTATGTCTCAGGCAAAGGTCAGGTCCTTGGATCTAGTGTATTTGGTGCTATATGTTTTGTGATGTACAAGAGATCCATTAGAGCTGGGTCTGACGATGCCTTGTATGCCAGCTATAAATCGCCAGTCAGTAACCTGTAGGAGTAGCAGACTGAGTATAGAGAAAGGACCTTAAGTTGATCTGTGTAGGTCAGGGTATTCATACCCTGTATTTTTCTGGGGAGGAACCTTTGAGGGCATTTCATCTTTTGCAAGCGCCTGGTTAGGTGCATGCCAAAGGGGGCATTGTTCTTAATGATGGGTCTGATACAGGCTGAGAAGAGTTGTATTATAACTTCTTGGACCTGGATGCCATACTCTTGCTTATGAGATGGGTCACATAGAATAATTTTTTTTTTTTTACTATGTTGTATATGTGTTAGTCAAAGGTCAGATTACTCTCTACATACGTTCCCAGATCCCTAACTATCAGATCAACTCTTAAGGGTGTTTTATTGATGGAGTAATTAGCTTGGGTGGACAAGTTCCCAAAGGGCACTATAATACATTTCATTGTGTTCAGTTTTAATCCGTAGGCTTGGCACCAGTCATTTACTTGTGTTGGACCTTCTTGTCAGATGTTCGTGTCTTTGGGGTAGTCTGTAACGCTGCCAATTTACAATCATCTGCAAACTTGGTGAGTCAGAGGTCTTTGACATTAGCCTTGACTTCAGAGAAATATATGCCGAACAAGAGCAGGCCCAACATCGAGCACTGGGCTACTTCCTTGGTGACCATTCATCTGATGGAGGTGGTCTCACTGCTCCTGACCTCTTGGATCCTATCTGTGAACCAGCAGTCCTGTGAGTTATGTAGGGATGTATGCCTTGTTATGAGAGATGGTCAACAATCTGTGAGAGGGATACTGTACTGAACACATTGGCCAGGTCTACAAAGGCGATATGCACCATTTTTTCTTCATCCATCGCCTTGGTTTCCCTCTGGGTGGGTCCAGTGTCTGTAGGTTACCAGTGCCCTTGTTGATCATTTCCATGATGGTTCTTTCCATGGCTCTGCTTATTAGACTTGTCAGACTGATGAGTCTGCAGTTCCTAGGTTATGCTGATGGCTACCCTTATGAAAAATGATATCAGTTGTAGCCCTCCATTAATCCGTCATGTAACTTGCTTTGATACTGTAGTTGAAGAGCACATGAAGTGTTTCTACTAGATCATGTTTCTGGCCATTTAGGAGGCAACCAGGGATATAGTTGGAGGCCATGAATGCAGTGTTTTTGGCCTTAGTGAGCACCACCAGGACGTCTTCCTTGTTGACAGTTTTGGTTGGAGGAATATGCTAGAAGTGATTTCACAGGGTGTAGTGGGGGAGTGGGGGGTGAAGGTAGAGTTAAACTTATCAGTCTGTTTAGTGAAGGTGGTGCTATTTACCAACCGTTCTTAACACTGCTGAGTATTAACTCCCTTGCTCCCTCCAGAAAAATTAGAATCAAATCAAAGTATGCTCCCTACCTCTCTAAGATACTAGATCCCAAATGCATAAGAGAGAGAGCACCTGGAAGGCCTGGCATAAAAAAAAAGAAACCTTCCCTATTTCAGAAATATAGAGAACAGAAGAATCTAGTCAAGAAACTAATAAGTACAAAAAGGCCTATGATAGCTCTGTACAACTAGTCAACAAATCCAACCCCCATAAAATCTGGATTACCCTCAACAATATCCTCTCTCCTGGTTGCCCTTCAAATCCCTCTCCTTACCCAAACAAATCACAAGAAACTGCTACTATCCTTAACAAGCACTTTATCGAAACAGTGCAGAACCTCACTCTCAAACACCCAAACACAATTACTCCACCAGCCCCACCAGACCATCTAAATAAAAATCTCTTCTCCTTTCAACCTGTCTCCACCTCCTACATTAAATCACTTCTTTTGAAACTTAAACCCTGTTCACCCTCCTCTGATAATCTCCCTCCATCTTTCCTCAAACTTGCTGCTGACTCTATAGCCTGTCCTGTGCCAATTCTTATCAATAAACCAGGAAGCTACAGTTCCATCAGTATGGAAATCTTTCTACACTATCCATCTCCACAAAGTTGGTAATTCTGCTGACCCATCTAACTGTCATTCTATTGCCATCCTGTCACCCATCTCTAAGATGCTAGAAAAATGTATTCACTCACAACTCCTAACATACCTCCTCCAGCAAAACCTTCTCACTTCCACACAACATGGTTTCTGCCCCAACCATAGTACATGTACTGCCCTTCTATCTTTCACACACACCATAGCAGAGGCTCATGACAATCTACTCATATCCTGTCTCTTCCTTGACCTCTCCAAAGCCTTTGACACAGTTTCTCACTCAATCCTCCTAACTAAACTTGCAAACCTTAATCTATCTGCTACCTCCCTTACCTGGTTCTCCAGCTACCTCTTTTGTAGACAACTATCTGTCAAATAGCTATCTTCCTACTCTCCCCATATTTCAGTTCCTACTGGAGTCCCTTAGGGCTCCATCTTGGCCTCCCTACTTTTTAATGTTTTCACAAATTAGCTCTACACATCTTGCCACAAACTCTTCCCTCATCCAGTATGCAGATACCTCAACACTCATCTCCATCTCTAACAACATCTCAGAACTACTTTGCCTCACTCAACATACCTTTCTTACCACTGAAAAATCGTTATCAGAGAATCATCTCATCCTCATCCCCAAAAAGTCTAAGCTGTTGCTTTTTCTTCCCCGCTCTCTATCCCACCATAAATCCAGCTTTACTATCAGTTCCTCCATCAATACAATCGTTTGGCCTGAATCACAGGCTAAACTCTTAGGTGTCATAATAAATGATGATCTTAAATTCAACTTGCACCTTCTCCAATGTATAAAAAAAACCCAGAAATTAGGTTTTCTGTATCATAATAAAAAGCTTCTAACTCCAAATGCCAGACTCACCCTAGCTCAGGCATTCCTGCTACCCTCACTTATCTGTGTTGCTCCAGTACTAACCTTTATCCAACACATGACCTTGACTAAACTCCAACAAACATACCATAAAATTGCTAGATTCATTACCAACTCTTACTACACCTCACATCACTGCCTTGCCCTTAACTCCCTCCAGTGGCTTGAATTCCCACAACTACTGTTAACATCCCAATTCCAAATTATACACTGTATACTATATAAACCATCTTCCTGTCCAGCTCTTTCTACCCTTGTATCCACCTACTCCCCATCTCGGCCCCTGTGCACCTCTAACCAGAAACTATTAGCAGTCCATTCACCAAAGAAAAATGTGGGTAAATTACTATACAGATGCTCAGTTACCCAGTCCTGGAACAAACTACCCTTAGACCCATGTACCATTATACACCCATCTCACTTCAAAAAGGAACTTAAACAGCATCTGCTCAGCTACAAACTTGTCCCTGCCATAACTTCTCCTAACCCCCACTTTCAAAGTTCTTCACTCCTACCCTTTCTACCTTGACTGCGATGTACAACCTACCAAATCTGTCAAGTATGAAGCAAATACACTTTGTAATCACAGGGATTATTCATCTCTAAATATTTTTTAGATATACAAGGTCTCATGCTGGTATACTATCCTACTCTTAATCCCTCCTCTACTCTTCCTATCTTGTATATATCTTATCCCTCTCTTGGCTTTATCTTTAGATATGACTAGCAGCTTTTCTCTTTTGGCTTTATTCTTTACTTATGGCTAGCAGATTTCTAGATGTACCTGGACCTTGTTTTACCATTTCTTCACAACCTTCTCATATTGTAGACTAAATGAGAATCTTAGACTAAATGGCATCTTTTTTGCTGCAAAATGTTAAATGAATGTAACCAACTGTAAATTGTTTATCTCTGTAAAACCTACACTGGATGTAACTAGATTTATATAGTATATCTCTAACTGGAGTTTTTCTCCTCCGGTATCCACTGAAAATGGGTTTCTAACCCAGCTGGACTAACCCGGTTAACAAATGTCAATAAATAAATAAATAGGTAGGTTCCTGACATAACTGAAGAAGGCCTTGTGGTTTCTGAAAATCATTCTGCAAAGGTAGTTGTATTCTTGGGGTTTGGAGGAGCTGTGAATTTGGACAAACTGTCACTTAATAGGATGTCATTTGCTTTAGAATAATTCCTAACTGTTATGAATTTAGTTGAGTTTGGGTTGAGTTTTATTTCCAGGGAGACAGCTTTTGTGGTCCAATCCTACCAATGTGGATGTGACATTGGGGGGTGGGGGGTGGAATGCTCTCCCATGTTAGTAAGTACTAGGTCCAATATCTTTGATCCCGTTGACCCTGTTGTTGAAGTGTATAGTATCTAATCCAGGATGTTTGTGTTGGTAAAATCCAGGAAACACTGTGCCTGTGAGTTAGGTAGGGTAAGTTTCCCAATCTGTAGGGGGATAGTTAAAGTCTACCATGAGTAGAGTATTTGATTTGATGGCGAGTGCCTCTAATAGGTCTGGTTAAGAGTTTTGAGCTTTATAGGTCACAGAGGGTGACCTGTAACAGGTCAGGACATGGTAAGGAACTTGTCTATGGAGACTTGGATGTGGATGAATTCCAGGGCATCATCCTGTTTAACCAACCTGGAGTTGTACATGTTGCTAACATAGATCAAGACACCTGCACCTTTAACATGCATGTCCTTTCTATGTTACAGGTAAAAGTCCTAAGTACTAGCTTTATAAGTCTGCTACTGTACAAGGTACAGCTAACTGCCTGTGCATGATGAACAGCTCCACTTAAATGTGCCTACTTTTTAGCAGGTAGAAAATAGCCAAAAACTGACTCCTGTGCCCTCTGGTGAACAAACTACTACACTTTGAGCTCCCTGGAGTGCTTTCCAGCTAAGAGAGGTCAGACAAACACCTTGTGCAACAAGATGGATGATCCTAGAACTTCTTGATGTAAAAGCACAGCAAAAGTATCTCTCAAGTTTAGATTAACACTAAACAACCAAGTCCCTAAACAGACCTCTGGCTGATGAAACAGTCTCACTTTAGGCCTTTCTATGTTTTTCCCAAGTTGGACAGACCAGGCTGCTTTACTACTGTCACTAGAATAGCAGTCCCAGTCTTCTTAATATAAGAACAAAAAAACACTTTGGTTAGCCAAAATTAAAAAAAGGTACCATGTAGCTATAACACGTAATTGTCACTTAAAGCCCCCTTTTGTCTTTCCCAGCTTGGACAGACCAGGGTACCTTTCTACTGCCACTATAATTGCAGGACCAGTCTTCTTAATGTAAAAACACACTTTAGTTAGCCACAAGTAAAAAGATACCAAAAGCAAATCAAACAACTAGCTACAAGTAATTACCAGGTGATTCAAAGGCAGACAAGCCAGCAATGAAGAAAACACATACAGGTATTACAATAGTTTCAGAGTACACTAGCAGTCAGAGGGGATGGCCTTCCCAGTTTCTTTCACTGGTAATCACTAAGATGAGCAGAGGAGATAAGACTAGGAGGAGCTTCTATGACCAGGTATACAGAAGATAAGACCTGGAGGACCTCCCAAAGCCAGTTGGGGTGTGCAGCTCAAAACCTCCAAGTTTAAAAGCAGAACAAAATAATCTGCAGTGTTTGCTTAGATGATGGCATTTCACAGTCAACTCTCACCCCACTAACAAACAAATTACATTATCAGTCACTGATAGTTAACAGACGGTGAAGAATAAAAATATTGCTTCTTTCTTCTCATTCTTCTTCTACTTTGGCCTGCCATATTTTCTCCCTTTCTTCTGCAGCAACTCATCTGCAACATGGTCAATGCCTGCTTCACATATCCTAAGTTACAGATTTTCTAACTTGGATATCATCTCTATTAGCTTCTCAAATTGCATACAATGTGTATTTCAAAGCCATTTACTTAGACCTGTGCCCTCACACATTCCACCGATAGTGTATTCTTGGGAAGGAAGTCATTAGTTGTCAGAAACCTTAAGCTTATCTTTCTTGTCAGATTCCACACTTGAAGTCACACACTCATCTTGGAATAGTTTTGGACCAAAATTTTACACTGAATTGCATTCCTGATGTCTTACTGGCACTGTTGTGATGCCATAATTGGTGCTTTGTCAATCTAAACATGCTATTCAGCTTTGCTGACAATAGCTTTCTTTTAAAAGACTTGCTGAGCATTCTCTTGGAGGGATCCTTAACCTACACCTTGTACTACTTGCCTAAGAAAATATTACAAGAGTGAATTTAATTTATTTTATTTTCCCTTTGTTGACTGTATTAGTCCCAGTAGACCAGTGTCCGCATTTTGGAGAGAACTAAGTTGGTATCCAAATTGACTAGAGGAAATTTGACCAGGACCATGAAGTCCTTTACTTCCACCTGAGCTACCAGCAAGTCAGGCAGATGGGGAACCTTTGTTTAAGATCTTATTGAAAGGATGGAACACTCAGGAATACAGAAAGCACCCCCACCTCATGCTACAGTGCAATGTCATTACTAGAAAAGTAGTCCAATTAACTTGTGTTGGAATAAAACCCACAGACTTTAATTTTTCTAGCACTGAACTACCTATTGAGTCAGAGAGATGGTCTCTTCCCAAGAAAACATCTTCTCCAGGGTACCACTGAGTTCCATCTTTGGACACATGCATGTTTCTATTTTCATCAACAGACTGTCCATACATATCAACAGAATCCATCCTGTATTCTACATGGGCAAGTTCACCTTTCTCTACCTGTGAGATTTTCCAGCACATTTGAAGCAAAACTCAGTTTTGATTGTTATAGACATTTGCAAATAATTTTGTTTACAAGTTGTAGGTTTATTTTCCAGAATAAAAACAATGCATGGTGTTTTTTACAGTAGCAAAATACAGAAAGCACATCCCTAATTTAGACTTTCTAAGTACAGATATTGATTTAACATATTTACAACATAAACACAGAATTGAAGAAATTCAATATCACATACCATTGTACCATGTTAGGAATAAATTGAATAATCAAGGTAATCTTGTACAGTTAACACAGTAAGAGTCTTGGAATTTCAGTAGTAGCATTCAATGCTATCCCAACAACTAAAAGTTTTAGTATGATTTATAGATCTTATGCTAATTACGTCTTTTTTCAGTCTTATGTCGTACTGGTGTTAAATTTAAAAATTCTTTAAACATTGGAACCAAGTTTGATTTCCAGTTTTTGTAATAACTTTTCTAGCTACTGCTTAGACTCAAACAAAGTGGAACATTCATTAGTATTACTGATCTAGTTGACGAACATTATCAGACCATAACCCCTTAAAAATCATACTCATCTCTTCCTAGTATACATCAAATTTTTCACAATCCCTAAACATGCATGTCCAATCAGCTTTTGCATCTTTAGTACATCTCCAACAAACTGAAGTTGTTTTACTAACCTTTAGAGATTTTATAGTGAATAACAAAAACTATATGTATATATTTCCACATAAAATCTTTTTAGTATAAAATTGAAGAAATTTGACTAACTGATGTAAGTAACAAAATTTTATTCTTTCCATCTGTTGAATCACTAAATCCACTACTATCTAAAAAGTTCCACAGTTTTGCATCAGAATTATTATTCTTCATAATTAACTTATATAACTTGAGCAAGCTTCCTTGTAGGTTAATTTACATTTGATAATAGCATTCATATGTTCATATAATAGGGGAATAGTGTTCTGTTCCTCATAACTCTTATTGTCTACAATTCATTTATTTTTTACGGATGGATAATATTAACTGGTTAACAGATTCATCCAGCTTTTATTCTTCCATTTCCGGCAACTTAGCGTTTCCTTTTTCAATGCAATCAGACTGTAATACTAATAATTCCTTTTTAGTATATCCATTTTAACATTGTTTTGAGTTTCCTTAAATCTAGAGGTGTGTGCAATGGGAAGGCACAATAATTTCCATTTTGATATTAATTGGGTTTTAAAAACATGTTTCTTAACTGTTTAAAGAATTGATTTCATATATGCAGAGTCTAAAGATTGAAACTTTTCCTTTTAATGTAAATTTTATTAAACAGATGAAAGAATTGTTACATATTTCTGATTTATCATATTTGATAAACTTATAAGAATGTAGTGTAATCTGCTACTGGGGTTTTCCATTGGCTAGTATAAGTTGAGTGTATCCAGAGTATAATAGAGTTAAAGTTAGCAGCAATGGAATAAGATTCTACATCTGGGAAACTAATATCACCATCCTTCCATAATAATATATGATTTCTCTAAGCAATTCTCTGCTTTTTAGGATGCCGTAAGAGTGAAGTTAAGTGTTTCCATTTTCTTTAAGTCTTTTTGTCAGGTATTGAAGGTACTGAATGCAAGATGCATATTATTTTTTATGGGTCTACTTTCAAAACCTAAATTACCATAATACCAAACCTCAAAACATTGAGACCAAAACACAGAAGTCTCAAAACTCTGAAATTCAACAACACTGAATCCTAAAATATTGAAACTGAAACACCTAAAATAACCTACAGTTTTTAATTTAGCAATTTGCAGAGGAGCTATGCTCCATGCACTCCCTGCATGGAGGCTGCTCCCCTCACACCCCCTGCAAATTTAGTATACCAACTCCGAGATCATACTATGTTGAATATAGTGATTGCTACACAAGATACCAGCACTCTCTAGTACCTGCTTCCTATAGTAACACATACCCTGTAATTATAACAACTTCTTTTCTGCTTCAAACTAAAATGAACTTACCCACAGACAATGCAACCGCGGTACATAAAATTTACCATATTGCACTGCATATGTACTATAAACCCTTAAAGGGAAACCACATCAACAAATCACTTACCATTTCTATGTTTAAACACATTTCAGCAAACTTCAACAAATTCTTTTGCAATGACTAAAATTTCACCATGCCATTAGTTTGCATAAGGTGTAGCTCTTCCTTTCTATGATTCGATATTTTAGCATTCGGTGTTGTTGAATTTTTCGGTTTTGAGACTTCGGTGTTTAAGTCTCAATGTTTTGAGGTTCGGTATTATGGAAAATCTGGTTTTGAAAGTAGATCCATATGTATGTATATCTGTATTGAAATATGTATATATATATATATATATATATCTAGAGAGAGAGAGATGAAATATTGGATAATACAATCATTTAATAAGTACTAACATATCCTCCAAAGTAAAAAAAAATATTAATTCCATTTTATAAGAAGAAGTAACACTTCAATTATTTTTTTCAAAATTATTAATAGTCTAACTCACATCTTGATAGATTTTTATTCTAAATATTTTAGTACTTTTCCTTCCAATTATATTTATATTTATCTTTAAACTTACTATCTAGTAAACTGATTTAACATTAAAGTTTCATTTTTATTATTAAATTTCAGCAGCATTACTTCTTGAATCTTTTCAATTTCCTCATCTCTTTCTTCAGTTGAATAATTTAAATATACTGTAGTTAGTAAAATATCATTTGCAAAAAGCTGCATTTTAGATTGACAGTCCGTATTAATTGAGACTCCATCAATTTTTTTATCACTTCTTATACTTGTAGCTAACATTTCAATAATTCTAATAGTAGAGGATACAAGGGACCCTTGCTTTGAACCTTTGTTTAAAGTGAATCCTTGAGAAATGGAAGATACAGTTTAAACATATGTTTTGTAGTCTTTGTACAAGTTTTTTTTTTCAAAATATTCCAATAAATTGTTCTGGAAATGCAAATGCTTCTAAAGTTTAAAATGAGTAGTTCCAATCTGCAGAATCAAAAGCTGTCTTGATATCTAATCTAATTAGGGCAATTTTTTATTTATTCCTTTTGCTAAATATAAGATAGTTACTACTCTTTTTATATTATACATTAATCTAATGAATAAAGATCCTGTTTGATCTTTATTAATTTATCTACTATATATCATAATTTTATAGCAAAGTCTGCATTTAATAATGAAATAGATCTATATGAATACACTCATTATTATTTCCTTGCTTAATTATAGGTGAGATTGCAGAAAATTTTCATGAGGGAGGAATTATTTGTCACTCTGAATTATCCTGAAAATGCCACTCAGTAATTCTAAAATATTTACAGAAGCAAAGTATATAATTCCATCCTTAAACCATCTAACCCTACCATTTTTCCATATATTTTAAAAGGCTTTTTAACTTCTATTATGTAATAGGCTTATTAAACAGAGATATTTGTTGGTCATTAAGTTTACTGGTGACATTTTCTTTAAATAATCAATTTTGTAAAAATCAGGATTAATATTTTTATCTTTTCTGAGATCCCAATAGATTTTTTTAAAAAATGTTAAGTATTTCTTGTGTCTGAAGTAAGTTTATTAGTGTGAGGTTTTTGATATTATTGATCTGTGTCTTTTTGCTTAATGTTAACCACCTGAAGATCGGGTAGATCAGCTGTTAAGGAATTCTAACTTAAACTAAGCTCGAAAAAACATTAAAAAGCTTAAAGTGTATCTACTGAGCACATTCCCTGGGTTGGAAGCTCAAAACAGTTTTCCTGGGCACTACCTAATCTAATAAGCCTACATTTAGTCATAAATACATGTAGCACATAGAGAATAGCACACACATGTAATCCAACTGCTGATAAACAGATTTAGTAACTAGGCATACTCAAGTAAACCCTGCCTAACAGCAGTTAATCTGTAACTGTTATTAAAATGTCCTTATGCTAATAAATAATTACTCTGTAACTTTTGTTATTAAAAGGCTCTAGTTACCAGCAAGTAAAATAATCCTTACTTTTTAAATAAATTATTTTTGAATTGGAAAACAAGTATAACTGAGTTAAATCAAAGCTGGATAGTGGATGATTTTTGTTTTAATGCATGCCATGGTCTGGCACTACATGCTCTAGTTGCCCTAGCTATGCTCAGACTCGCTCCGCTTCCCTACTGTACCCCCTTTCCACCAACCCCAGCTATGCCTAAATATATTTTAAACTAGCCACTCCCACAAGGTATATTACCCAAACAAACTAAATTACACCAGTTATAAGAGTACTAGTCTTCTACCTATGACAAGATAGCAATATTTATAATTAGTATTACTCTCCCAACTATTAAAATATAGCAATACATTTACAAAAAATCATTACTATCAGTAACATTTAAATAAACCAACATGATACCCAGCTATGTTACTGCAGTAATAGCCAAAACAACAGCAGCAAACATCAACTCATACTACATTAGTCATAATGGGTCACCAACCCCCTAAAATACTCCATTCCCCTATCCACTAAAAAAATTTAATTTTAAAACCTTTAAATATTAAATTGTCACTCCCAGTCTACAAAATTAGTTACATCAATCAGGCTACCTATACTATAACATCACAGCAAAACAGTCCCGATGTCTCACTGAAATATAATGCAGTCATAGTAAAACTCCTCAAGACTGTATCACACATCACCTCACAGTTAACTATTAGAAGAGATATCCATCCAAGCCCTGGCCCCAACACCAATCCATTCCAACAAATACCTCAATATGGCAGTCATAGTGTATTAAACCTCTCAGAAAGGATCTGACCTCCTATTATTCAATTTGAACATTAGAAGTCTCATTAATAAAACCCAAGAACTTCACACCACTCTCACCCCCACTCTCCTGACATCAGTTACCAAAATCTTGTTAAAATCAAAAATGAGTGATAATGTGATTCTGCCTCCAGGTTACAGTATGTATAGGATAGATAGAAAGGGCAAAAAAAGAGGGGAATAGTCATTCTATTTAAAAGCAACCATATTCTAGAGATTCTACAGCAAAATATTCCTGACTTTGATAACACAGAAGTAATATTTACAAAACTTAGGATCAACTCCAAAAAATATTTAAGCATAGTTGAAACCTGTATACCTCCAGGTAACACCTCCACCCTAAACCACATTCTGTATTGGACTTCAAACTCTCTTCCCCAGGAAACAATTATTATTTGGTTAGACATATCCAGCAGCTGGAGGGACCACAAAGGTACCTAACCAAGAGGATTACTGGCCTCAAACAGTTGCCATATGCAGCATGATTGAAAAAGCTAAAACTGTTCTCTGTTGCATACTGCCTTCTCAGAGGTGATCTCTGTCTATCTTACAGAGCCATGTCCAACCCAGAATTGTTGAACATGCTCCATCTTAGCAAAACCAAATATACTCGAGCTATACGCTCTAGGGATATAAACCTCAACACAACAATGAATAGAACATGCAGGAGGGATAGATTCCCTTCACAGAGACTTCCCTTACTATGGATTATGGTCCCAATCTACATAAGACAGAGCCCCTCACTATCACTCTTCAAGAGGAACCTTGATGAGTGGATGGGTAACAGAAAGTTCACACCGGGGATCACACCAACAGCACTACTTGATAGGGGCCAAGGGTACTAGCTGCTAGTGCAAGGGTCTAGGGAACTACTAAAGGGGTGGTGAATACCGCACAACGTGGCTGGGCTAATATATGCCTTCGGGCAGATAGCCCAGTACCAATCTATGAACCTATGGGGAACTTCAACATCGATTGGAATACTGTAACTCACAAAATCCTTCAAATTGCATAAACCTACATGGCTTCACTCAAGTCATACAAGCCCGCACTAGAACTGATAAAGCATCAAAGAGGGAATCCATCCTTGACTGGATATTAACAAATATACCTGGTCTGTCTTTACACACTAGGTGTCTTCCAGACAATCTCAATGATCATCTTCCAAATTTTTTACTTAGGCAGTGAATAAATCCAGCAAACCTCACTAGCTATCATGAAGTTAGGAAGAACAACAACAACAAAAAAAACTTTACCACTCAAAATTTCATATCCACCCTTAAACTCTGTAATTGGGTACCACTGAAACATCTCAGAGGATGCTATAAAATACTTCTACTTAACTTTCCTGAACATTCTGAATAGACTAGCTCCCCCAAGAACAATAAGAATAAAAGCTAACTATGCCCCATGGTTAACAAAAGAAACCAGATCACTATTAGAAAAGATAGATACAGCTTGGAATCTGTGGATAAAAAACAAAGCACATGTGTATAAACAGGCATATCAAGAGTTTAGAAATAAGGCTAAAAGTTTTTAGTCTGCAATTAATAAAATCTTACAACCTGGAAACACTGGCACCCCCACCCCTACAACCACTAACAAGTCAGGCTGTATAGCTATGCAGTTTATAGTATTTCACAGAGTCCATACTAGCCCTCACAAATAATAACTGTTCCACCACCACCTCTACAGAAATTCCCACAGCAAGTCCAGAGAGCAGCACCTTTAATTTCTAACCTGTGCAAACACTATTAAAAAAATAACTACTGGAAAAACTCAAACCAACAGCTTTAGCATCTGATACCCTACCAGCTGAATATCTCAGATTGACTGCTGATGCCATGTCCTACTCAGTATCCATCTTAATAAACTGATCCAGCTCTGAAGAAAGGGAACAGCAATCTGGAAAATCTTGCACATCATTCCGCTACACAAAGGGAGAAAGTCATAAGAACTGTCCAATTACAGGCCAATAGCTATATTGTCACCTCTGTCTAAAGTTCTAGAAAGATGCATCCACTCACAAATTATGCAGTATCTCATTGATAACAACCTGCTATCCAAAACCCAACATGGATTTTGGCCCTATCCCAGTCTTACTTCTGCCCTAATGATTTTCATAAACATCATTAATCAACATAGGAACAGTGGTAAAATAGTATCCCCCATCTTTCTATAGCTATCAAAAGCATTCACCACCGTCTCTCATAACAAACTTATTGAAGTACTTTTAGAACTAAGCCTTAATCAATCCACACTTACTTGGTTCAAAGGAGTAGAGGTGGCAAAGGTGGATGCGTTTAAATACTTGGGATCAATAGTTCAGAGTAATGGTGAGTATGGAAGAGAGGTGAAGAAGAGAGTACAGGCAGGATGGAGTGGGTGGAGAAGAGTGTCAGTTGTGATTTGTGACAGACGAGTACCAGTAAGAGAGAAAGGGAAGGTCTACAAGAGGGTAGTGAGACCAACTATGTTATATGGGTTGGAGACAGTGACATTGACAAAAAGGCAGGAGTTAGAGCTGGATGTGGCAGAGTTAAAGATGTTAAGATTTGTACTGGGTGTGACGAGGGTGGACAGGATTAGTTGTAAGTATATTAGAGGGTCAGCCCAGGTTGGAAGGTTTGGAGACAAAGCCAGAGAGGCAAGATTACGTTGGTTTGGACATGTGCTGAGGAGGGATGCTGAGTATATTGGGAAAAAGATGCTAAGGATGAAGCTACCAGATAACAGGAAAAGGGGAAGGCCTAAGATAAGGTTTATGGATGTGGTGAGAGAGGACATGCAGGTGGTTGGTGTGACAGAGCAAGATGCAGAGGACAGGAAGAAATGGAAATGGATGATCCGCTGTGGTGACCCCTAATGGGAACAGCCGAAAGAAGATGATGAAGATGTTCTGCTGTAAATGTGGAGCTTTTCTCCCCAGGCCTCCACTGAAAAAGGACCTGTGTCTGTTTGGACTTTCCTGGTAAACAAATGTAAAATAAAATAAAATAAATAAATAAATCTTACTTCGGTTAGGTAATTTGTGTAGATTTTTTGAAGTCATAACTGTGCAATTTTATTTTTTCTAACACTATCTCCACTTTATGTTTTAAAATTGTTTGATATGCTGATTTTATTTTAATGACTTCAGTATTACCTAGTTTCTTTGTTGTTCAAAACTCACTTTATGTATTTCATCTGGTATTTCTAACAACTCTTTATCCCACTCTTTCATTTTATTACTAGCCCGTCTTCCCATTCTGTCTGTAATTTGCATTTTAAGGACTTCCATAATATGACTTTACTAACGTGACCGTTATCATTCAAAGTTAAAAAAAAAAAAAACCTCTCAATTTGTTCCTTAAGGTAGCTCTGAAAATTCTTTTAATTTCATTATATATACTGGGATTCTATAAATAATGTGACATTTCTTTTTATCTATTAATGTATTAATACTTAGTGCACTGTGATCAGTTAAAGGACAAGGAATAGTTTCATAATAATCCCCTTTATTACGTTAATCTGTAGAAGCATAAATCCTGTCAGTTCCAGTTTGCGGCACATGCTCATAAAAATAACTATTGAAGAACAATGACTTATCTTCTGCTTTTACCATTGAATCAACTTATTATTAGTAATCCATCTGTTTAATGCTTGAGTTGATACTAGAATCTTATTTTTCTTCTATTCACTCATATCTTCTGTACAGGATATGCATATAAACCCCCTGCTAAAATTAAACTATCCTGGCAATGGCTATAAATAGTTTGTGATCTTTAGCCACTCTTGCACCTATTCCACGGGTCCAGTAAATTGGCTAGTGTATAGAGTCTGTCATTATATTTAAATACTACAAATGTATACATCATCCTTTGGGATCATAAATGGATTTCAGGATCCTAGGTATTACAGTAAATTTTGTCCAAAGCATAGCAATTCCTCTATTCTTTTTGTTAAAAGAAGCAGATGATAACATTTCCTAACCTAAGTTATTTAAATGTATATCTTTTTCTGTCAAGTGAGTTTCTTACAAGAAGACATCTCTTCTATTTAATTATAGATACCTCATTAGCAATCTCCTATGTTGCCATTATTTAATCCATTCACATTAACAGATAGATTATAACTATCCACACTGCGTAGCTGAAAAGACTTTTTTAAGAGTAGTTTGACACATTTATAAATCATATTAATGTAGTTGAATATAAGAATCTAATGCTTTCCTTTTAACACCAACTTAACATTCCACATTTTTTGAATTATTTTTTTCAACAAACTAAACTACTAAAACTCATAAGTAACAAAAACAGAAACAGGTCTACAACTGTAACCCTATATATTACTACTAAAACACAACTTACCATAGATACTAGTTCCTAGTTTGCTATCAAATAGACAAACTTCTATATTATCTCTCTACCTACCAATACATAAAAATTCATCAAAAACAAGCCAGAAGCTACTGCAACTTATAAATTAATACAAAATTATATATAAGCTAAAATAATAATAGACTATTAATTTAGTTATAGATTTTGCCATTTAAAATTATTCCCCCTTACTACATAAAAGTTTAGAAATCCCCTTCTATTAATCACAAATATTAAATAATCCAGAAAATGGTGTAATATATATGTAATTATGTAACAGTATAATTATCAATTAAATATTCCTAAATTATTCTCTCATTCTGTATTTTTAAAAATAATCCTCTAAATAAATAAGTACAACAGAGTGGGACCTGAAGAGATAATGTCTGTAAATGTACAGGTGACAAGTAATCATATCTTACTAAAGTAATATGTATATCTTTTTATGAGCAGTTTGTTGTTTAATTATATTTTTCTGTCTTATTTTTTCCACTGATAGTCTACCTTATTTTATATAACTTGTATTTTAAAATTGTCCTTCAAAGAGCTATTTAATCATCATCTCTCTATTAGAGATTACAGTATGTGTATATATTTCTTAAGACTGATGCTGCTCATTGATTAATCGTACATAGCGCATGTTGTACTCCTTGTGCATTTGCATATTATTCAAAAGATGTTTACTGTTTTATTAATTATGTTATTATAAGCAATCTTGACTATATGTAAAAGAATTCCTGCTTGTTTAATTTTAATGCATTTTTAGCCATTGAGAACTATTGTTCTGTTCTAAGCTTCACATCCATGGCATTAGAATTTGATTATAGTTTGTGAAAATGAAAACTCACAACACAGAGCAGCTGCTAATTTCTTCTGTAAGTTTCTCATTTTTATTAATTATTTTAGATTGTTCTAAGCAGTAGCAGACATGTAACATTACTTCTTCCCATTAATATGTACAGTTAGAGTTAATAAAACCACAGCATAAGATATCAACATTCAGCAAAATGTAAGCAAATTATGTGAGCAACAGCTCAGTATAAAATATTACAGTTTTTGTTTTACCAGTTCTTCACTTCTAAATAAATATTTTTAAAGAAAAGATGTTATTTTGAGTACATTTCTCACATATATACTTGAGAAAAAGTGCAACTCTTTTCTGCACATCATCTTGGCTGCGATTAAGGCACTTC
This sequence comes from Protopterus annectens, assembly GCF_019279795.1. Lineage (NCBI taxonomy): Eukaryota > Metazoa > Chordata > Ceratodontiformes > Protopteridae > Protopterus > Protopterus annectens. The sequence continues at coordinate 815,573,555 of NC_056751.1, read as the reverse complement.
CTGTTTTTACAGATGTCACTGATGAACTTTGAACTGTTCTGGGATGTGGGTTTTCTTCAAACAGCTCAAGGAGTAGGAGGGAAGCAGAAACAACCAAGAAACTAGTTTTTTTACACAACTGGAGCATCCTTTTGTTCTTGAACTTTTATAAGTACTAATTGCATCATAAATGACATGTGAAAAGAATATGTTACACAGGAAGAAAAAAAACAAAATAGCCATCACTTTAACACTTCTAATTAACATATTGCTTAGATGTGACTTCAGTTAACCCAGTTAAAGTAAAACCATAATGTATATAACTTTCAAGTTACCGATTCTGTTGCTTATAATTTAAAGCAAAACCACACCCAAAGACTCAAAAACATGTTTATTTCATCATGGTTTGGTGTTTCCTACATTTTAACACCACTCTGGGACTATTTACAGGTTTTTACATATTTTTATACATAAATTCTGAGTCTAACCACATGGGCTCTAGCATCTTGAAGTGATCCTGAATGTTCAGTCTGTCTCTAGTTTTCCCACAATGCAGTGATTGTCTGCAAAAAATTATATCACGCAGGCCTCTTTCTTCCTAAGGCTCCTGTCATTGCATAGATTTCACATGCATACACTGTTGTCATTTGTATCTGTTAGTTTGCCATTCAATGACTACTTAAAATGCAAACAGTGCAAATGCCACAGAACATACTTTCAAAGTGCTTTTTACTGCTGATTCTTTTTTAGAATGGCTAAATTGCAGTCTTTTGTGAAGCCTGAATTCTATTACTTTGATTCACCTCCCTTCCCCCTTTACACCTAACTTCCCTGTCAAAGTTCTAAGGGTAATTTGAGCTGTTACCTCCAATGATTGACAACTCACAGCAGGTGACTTGACTCATGTGCTGCTCCCTTGTTCTAGCTTTTACTTTCTGTATGGGTAGGGGAAGGCCCAGGGAGCTGTGACATCACAGCATGGGTGGGTTTGCCAGACGGTTGTGGTGATTTCAATTTGGGGAGGGAATTGGCCAGAAAATTACCTGTATTCATTAGCCTTGATGTCTTCATTGAATTGGAAGCTGCAGCAAGATTTTTCAGAGCGGGATAAACGTTTTTTGAAAGTGAAACCACCACAGTGCAGTAAGGTACTGCTGTAGTAGAGAGAAACAGTCAATTTAAAATATTTTAAATGCTGTACTGTTGTTTATTCATAGCAGGGACTGTAAATCGGGAGAAAAAAGACAGAGAAATTGAGCATTTCATAATAGAATGCCATTGTTGTCCTTTAATGACATTTACTTAAAGGAAGTATTTGTTTAACTTTAGAAATACATTTGTAAGTTTACTTAAATAAAATAGATTGTCTTTCACTGTAAATGTAGCAAAACTAACCATTTGCATTCCTTATGAAAAATGCTTTAGCCTAAGTATGAGTACATACATACATACACATTGAAGTTTAAAGTCCCAAAGGGTAAATCTATTGTTTCAGAAAATAAAAGTCCTGCAAACAGAGAAAAAGGTCACTTGTTTTTAAGCATTTTAATTTTAGAAGCAGTTTTCCAGGAATTCAACTCGCTCTGTCTGTTGATGGTTATAGTGTTCCAATCAATTTCTTCAGTACTATTAAGGATTTTATTTTTAACAGATGTGGATGCCTCCTCTACTGTGCCAAATATTTTAGTTCATTCAGAAAGAAATATTTTGATCTTTTCAGGAAACACCAAAGTGACTTTAATATTGTTCTTTTTAAGTTCTGTAATTGGTGGTTAGCAGGATTTTATTTTTCTCATTACTTTACTGGAATAATCATTGTAAAATATGATTACATGTTTTATTAGCTGGGATGGACTATGCTATTTTTAATATTTGATCTTTTACTAAGCTGGACATGCATTTAACTGTAATTGAATGTGGTGATGAGTTTTCCTTTTTTGAAGGTACTCTCAGGGATCTGTGTGCCCTTTCAATTCCCAAAGGTAAAGTTTCAGGTAGATTTGATGTTTTATGTAGCCAGGTGTTTAAAAAGTATATTGTATTGTTTTCCTCATACTTTTCAGCTATACCATTAATTCTGCTGTTATTTCTTCTCAGTCTATTTTCTAAATCATCAACTTATGAGCCAGTTATTTTGTTGTGAATGAAATTCAGTCTGAGACTTACATTTAGTTATTCTCCCTTTATGATCATTTAAATCTTCCATATTATTGATTTGTGCACTTTATTGTTTTATTAGAATTTCTAAATATTCCATCTTCTTTCTGGACTCTTCTTTGAAACTTTCTGTTTTGGTATCCAGCTTGTTCATTTTAAGTAATACATCCTGCATATTAGATGTTAGTGACTGGATTATTTTTTTAAGTCTCTTCTATCTTAATTAAGCAGTTAAAATAATTCAGACTGGAAAATGACAGCTTTTGAAATACTTGAAGCTATAAAGTGTTTCCAAATTAAATTTTTTTTATCATATTTTCTGTCAGAGAAAATGTTTCAGTCACAGAGCTTTCATCAGTCGTTTCTGTCAGTTACCAATCTTGTCCATGCCCCAGCAAAGATATTTTCTTATAATTACCTTGTAATATGGCTTGGCTTACAGATAATTCAAACTGTGTACTTCTTGTCCGTCTAGTATCGTTTTGCAATTGATGACATGGTAGATGCTTACATTTTTCCTTGTCTTAGCAGATTATAGGAAGAAGATCGCTCTAGAGCAGCTTGACAAGCATCTTTATATAGCATTTGCTTTCTCCATTTCTAACATCAGCCACCTGCAGATCCTTCATAATAGTACTGCCAGCTACATTTTACTGGTGTACAGATTTGAACAACACTGCCAGCTGAATAATAAATCATAATGATTCTCTTTTAAGGTTAAATGTGACTTGTTCTTTTTCCTATAATGAACTAGTTTCTACAAATATTTCAGTACCTATGTTTCTGCTGTGTGCAGGCTTCACTTCAAAGATGGCATCTCTCTGATGTGCTGACTCAACAAATGTGTCATCACTACTTATTTTTACGTGTGTATATGAGTAGCTTTTCCAGCTGTTTCTCCCAGCATATGAATTGCCATAACACCTGATTGTTGGCTTTTCCTGACTGTCTATAAGTGCTTCTCTCACTTTCAAATGTATGTCTCCCTGATCAGCCCACTTACCTTCAGATCTAGCTCTATTATTGATTAAAATTTCCTCTGTTATTGTAATTTGTATATGATGTAAATATTTTGATTCTATCTCAGGGAAGTTACCCACTGTGAAATGTAATTTATTTTGATGTTTCCATCATTTATAACTTTGTTCTGCTTGCATTTTTACTAATTTTAGCTAGATATGTTTGATTACTTTGCACAGGTCACAAATTAAATGTTTTATTGTGAATGTTATCCCACTTAACCCGATTAAAAAAAATAAACATATAGCATAAAGCATTTATTTAGTGTAAAGCAGCAGACACTTCTTTAACTGTTTTAGTTTATAAGTTCTATAATAATGATCTGTTTTTGTTTGCCAAGATTTATTGTGTTTAACTAAAAAATAAATGTTTGTTTACATTACATTTACTAAATATGAACAAGAAAGAAAAAAGCTAAGATTGGAGATGCAGCCAGGTAGTTGCCGCTAGAGAAAAACATACAGGCTGTATATTAGTAAAGGTATTTTACGATGGAGTAAGAGGCAATAACCAAGTTAAGAGGAGGAAGATGGATGGCACTAAAATTGAAGAGAACCAATAAAGGCTGACAGAGTACTAAAAATAGGAGAGGATGACAGTTTAAGGGGGGTGAGTACAGTGACATATCCATTGGCTTTTTAGGTAGTGTTTGTCAACTATTTAAATACATTTGGTTGTTTAAGTGATTGCATTTGCAATCAGAGTTTGTTCCAGGAGATAGTAGGGTGGTAGCTATAGAGGTTTTGACCAGTTTTGCTCTTGGGTTTATAAATGTGTAGTAAGGCTTTGTCTAATCTTTGTTGTGACCTTGAAGGGGTTTATGAGTAGATAGGAGGAGTCAAGCTGGGACAAAAAGATGGCTGGCATAAAATAGAGTGGATCTGAAGCTGGGAGAGGAGAAGCTGGTGGGGTAGTACCAGCAAGTTAAAGTGTTTTAAAGAGAGACAATGATGAGTTCTATATCTATGATTTGCAGGAAATCTAGCTACTTTGTTATTGGCATTCTCTAGTTTAGTTAAAAGGGTGATTTGGAGGTTAGAGAGGATCTGAGAGCTGTACATTAGGCTTAGTTGGAGAAAGGCATGACAGAGGGAAACGTAGGCCTTATTGAATAGGAATGTTTTATTTCTGTATAAGAGACTGGGTTTTTGATAGGTTTTTCTTAATACAATTGTTGACATGCAAATCAGTTGGTCATCCATCATGACTCCTAGAAGTTTTGTGTGGGGTTCAACTATGATAGGTGTATTATCTAGAGAATGGATAGTAATGGTGGATTTGAGTTTATTCAGGCTTTTGGGAAGAAAATTAAGAGGTTAGTCTTTTTAGTACTCAGAATTAGCTGGTTCTTGGAGAGCCAGGTCTCGACAGAGTTGAAGGATTTCTGAGTAACAGAATGCAAGTCAGAGGGTGTCTGCAATAGTAATGATAGTAGAATCATCAGCATATTGGATGAGAGTAGACTCAGGGCAGGAGGTATAGAGTAAATTAGTGAAGATATTGAAGAACAGTGGTCCAAGAATAGATCATTGGGGAACACCCATTTTGATGGAGAGCTGGGGGGGGGGGTTGAGAGCCATTTTACCAATTGTAGTCAGTCAGAGAGGTAGCTGGAAAACCAGGCCATAGTAGAAGAGGAGAAATTAAGGTCAGTGAGTATGTCCATAATAAAGGAGAGAGACAAGGTGTCAAATACTTTAGAGAGATCTAGGAATAAGCATGACACTAGTTTGTTGTTATCTCTGGCCTGAGAAATAGTATTTATGAATGGCAGTAGGGCATTAGTGGTGCTATGCTTAGGATGAAAGCTGTGTTGTGAAGGGGTGAGCAGAATTTCCTGAAGTAAATGTTCCATAACTTGCTTAGGTATGCATTTTTCAAATATTTTTGAGAGAGGTTGAGATAGGTCTGAAGTTGGAGATTTCAATGGAGTTGCCGCCTTTGTGAATGGGTAGGGTGTAGAATTCTTTCCAGATAGAGGGAAATTTGGATTCTTTGATTGAATGGTTAATTAATATAGAAACTGGAAGGGCTAGAGAGGCTGCTCTTCTGTTAGCTGGAGAAAGTGGGGAGGTAGATTGTCTGCAGATTCAGAGGAGGGTTTTAGTTTGTGAAGTAGGGATTTAATATAGCTAGTAGGTATAGGTTTAAGGGAGAAGGTGTTAGTAGAGTTCTGACTCAAGGGGGGATCTAGGGGAATATTACTGTTAGAATTAGAGGGGCTAGAACTTATCAACTTACTGATGGATTCTATAAAGTAGGAGATGAAGTTTTCTGGGGTGTATTTGTAGGGCAGGGATTGGGAGATGAGGGTTTACCAGGGTGGAGTGTTTGATTTATTGCATGTCAGAATTTCTTGGGATTAGATCTTTCAGAACTTCTTAAATCATATGAACTATGAAAAAGTATTTCTAGCTTGTAATCACCAACAGACTAAATGGGCTATATTCATTATCTGGTTTGACTAATTAAACAAAAAGGACTTTTAGGCAGTTATGGATCATTCAGTCATGCAGCCTAATACCTCTTTCTGCACAGCAATATCCCCATTTGTAGTAAACAACTTGAGAACAATTTAAGTTGCAAACTTTGCAGGTTGCAGATTCTACGTGTGATGGTCACATGTGTTGCTCTTTGTAGTGCTAATATTGGTTATACCATAAACAGCTAGAATCTAGTGCATCAAAATGTGTGCTAAGAATGTGGAGAACATTGTCTTGGTATGATCTGCATTAATTGTACTCTGTGTAGTGGAACAAATTCATAAAATATGTGTAACAGCTCAAAAAAAAGATTTTGCTGGGCTGCGGCATTCTTTGTATGTAAGAAGATGAGATTTTGAGAAAGGGCCCTCATAGGTAGTCTGGCATGCGATCAGCTACACAATGCCTCAGTGAAGTCTCTATATTGCTCATTAAGGTCATGCTTAGAAAAATGATGTTGCAGTCAGATGGATAAGGAGGTAGGAGTGGCATGTAGCATTGTATATCTTCTTCTTTCGGCTTTTCCCGGTTAGGGGTCGTCACAGCGGATCACCTGTCCACTCATGATTGGCAGTGGAGCTTTACAGTGTCGTTGCCAGCCCAGCCCCCAACCTTCCACAGAAGGCACACACACACACACTCATTGTCCAATCCACCTACAGCATGTCTTTGGGATGTGGGAGGAAACCGGAGCACCCAGAAGAAACCCACGTGACCACAGGGAGGACATGCAGACTCGGCACAGAAGGCACCCCAGCTGAGGATCGAACCGGAGAACCTCTTGCTATGAGGTGGCAATTCTAACTGCTGCACCACCATGGCCACCTGGCATGTAGCATTGTATATACTCAAGTAAAATAGGTATAGTTCAGGCCTTAGAAATTCTTAGGTATCTACTTTGTGAATACATTAATATTATCTTTCTCTGCATGCTAATATACTTTCAGGGATTATTAACAAAAGGGATATAAAGCTTAGATTTCCATAAATCTTTTTAAGTTGGTAGACATCAAGCAGTACAGAAATGCATAAAAATGTTTATTAACAGCATTCAAGATTACCTGTTTTTCTTAAACTTGAGTAATCACAGCAAAACGGGAATAAGACCTAGAAAATAACTTTAATGAAATATCTCTCATAAGGAACGTTTTTCATTAAATGTGGGAAATAAAAGAAGTAAGAGAACATGATGACATAAACCCACTGGATGATGAAAACACAAGAGGGGTAACATTAATTTAAATTTTATTTAAAGGATGTAACCATAGTATTTTAAAAATTGAGCTAGATTAATACATAGTTTGGACACATATTTCAGGTGCCTTTGCTAAGTTACATTTATTTTTCTTTATTATTTTTGATAGATTTCTTAACGCCTTTTCTAGTTTTCTTAAGCACTTATTTATATAAGAAGGCTATTTTTTATATCATTTAGCCAATGACTTCTAAGTTGGAAGGAATTCACCTTTATTTGTATAACACCATTGTGAATATTCTATTTTGTCTTTATTTCTACACATTTTAATTCTTGAAGCAAAAATATCATCTGATAATCAGGAATGCATTCATTTTACCATACTTAATAAATCAATCTAAGATTTTTTTTCATGTTTACAGACAAAAATTTGTTTTACTACATATATGTAGGGGTTGGTAGGATTTGAGCTCTACCTTTATTATCAATGGGAAGGTATCACATATTTATTCATTACCTTGTCATGAACAAAGTAGTTTAACATACAGTTTAAATGCTGCTGCTATTTTGCAGAAGTAGTTTAGCCATAATTTGTAATGTACAAATTGGAAGTTAAAAGCCACATCTTTTTATGTGAAAGTGTAATGAAACTTAACTCAACATCATCTTATAACATACACTCAAGTCTTTTGTCATTCTAGATTTATCCAGTCTGTGCACATACTTTCAAATTTTACTTTATCGGTCTGTTAGGCCTTACCTCATTTTGTCTTCAGAGGAAGCAAGCATATATATATATATATATATATATATATATATATATATATATATATATATATATATATACATATACATATACACACACACACACACACACACACACACACACACACACACACACACACACACACACACACACACACACACACACATTCATATACATATATGGTTCCCCTTCGCAATCCCGAATTACTGAATGCTCGAAATTCAGTAACTCGAGACTGTAAAGTTGAAAATGCAGAAGCGCGAATGTATGGTGTGTGTGTTGTGTGGTGTATGTGTTCTGTATGTTTGGGGTCTTTTGTTTTCGTGCTTGTGAGTTTCGGGATTTTTGTTGGTTCGATTTTATAATTTTGAGTTACTGAATTTCGAGCATTCACTAATTCGATATTATGAAGGGGAACCACACACATATATATATATATATATATATATATATATATATATATATATATATATATATATATATATATATATATATATATATATATATGGGTTTACTTCTGTAAACCAAATTTACACTTTGCTGACACTGAAATCAATGACTCCACTCTTCCGAATCTACACTTACATGAAACTACACACTGCCTAGCCACGGAAAAATGAAGATCAACTATTACACATCCTAAGAAAAATCTACATATTTTAACATGTAAACTTAAACTCTTACCTTTATTGACATTTTTGCAAGGGGGGCAAGCCCTACTTCACCACCACACCACTTGCAGATTTTATTTACCTACTCAGAGATTGCACTACATTGTGGAAAAGGTAAGATCTAGAAAGATTGGCATACATCTTGTTTAGTTTTCCATGGTTTGGCAGTGTGCAGTTTCGTGCAAGTGTAGTTTCGGCAGGGTGTAAATTCTTTCTACAGAAGTAGACCCATATGTAGATATATATATATATATATATATATATATATATATATATATATATATATAAAACCCATTTGTGTGTGTGTGTGTGTGTGTGTGTGTGTATATATATATATATATATATATATATATATATATATATATATATATATATACGTATATATAAAATAACATATCTGTGCCACCACAGTCATATTTGCTGGCCCATTTTATAGTGGCTGAATGGATTTTATTATTGCCCTTTTTTTTCATAGTTTCTTATGCTCCCAATCCTTATGAAGTTCCAAAAAGAAAATACATCACCTTATTAAGCAACATTTAGTCATTCGTTCTTCTTGTATTCTATTGTACCAAATTTATCCTAATAATTATCATGTTACAAAGAACACTTTTGCCTCAAGATGTGATTATAATTAGATGACTACAGTTGTGTGTGTGTGTTCCCATATATGGAGCAACAATGTCTACCTTCCTTTTATTTTCAGTACAGATGCACTATGCATGGGAATTGTGCTCTACTAGTATAATGTCTTAATTGATCAGTAAAGGGCCAATGGCAGATAGGCTGGGACTGAGTAGCACTCCTTCAGCTGTCCTTTTGTAGGAGAAAAAGTATTGGGAAGGCTTGTTTGCCTGAGTACAGCGATTTGCATTGACCTCAGTATACTTCGCTCATTAGTTAAAAAGGCTAGGGAGAAAAGCTTCTGTGTTTCACCAGGACAACTGTAGTTGACCACAAAAATCTTCTCTCAGCCATGAATATACAGGTATAGGAGAACACTGAGATGTGGAAGATGACAGACAATAGGAAGGGACACCAGGTATAGAGGGGAAAAATAAGGGTCTATATCAGAAGCTCAAAAGCTTAAAAGAGCGAATGCTCTTTATCGAGCTATAAACATCAAACCCACTAAATAGTGAAGACATGGAACAGCGATTTTTTTTTTCCCCCAGGTAAAAAAGTCACTGGGCCATTTTCGGGACTTTGCCATTTCTTCCACTATGGTGCGATCTCAGAGTTGGTATATTTAAGTAGGGGGGTGTGGGGGTCAAAGTCCTCCACTTTATTTTGTGCTTGGAGATTTTTTTTTTTTTTTGCGGAGCAGCGATTTTTTTCCTTGGTAAAAAAAATTGCTGTTCCGTGTCTTCGCTATTTAGTGGTTTCGATGTTTACAGCTCGATAAAACAGCATTCATTCTTTTAAGCTTTCGAGCTTGTATTATACACCCAGAAATAAGTGATGCAACTTGCTAAAGGATACTTTGCACTCTCTATTTGATATCAAGCTGGTGTGTCACATTGTCATATGTTATGGTAAAGTTATCCAAAAATCCTCTGTCTTAAGGATATTTTATTTTGTGGCCATTTCAAAACTGGAAAAATAGACAAACTCTATATCCCTTCTTCATTTGCTGTGTTAAGGAGTGATCATATCCAGCAGTGTTGAAGTTGTACTCTCCACATAAAACAGAATTTACTTTTTCAGTAATGGCATCACATTCACAGAAATAATTTTATGAATACTTCAGTTTACTTATTACATTTCTTACATTAATAACAGCAGTTTCATTCTTTTATTTGTTGTAGCATTATCTTTCTGTTAAGTATTTTGAACCTCTGGCCTCATGATTGTAAATTCAAGTCCCCTAAAATGTATAAAATAAAATGAAATGACTAACAGTATAGCATTTCCCACTAAAACAATTAAGAAAAAAGGTTCAAATATTTTATCTCTGTAGTATGTACCTATTTATCTAAGTATTTCACAGGTGTATTTGTAATCCAGTTTACCACAACCATTGCAGACCTCATTTCAGCTATTAGTTGTACAAGTCAATCTGATATATGCTGTTTCCAGATTTCCGCAGTATTGAAACCACAATAGCAGTCTGAAAACTAACCCAGAAATAGCACAGATTTTCTGTACTGATAGCATAGTTTTGAAGCACCAAAACGAGGCTTGAGGGGAAGGAAGATGTGAGTGACCTAAGCTGCAGCCCACATGTTCTTTTTTATACCAGGAATAGGAACTGTACTTCACTCTCATTACACAGATTCACACTCACACACTTAATATGCCAAGGAACTTAAGCAACCCCCCTACATGTCAAAGATGACCTAGATATTTGCTTTAGTGAAGAACTCTCCAGTAACCCCAGAAGCACTTAAAAAACACATCAAACACAACACATACAGCTAGAACCTTTGAAGTTTCAACTACAAAGCCTACAATTCAAACCAACACACTACCTAATATTTTAGTCATCAGAGACTCCACTGTGAGACAGTCAGATGTCCTGCTCACTTGACTGAATAAGAAAAAAATCATGACCTGTTGTTTATCAGGTGCTAGGATCCACCAAATCATCCAAGCACTCAGGTCATTAGACTACAAGTAGCAGTCTTAGTCCATGTGGGTGTAAATGACCTGAGTTGTACTTGTTAGGACCATATGAAGAGAGACATCATGGAGCTCTCGGACTGTCTGTCCCAGGCTGGTATGTGCCTAGAATTGAGCAGCATTTTACCTTCACCAAGGATGGTTTCACAATATGAACAAAAGATGATTGATTTCAATAATTGGCTTAGTTTCTTGTGCCATTATAAGGGAGGACAGTATTTGTCAGCATGGAAGAAGGGGGTCTACAGACCACATTGCTTTGCCAGTGATGGTCTGCAACTGCCCCCTCTAGGCTTTGGAACATTGACTAAAGCATTGTTCTCCTCAAGTTGCCTTTTTAGGCATTGCCAAACTGACAAACATTTTGACATTAAATCTAAGGATGGTATTTGTTAATGCCAAGAGCCTAAACAAGAAGCTTCACTCCCTCCAGTATCTCCTGGTCTTAAAAAATGGTGACATCTGTGCAGTTCCCAAGACATAGTTTAAAGCCACGGAAAATACCCCAGCAGTGCAGGCTACAGTACTTCCACACGTTTCAGCCAGCTACAACGCAGGCAGGGAACAAAGGTGGAGGTGTCTCAATCTATATTGATAAAAAACTCATCTCAGGACTTCTCAAACAGAATGAAATTTCATTAAGCAAAGTCCCATATCATATCTTGCAAGCTGTAATTTACGCTCTACAATTTAAGAAACCTATAGCTCATACTTGGACTTACTGGAGGTTCTCACCATTCAACCCAATACCATATTCATGAGTAACTTTAACTAACCCACTATAAACTGGGATACTTACATGATCCCAAACATACAAGCCCAGAGATTCTTGGACTTTACAGAAAAACACTGTAGGCTAGATAATCTGTATGCCCACTAGGAGTGCAAACATACACTACCTGGTACTCAGAAACATGGGAGAATGCTGCAGCCCGTTAGTGTGGTGTTCACTCTGATGAGGTCTGATCAAAAAGCTTTCTTCTTCATACTAAAAGCTGGTTCTCTGACCCTGCCTAACCCAGTAACATTTAAGAACTATTTAAAAGCAAACTCCCTGGTACTAAGTGATAAATTTGTCAAAACTTCAAGGCCCCCCAACCCAGAGAAGACAGCTGCCCATGTGCAGTTTTTCACAGAAACCCTGTACAGTCATGTCAATAAATGCATAGAGTTAAGCTGTGTCTGCCAGAATTAAGCCCAGAACTAATTCAAAAAAACAAAGCATCCTTGTGGAATCCAATTATAAACATACTGTACAACAAAAGAAAAAAGGCATAGCAAGATTAGGAAGTGTTACACCCAGCATGGTAAAAAACCCTCTTATTGATGTAAACAATCAGACAAATAAGGGGGCAAATTAATCTAGTAAAACCAGATTTTTAAGGTAAAGACAACCTCCCAGGAAAGGGACAACCTTGCTTCTTTAGTTGTGTCGAAACCTTAAAGGCAGCACACAGCAGCATGAAGAATTGATTGCAACTGAGGCTACTTATACAGAGCCAGAAGATGTAGAAAATCTGCTGGCCAACAGTCAGCTCTAATTTTACCCCACTGTCCCCTACTCATCCTCTGTGCAGGAAATACCATCAAACAAAACCCACCCAACTATCACTAGGGAGCAGATCCTAGCTGAGCTCTCCAGGGCCAAAAACACTGCATCAAGGCCATGATAATGTCCCAGGATGCTTTCTAAATGGCCTGAAATATGACCTGTTAGGACCATGGGATTCTCTGTTTAACCATAGCCTCCAGACAGGCGTTGTGCCAAGTGAATGGAAAGCTTCAGCAGTCATCATTCTGAAAAAAGGACAGACCATCAATGGACCCCAGGAACTGCAGACCCATTGCTCTAACTAGTCTCATTTGCAAAGCCAAAGAAAAAAATTATCATGGAAAGGTAATAGAAAACCTTCAAACACTGGATCCAACCCAGTTTTCATGAACAGCAGATCATGCTTACTCACCCTGGTGGATGTCTTTGAGAAGATCACAAAGAAAATGAGTAGGGGTAAACGGTGCATCCTGTCCACCTTGACCTGGCTAAGGCATTTAACACAGTACCTCACACAGGCATTGTAAACATACTCATTAATATAGGCATGAACCCCTATGTTACACACTGGATAGCCAGCTGGGTCTCAAATAGGACCCAGGAAGTTAGGATAGGGGAGACCACCTCTACAAAGAGGCCAGTTACAGGTGGAGTCCCTCATGACTCTCTGTTGGGAATGTTACCTTTTTGGCATCTACTTCTGGAAGTCGAGATCAATATCACGGGCCTCTGGCTGACCAGGTTTGCTGATGATTTGCAAACTAGGAGTAGTCTCAGAATCCCCCCAGATGCTAACATTCTACAGGAAGGACTAACACAGACAAATGACTGGTGCCAAAGCCATGGCTTAAAACCCACTGCCAAGATGCGCATAATAATACCTTTTGGGAAGTCAGCCATCCTAGGAAATTATCTCTTTGATAACACATCCGTAAGACTAGAATGTGTAGTCAGAGATTTGGGTTTATATGTAGATAGTAACCTGGCTTTCAACCAGCATGTGTCTAAGATAATAAGGAAATCATTCTTTGGTAATGAACTTATAAGCAAGTTGGATCCCTGGTAGGGAATGCAGCCTCTAACCTGCACTTCAAACACGTGTTTGACCTCATTCCGCTGTTACTTACCCTGTCTAGTTGTTTGCAGCCACAACCTTTGTTACTTTTGCCAGTTTTTTCAAGTAAATTCCAGCCTCCCTGCTGCCTATTTCCTATACCCGTAGTTGCAGTCATCCCTATTAGCAAAATCTTTTATCTCTATTCCTGTGTTAACTTATTTCTTAGAATACTTTGTGCTACTTTATGAATATAATATTCTGTTTGAGGTGCTTCTGGGCTTCCACATGACTAAGACTCTCCGTTACCAGGAAGACAAGAAGTGAGTTAGATGGTGAGATAGTAGTACTCCATGTAAAATGCATCTACAAGCTCTGCACCTGTGTTTATTAATCTTGTTTCATTTGTTGTAAAAAACCTTCGTTTAGTGTCTTACTGGGCACAACATATGTGAAAATATTCAAGGATTCAGGATGTTGTGACAAGGGTTACACAGGCATGTCTTGTCAAGTAACAACCTGTGTGTAAAGATTGTTTATGTAATATTGTGTGTGAGGTATCACTTTTCATATTAACCAGAAACTCTAGCCTGTGCTTTCTTATATGTTAATCAGCTCCTTCTGTGACTTGTACTACACATTTAAGGTAGCCCAAAAGTGGGGTTCTTGTGGCCTTTGTATTTGGAGTCGATTCATAAACAAAACTGAGCTGTTCTCATTCTTTAAGTCACAAGAATATCACCCCTAATAAAATGAATTGCACAAAAAAGTATGCCAGTTTGTTATCTCCAGATTTCATCTACCTAGCCCAGATCAAGCTGTTCCTTGGAGAGATCTTTCTTCTTCTTCCCACCCCTTCTGTTAGGCTTTTAGTGGAGAATTTGAATTGGGGATCCTGTAATACCCTTTACATTTCCTATAGATATGCGTTTTTAAGAGACAAGTGCCTTTTTCTTTCTCAGTCCTATTGGGACCACAGCATTAACTGATGTGGACAGAGATCTCTTACTTTGTCTGGTGTACTTCTCTGTGTTTCTTCTGTCACCTCCCAGTAAGAGGTTCCCTGGTTCAATTCTTGGATGGGGTGCCTTCTGTGTGGAGTCTGTATGTTATCCCTGTGTTTGCGTGGATTTCCTCTTGGTGATTCTGTTTCCTCCACATTCCAAAGATATGCAGCAGGTGGAATTGACTGTCTAAATTAGCCAGAGGTGTGAGTGCGAGTGTGTGGTATAGATGAACTACTGTGGCAGGGCTAGCCACCCGGCGGTGTAAACCACTGCTTGAGATGATTGTCACTGTTAAAGTGACACCCCAACTTCATATTCAAAAATGTGAAAAAGGGGTTCTGGATGGATGGATATTTTCATTTCACAGTTTTAACACACAAACTTCTTAATCAGTTCTTTGTTGAAGCACACAATATTTTTGATGATGCCTGGAAAATATCCTGAGTTCTAAAAAATCCTTTTAGAATTAAATACAAACTGAATGCTAGGTGATGTGGGGGGAGGGGGCTTTGCAATACGTATTCTGCTTATTCCAGTTTTACTTGCTCTTGTCCCTTATGTAGTTTCTGTTTCTTTATCTCCACTTTTCTGGAGTCTCTTGACTGGACCCAAAAAATGTATTCCGAGCAAAGGAGACACAATTCCCTTGACTTTCCTGTTTAATTTGATCAACTTAAGAAATGCTTTTCGTATGGAGATATTACCTCAAAGACTGAAAGAACAGCTTATCACCCCTCATAAAGTGTTAGGTTGTGGTTAAAAGTAGGTTGTTTACAATGAATTTCTTAATGAGGCAGTTTAGAAGGCTACTGGCTAATAGGGTTATGCCCATTGCAGGACATTCTAGTTGTCATTTTTAGTTTATTTAATGTATATTTGGAGTATTCTGATAATTTTTTACAAGGTAGAGTCTCTTCCATTCTATAGTTTTAGTTATTATAAAGTGATTGGATATGAATTAGATTGTAGATTAATGTATACACTTAATTGATGGAATCTGTTTCATCAAAAGCTGTCTTCCCTTCTACCTTGATTTATTCATGGATCCCTTTCTATTCTTTTTTTTCCCTATTTGTAATTCCTTCCTCCATTATTTTCTTTTATCCTCCTTTTCTAGAGTTTGAATGTTGTATATTAAATTTTACACAGACACAAATACACATACACACACTTTCACCCATATATTAAACATATTTAGGCATCAATTTTTTAAGAATAATGTGTTTCTTTTTTAAGTTAAATATACAGTTGGATAGAACATGTGTGATTTTTTTTTATCTTCATTTCATTGTTAATAAAAACATTTGGGAAACAAGAGCCCATTCTTTAAATTGTTAATTGTAGTTAAAGTTCTGTGTGTGTGTGTGTGTGTGTGTGTGTGTGTGTGTGTGTGTGTGTATATGTATATGTATATGTATATGTATATATATATATATATATATATATATATATATATATATATATATATATATATATGGTTCCCTATCACATCAACAAAATTTCAAAATGCTGAGACTATATGTCCGAAGTTTTGAAATTCCAAAAAAAAAAAAAATAAATACAATAAAACAAAACAACTTACTTGGATGCTTTTGAAGGGGGGCAAGCACCCCTGCATCCCCCACACCCCACGCTACTTAAATATACCAACTCCAGAATCACACTATAGTGAGGAAAATGGCAACTCCCAGGTTCCACGCTATACGGCCATCCCAATAAACAGTTTTCAGAGTTTCAAATTTCGGACATATGGTCTGGGCCATATGGCCTTCGGAGTTTTGAAACTTCAGTGATGTGATAAGGAAACATATATATATATATATATATATATATATATATATATATATATATATATGGGTCTCGTACTATTGAGCGAAAGCTCAAATAACCAAAATGAAAACTTCCGAACACACTTTAGCAAAACTGTGTTTTCACCGAAAATGCACATTTGCTAAAGTGAGCACAAGGAAATTAAAATAATGATAGAATGGCTTTTGCTGATGTCGTGGTATAGTGGGGATAAGGGAATGTTCCCTTTCCCCCACTGTAGTGCGTGCTTGGAGTGAGAATATAAAAGTATGGGGGGTGCAGAGGGAATTACCCCCCCCCCGCATAAACGTGTTTACTGGGGTTTTTTTTGCAGACTTTTGCGAAAACAGATTTTCGGTGGAAAATCACTTTTGTGAAAGTGCGCTCGGTAGTTCTGGAGTCAGTTATTTGAGCTTTTGCTCAATAGTACGAGATCCGTATATATATATATATATATATATATATATATATATATATGTGTGTGTGTGTGTGTGTGTGTGTGTTTTGTGTGTGTAGAGATAGAGAGTGTTTACACATGCATGCAAACATACGTGTGTATGTCTGTGATTTTGGCCCCATGCATAGCCAATGGATATGTTATCTATAAATAAACTGTTATGTCTGACATTTGCCAATGAAATTATCTCCTTGCTAGTTATCGTTTGCCAGGTACTTATTATAAATGTATAATAATCCCACTGTAACTTAGAAAATCGTATTACCTTCAAGTTGCTTTTTTTAACCTGCTCTTGCATTACAAACATCCTATAATCTTATATTTTACTTTTAAACAGTGATATGGGTACAGGGTTGTTCAGCAAAATTTTATGATGCTATAAGGCATAAACATGGAAAAAATTCATTTTACTTTATATACATTTATACATAGCGATCTCATTTATTTATTTATTTTTCTTTTCAGGGGGCAAAACATGAAGAAACTGAAGGTGAAGGGGAAGAGACGGGACTAATCCAACCTGCTCAAGCCTTTGCACCTAAAAGTCTTGTACTAGTTTCTAGACTAGATTATCCAGAAATATTCAGGGTAAGTAAACTGTCAGCAGCTGTCGAAGTATACAAATGACATCTGGATCTATGCCATCCCTCTAAAACTGCTGTATAAGTCAACTTTAAGGTAGAACATGTGCAGAAATAGACTTCCCCTTCCATTAAGTATTCCTAAGCTCTTTCCCACATTGTAGTACATCTTGAAATTTTAAGCTTGCTAGTTTTGCATTCATTTTTATAGTCTGGTTCCCTGATATCCATTTTTACAGCTTGGGTGTTATGTTGGTCACAGTGAGTTAAACCATTCTGAATTAGTGCATTCAGAGCATTACTGGAATCAATGAAATAGTCCCCAAGGGTAGAGTCCATTAGATTATTTTGGTCATCCTTGTAGAAATGCAGTTCTTCTTTACTTCTCAAGACTAACCTTTGACCCTGACAGATCACTGTGATCCCATGGTTATGCCTAGTGCTGTAGTTTCCTAATTCATTTAATATCAGTACTGTAAATGTGTGTGTTTGTGATGTCATGATAGTCCACTCACCTAGTAGGCAGGTGCACCCAAGGTCTTTGGGATGCCCAGCACCTTCCCTTACTCATCAACCAGAAGGAAATGATGGCAGTACAAAAGGCTGTCACATCCTTCAAACCCCATCTCAGGCCAGGAGTTCTCCTTATCAAAACAGACACACCACAGTAATGTGGTACATCAACAAACAGGGAGGGACCCAATCTTAGCTTCTGTGCAGGCTAGCCATGAACCTCTGTCTGACAGCCTCCTCCAAGGGATTATACCTAATAGCCCAGTACCTACCAGGGATTGACAACACCCTGGCAGACCACATAAGCAGAAACTTACTGGACCCCCACGAATGGCAGCTCCACAGAAAAATCTTTTTGCAAGTCACTCTGGAGTGGGGAACTCCAGAGGTGGATATCTTTGCTTCATACCTCAACCACCAGCAGAAAAAAATCTGTACCAGGCAGTATCACCACCAAGTGTGGAAGGTGGGTGCCTTGACCTTCCCCTTGAACTCCCTCTCTGTGTACACTTTCCCTCCTCTGCCTCTTATTCCCAAGGTACTGATCAAGATAAGGGAGGAGAGACCAAAGGCCATCCTCATTGCTCCAGATTGGCCCAGACAGCATTGGTACCCCTTACTGCGCAGCCTGACATTACAGCCTCCCAGGCAACTTCCCCTGATCTCAGACCTCTTGACTCAAGTGTCGGGGGGGGGGGGGCACCCAGACTTGCAGAGTCTCAAACTGTCAGCATGGCTAATACTCTAAAGGCAAACAGGTCCTAGACATTATCACAGGGGCCAGAAGGCCCAGTACCAGAAAATCTTATGCAGGGAAATGGAAAATATTCTGTGCCCGGTGCCACTCCAGGGGGGGCATTACCTCACATCCTTCCATCCCTCTCAGTAGCACCCTCTCCTTCTCTTCTATTAAAATCCATGGCTCAGCCAGTTCATTTCATTTCAATACAGATCAGCCCCTGTTCTCACATCTTTTGATTAAACAATTCCTCAAAGGGGCTTCTAATATCAGACCTCCCAGAAAAAACACCCACACCAGCCTGGGACCTGAATTATGTTTTGGTAAAACTGCCCTTACCACCCTTTGAGCAGCAGAACTGAGATACCTCTCCTGGAAGACTGCTTTCCTACTAGCTATCGCCTGAGCCAGAAGGGTTTCAGAACTTCAGGTACGGATGGCCATTGAGCCCTTCATCATTTTCCATGTACACAGGGTCTCCCTGAGGACTAACCGCCTCCTTTATGCCCAAGGTGGTGTCTAATGTGACTCTCAAGCTGGCCAAACATCTACCCACCTTCTTTCCTGACCATCAAAACATGGGGGGAAGAATTCTGCACACACTAGACATTCACAGACAGCTGAGATACTACCTGGCCTATACTAAACCCTTTAGGAAAACAGACCAACTTCTTGTCAGCTTTGCCCCAGGGGCAGGGGGGAAGCTCATTTCCAAGCAAATAATTTCCAAATGGATATCACACTGTATCCATTTCTGCTACAGATTGCATGGGAAACCACCCCATAAGTCTATGCTTACCCATTCCACTAGGGCAGCCTCCACTTCCACAGCATTCCTCAGAGGTGTTCCCACCAGGGACATCTTGGAAGCTGCCACCTGGACTTCTGTCCATACCTTTACAAAGCATTACCACCTACCTCTTTTCTCTAAGGCTAGGGCAAAGTTTGCCTCTGCAGTTCTGCAGGGCATGCTGACCCATGCCTAGGTCTCTTACTAATCCTACCACCCCTCTCCTCAGCTTTGGGAATCCTCCCACAGGTGATAACTGCAACTGTGAAACACGAAGAACATAGTAAAGTTGTGTACACTTAACATAAATGTAGATGTTTGAGTTTATTCACTGTTGCAGTCCTGGTTTCCCTCCCTCCTTCCCCCTTATATCCTCTTTCCTTAGGGAGACATAAGCTTCTTACTTTTAGCTTTTAGCCACCAGGACCACTTTACCATATCTCCTTAGGCTTCTGACTGGTTAGGGCAAGAAAAACTGATGTAATGTTGTTGGCTGCCTTACTTTATACCACTGACAACATGATGTCATTCAACAAGTGACAGCAGCCGTTGCAGAAAAACATTGACTCTGGTACTCGGGCTGTTTATGGGCTACCACAGCAAGGATAACCACCCACAGGTGATGACTGCAACAACGAGTAAACTCGAACGTAGGTTCATAGGTTGGTACTAGGCTATTGGCCCTAGGGCCTATACAAGCCTAGCCATAACAATTCCCTGGCTATTTCTTCTCACAGTATTTGCTTCCCTAGACAACTGTATAGCAGGGCAACTGACGTGATTCCTGGAGTGAATTTCCTATCTCCCATCCAATCATCAAGGGGTTCTTTTTGAAGAGGGCCAAAGAGGCGCTCTGCTTGACATGTATGAGCAGTCTATTCTAGAGTCTGGGGAGTCTCTGGGTCAAGAACCTATCCCTCCAGCATGTTTTGTTCATTGTGATGACAAGGTTTAGATCCCTGGAATGTGTCTCTCTGAGGGATTGGGATTTCTTTAAGTGTAGCATGTCCAACAGCTCTGGGTTTGACATGGCCTTGTATGTTAAGCAGAGATCGCCTCTGAATAGAAGATATGCGACAGAGTATAGGTGGAGTTTTTTTAGTCAGTCAGCATAGGGCATCTGCTTAGTGAGATATTTCTGCGGCCTTTCCAGCTGTTGGAAATGTCTTGTGAGATACATACCAAACGGGGCGTTGTACACTATGATGGGTCTAATGAGGGATTAGACAGTGGGACAATGACCTCCTTTTTTCTGGATAAAAAGCCCTTAGAGATGAGGTTTGCCACACAGAAGGATTTTCTGACTGATGTGGCGATGTGGTTATCGAAGGTGACACCACTATCCACCTGTGCCCTAAGGCAAGAAAAACTCATGTAACATCTACATTTATGGTAAGTGTACACAACTGTACTTTCCACAATGTTCTGGCTACATTTCCCCTAGTATTATTTATTTATTTTACATTTGTTTACCGGGAAAGTCCAACTGGACACACCTCCTTTTTCAGCTGTGGCCTGGGGAGCAAAACTCTGGTTAGAACAAAGACATAAAAAAAAAAAAACATAAATGTAACGAATACATGTCAACAAAGGCAAAGTAGAATAGCATACAATGTGATATCCAATCTCATGTTATACAAACGTTAGGATATTAGAAAAATTTTACCCATGCATAAGGAAATTAGTTACTCAGAGAGAGGTTTAATATTATAGTATAAGCAAAAATCACATAATATATACAGTTTTCATTCAGGATTCAGTGAGCAATCCATATTTACAAGGTAAGTAACATTATGATGTTATAAAATAATACGCAAGCCAGAGTTAGAGAAGTACATTCATGATTTATAAGTATATGATTGGGTACACTGAATAAACAGAGGTTGTATATTGGATGGTGTGAGGCAGTAAAGGACTGTAGGTGAGACTGTGAAAAAGTCTGGAGAAGAGTTGGAGAGGTGGCTGTGGAGAGTGAATAGGTAGCTAGTAGTATAAATACCATCTCGGGTCTCCTTTGAAAAGAGGCTACTATCCTAGTTGGACTAATCTGATCACCAAAGGATGTGTGTATGTACACACACACACACACACACACACACACACACACACACACACACACACACACACACACACACACACACACACAATCAGACACACACACAGACACACACACACTTCATTGTGTATTACCTTAAACTTTCTGTAATGGCAGCCCATGGGATAAATGCCATACTAGTGTTTCAACTACATGGTTTCTGAATGGCCATGACTCTAATTTTTAAGTCTTTGTGGATACTTTCAAGCCAATAAAGCTAAACTTCACTAGTTGCAGACATGCCATTTTTTGGACTTTTTGTAACGTTATCAGTGCAGCATAAGTGAATTAGTTTGCTGTACATTAGAAATGCAGGACTTGGTGCCCATAAATGTTAAGGTGCAAGCAAAATATCCCAAACATCCAATCAAAAGTCAAAAGGCTACACAGACAAAGAATTCTGTAAAAACTGTAAGAAAAACCCAGTCTTCTTTAAGTCCTTAAACCTACTGTACTAGAGGCCCATGGGATAAATGCCAGTGACTTCTTATAGACATAACCAGTGTTTCAGTTACATTGTTTAAATATAGATATATATATATATATATATATATATATATAGAGAGAGAGAGAGAGAGCTATACACATATATAGATCTAGATAAGATATGTATGAATTTGTAGAGGTTCATATTAGAGTTTGGTATTTCTTACATGACTTATGGAAATGTGGGGGCATAGGCCACCTGCAAGACCAAAATTAATTCAGTTCATTTAAATATACTGCTTTGATGTAACAGTTTTCTGAGGGAAAATATTACAACCATAGGTCACTTTAGCAAATCATAATGGAATGTGACATTAGCTTTAATGACCACCTGATTTAGAGAAAGGCTGATTAAGATAAGGGCACAAACTTAAAATAGGTTGGGGCAACAAATCCAAATCAGAAGAAAAGTACACTGTCTCTGTTTATTCTTTTAGATGCATTTTGGGCAAAGTAGTTTTTTTAGATGTATGTATTTTTAAATGCATATTAAAAAGGGAACTGATCTTGACCCCCTCCCCCCGCCATGTTTGAGCTTATAGTATATTGTTAAGGCAGTTCCTGAGGACCAAAGTCCCCTATTTCACCTAAACAAATCCCATTCTTCAAATAAATATGATAGTTTCTACGTCATAATTACTTTATCGTAAAACATAACTCACCAGTTCTTTTGTGTTTATTTGTTCCAAGGCATAAAATGTACCAGGTAGTCATTAGTATACAATTAATTTATGATCTTTTTATTAATGAAAAGTTTTCTTCTTGAAATTCTTTGCACGAAGCAGAATCAAACTTCCACCTTTAATTTCAGTTGTGCCATTCTGTGCAACATGGAAAATGAGGTAATGTTGGGGAGCACTTTTTATACGTTAGGAGACAGATGAGTGCTTGCAGATCAAAACAGTGTCAGAATCAAGTCCACCCACTGATGTTCTTCATGTTTCACTGTTGCAGTCATCACATTTGGGTTATCTGCCTGCAGGTAGCCCTCAGCCGGCCTGAATACCAGAGTATTGGGATTTCTGCGTCTGATGCTGTCACTTCTTCCATGACGTCAGGTTGTCAGGGGTATAAAACATGCAGCCGATGCCATTACTTCAGTCTTTCTTGCTGTGCGGTGCCCGAAGCAGAAGCAGTTCGCAAGTGCCAATCGGCCGACTCCTGAAATTTTCGTTTTCAAGTTTCAGACCTGAAGTCTTCAAAAAGATAAGTACCCCGTTGGGGATCCTTTTTTCTTGCTCTAACTGATGTCAGAAAAAATTAACAATTGTCTTGCCTTTGGAAAGGAAATACCTCATAGAGATTTTCATTCTTACTGCATCACCTGTTTAGGCCCAGACCACGACATCCCTCGCTGTTGGTTTTGTGCCTTGTTCAATGCCTGAACTATTCGTCGTCGGGCTTTGTAGCTAAATACTTTAAATCTCGATCTCCATACTCCGAAATGGCTTTGTTAAGCCATCCAACTACTGATGATCTGAAAAAACGCAAGGATAAAGACAGAGGCAGACCGCTTAGGTCCAAAACTGCCGACGATGTTTCCATTAAGCTAGTCACCAGTCCGCCGGTACTCAGTGAGGCGCTTTCGCAGCCCCTGATACCCGCTACTACAGATTTGCAGGCCTCTACTGAGACCCATTCAGAGTCTGGTATGCTGTGAGATGCTTCTTCAACTATGGAACCTATGGATGTCTCTACCTTGGATGGGTCCAGAGCCGCTGTGCAGGCACCGGCTTCTGAGGGTGTATTCAGGTCTACTGATTTTCATATTAAACCGACAACTTCATTTCAAGCTAAGAATACCGAATTCTTCAGGCCTAAAGCTCGCACTAAGCCTAGAAAACCAATGACCAAAGTGCATTCCCAGGCCCATATGCCTCAAAAACAAATGATTAGAATGACTGAAAACCTTATTACCTTAATTAGGGGAAGCCAGACTTCCCCCTCTAAGAGACCTAGAACTGATTTTCTTTCTGATTCTTCTGATGAGGAATCTGATATCTCTATTACTTCTACCAGGAATTACCCTTATCTACTTATGAGGATTCTGATGCAGAGGATTCCATTCCCTCTGCTTCCCCTCCAGAAGATTTTTCTTTTGGTGAAACCTTGCATACCCTTAGGGAGCATTTCCGCTGGGAAAGTCAGGACTTTTTACAGTCCAAAAAGAGACTTAGGGAATTTTTAAACCTGCCTCAACACAGGCCTCTAGCTATCCCTCCTGTTATGGAGATTGTAGATGATGTTTTGTTGGAATCCAGCCTTACCCCATACACTTTGCTCCCAGGAAACCTGACAGGTACTACAGAGTACCTGACTCTTTCAAATTCCTGTTCAAGAATCCTCCTGCGGATCCAGAGACCATTTCCCAAGGACCAAAAGGCATTAAGGCTACAACTGCCAAAAATCCTACCCCTTCTGATAGGGATTCTAGAGCTTTACACAGATGGGGTAAGAAGGTATATACTTCTGCTACTTTGCCCATTTGAGCTTTAAATTGCCAGTTTCATATGTTAAAGTTTCAGCAGCATATTATGGGATTAATTAAACAGAAAATGTTGTTGATTCCTGACTGCTGAACACAAATATTTACAAGAATTAATGCATTCTGCTGACCAAGTAGGTAAACATACTTTGCAGTGTGGTTTTGATGCTTTAGAAGCATCTTGCAGGGCTGCTGTTACTGGGAACATACTTAGAAGGCATGCATGGCTTAAGGAACAAAACTTGCCAGATCATGTTAAAGCTAAATTACTGGATGCACCCTTAAACGAAGAGCATCTTTTTGGCAACAGAGCAGAAGAAGTCCTCAAAAGGATGGAGGAAAAAGCTAAGTCTATGCAAACTGTTAAAGATTTCTTACAAGTACAGCCACCTATATTCAGTAGGCATTGGCCTTCAAAGAACTGGTCCTTTCCAGTCCCTTCCAGGCCTTCTCAGTCCAAACCCAGGAGCAGCAGAACACCAAGACTTCAGTCTCAGGCTATGCACAGATCTAAGCAGGGAGTAGTAAGCCCCCCCATGGAAAAATGGCACAATGACTTATCCTAAACTCTTCCAAGCCTTGCTCAACTACTTGCTCCCTTAGGAGGAAAGCTCAGCCTGCATGCAAAAAACTGGGAACTCATTACCCAGGACAAATGGGTTTTAAACATAGTTTCCCTAGGATACAGTTTCCACTTTCACTCACTCTCAACCCCAAGTGGATGGCCGGACCTCCCCCCAAACCAGTGGGCAGAGGCCGAAAAACAAATACTCCCTCTCCTCAGTATCAGGGCTATTCAACCTGTCCCAGCAGAACAAAGGGGACAAGGTTTTTATTCAAGACTGTTCATGGTTCCCAGACAAGAGAACTCTTTGCGTCCTGTCCTGGACCTTTCTATTCTCAACACCTTTCTGATGGTTCCAAAATTCAAAATGCTAACTCTTCAACAGCTTCTTTCTATGCTAGCCAAGGATACCTGGCTGGCAACTCTAGACTTAAAAGAAGCTTACCTGCACATCACAATAAGGGAATCCTGCAGAAAATACCTACGCTTCAGGGCAGGCTCCATGCAGTTCTCTGCACTTCCCTTTGGCTTATCTACTGTGCCCAGGGTATTCACAAAGTGCCTAGCTCCAGCCATTGCATTTGCAGGCAGAGAAATATTCAGATTTATCCATACTTGGATGATTGCCTGATTCAGGCAGAGAGTCAAGACTTGCTATTACAACACCTGGCATTTGTAAAGAGACTTCTAACTTCACTGGGGTACACCATCAGTGAGAAGATATCACACCTACAACTCTTACCACACTTTTCGGCCACCAAGCCAGGACTGAAACACTAAAGGTGGAGGAGTGTCAATATTCACCAAGGATATTCACACCACCAGGCTAGTTGCCCAACACAATGCATCTGAAATTCTCCAGATGCAACTAACACTAGGTAAGACTGCAATCCAAATTGTAGTTTGCTACAGATCCCCCACCATACCTCAAGATTCTCACTACACCTTTCTAAACATACTGGAAAATATTAAGATAGAACCAAACACCCTAATACTAGGTGATTTTAACTACCCTGCCATTAACTGGGAAAACTACTCATGTACCAACACCTTTGCCCAACCGTTCTTGGAATTCATAAATTCCAACGCCCTGGATTAACTAATCCATAGTCCCACCAGGGGCTCCAATATCCTAGACCTGGTCATTACCAACATGGGAAATCGATGATCCACACCTATGGTCACTCCCTTGTTAGTCATGTCTGACCATAAGCTAATCACCCTTAACATCCACATCCCACCCCCACCCCCCAGTAAGGAAACCTCCATAAAAAACTTCTCCAAAGCCAACTTCATGCTACTCAAGTCAGAAGTGACAAACTTCATAACACCCATGCAGAATCCTGCACTAAGGTACTGTACGAGCACATCCACTTATACATGAATCGTGCCATCCCAAATAGAACCAAGATGCTCTCATCCAAAAAAAGGAAGCCAATCTGGTGGTCCCCTGCCGTAAACAAACTTTACAACAAAAGGAAGAAACTGTTGCAGAAAAGAGGAAAATCCCAGGATGCAAAAAACTCCCTTACCAGCCTCAGTAAGAAACTGAGATCCCTCATAAAATCATCCAAAACTAGTTATGAAAATAAAATTGCCAAAGATTCCAAAGACAATCACAAGGCATTCTATAACTATGTCAAGAATCTAAATGGCAATGCTCAGATCTGCACTGAGCTAAAACAGGATGGCATTAAATATACTGATCCCAAGGATATTGCTATATCCTGGCAGATCGATTCAGTGCCCCAGCTTCACTCCCCTCTCACCCCCTAAATGGCCCATCTCAATACCGGAAGCTTGCCAAATTCCGGTAATAACGGCCACACAGGTAAAAAACGCACTCTCCAAAGCTAAGAATGCAGCATCCATGGGACCAGATAACATCCTGGGCTATTTACTACATGAAGTACAATATGAACTGGCACCTCACCTAAGTGTCATGTTTAATCATAGCCTCACCTCAGGTTTCATGCCCACTGAGTGGTGCAGAGCTACAGTTATCCCACTCCACAAGGGGGGATCCACCTTGGATCCCGGAAACTACCATCCCATCAGTCTGACAAGATTTATCTGCAAGGCCATGGAGCGTATTATCATGGAACTTATAAACAAAGACATTGGCAACCTTCAAACACTGGACCCCACCCATTTTGGGTTTGTGAAGGGCCGGTCTTGTCTCCTGAACCTGATTGACTTCTTCATATCAGTCTTCAGAGCCATGGACAAGGGTAAGGTGATCCACACAGCCTATCTAGACCTTGCCAAGGCCTTTGACACCATCCCGCACTCTGGAATCATAGATAAACTTACTAAGCTGGGCATTAATCCCTACGTCACCCAATGGGTTGCCAACTGGCTTAGTGATAGAACCCACACTGTAAAAGTAGCCGACTCCAAATCCAGCTCCAGACAAGTGACAAGTGGAGTACCTCAGGGTTCAGTCCTGGGACCGCTCTTGTTTGGCATCTACGTCTCTGAAGTACAGGCCAACACTAAGGGACTCTGGCTAACAAAGTTCACAGATGACTGCAAACTGGGAGCCATTATTGAATCCCCAATTGATGTGGATACTCTACAAAAGGGCCTTACAGAAACAGATGTTTGGTGCCAGAGCCATGGGCTCAAGCTCAATGCCAAGAAATGTATAGTTATCCCCTTTGGGAAAAAACATGTATCCATGAATTACCATATAGGTGGCAGTACACTAAACACCGAAAGTGTGATAAGAAACTTAGGGACACAGGTGGTCAGTGGTCACCTTCGATAACCACATCGCCACAACAGTCAGGAAATCCTTCTATGTGGCACACCTCATCACTAAGGGCTTTTCATTCAGAAAAAAGGAGGTCATTGTCCAACTGTACTCCTTCCTCATTAGACCCATTATAGAATACAATGCCCCGTTTGGTGTGTACCTCTCAAGACATCTGCAACAACTGGAAAGGCCGCAGAAATACCTCACTAAAAGAATCACAGGCCTAAAGCAGATGCCCTACGCTGACCACCTTAAAAAACTCCAGCTATATTCTGTCGCATATCGTGTACTCAGAGGTGATCTCTGCTTAACATATAAGGCCATGTCAAACCCAGAGCTGTTGGACATGCTACACTTAAAGAAATCCCAATCCCTCAGAGCCACACACTCCAGGGATCTAAACCTTGTCATCACAATAAACAAAACATGCTGGAGAGATAGGTTTCTGACCCAGAGACTCCCCAGACTCTGGAATAGATTGCCCATACATGTCAAGCAGAGTGCCTCTTTGGCCCTCTTCAAAAGGAACCTTGACGATTGGATGGGAGAAAGGAAATTCACCCTGGGGATCACGTCAGTCGCCCTGCTAGACAGGGGTCCAGGGAAGTAAATGATGTGGGAAGAAATAGCCAGGGGAATTGTTTGCTAGGCTTGTATAGGCCCCCTGGCTTGATTGCCTAGTACCAACCCTAATGAACTACCCTGCCAACAGATTGTTTGTTGGGAGAGCAAGCTTGAACACAACTTCCCAGATGGCATTATTAATCACTCCAGACAGACAAGCACTTGACAACCAACCTACTCTAAACAACTGGCAACAAAACTATCTGCAAGGAAAATCCTGCAAGCCCTGGGATTCATGGCCTCTTGCATTCTGTTAATTCCATACGCAAGACTGCATATGAGGAAACCTCAGTGGTATCTACAAAGTCTATGGTGTCAACATTCTCAGGACCTGGAAACAATGATTCCTATCATTCCTTGTCTAAGGGCAGATTTCCTTTGGTGGGCAGAGGCCTGCTACCACAACAAGTGACTCCCTTTCACTCTACCCCTTGCAGTGCATTCAGGGCAAATGGAACCCAAAACAGATGCACCTGCATGTCAGTCAAAAAGAAATGTTAGCTGTACAGAATGCTCTGACAGCCTTCAAAGACCTTATTCTTCAAGGGCAACTATTGTTAAAGACAGACACCACCACAGTAATGCGGTACATAAACAAGCAGGGGGGAACCCATTCCTACCCACTCTGCAGACTAGCCATGGATCTGTGGAACACAGCCTTGAGCTACCAAGTGAACCTTCAAGCTCAATTCCTGCCAGGCAAACTAAATTCACTGGCAGACAACTTAAGCAGAAATCTCATGGACCCACATGAATGGAAACTGGAACCCAAAATATTTAAGCTCTTGAGGAGCAAATGGGGGACACCAGAGGTAGACCTGTTTGCCTCTCTTCAGAACTTACAATTGAACAAATTCTGTACCTCCTTTTCTTTGGAAAGCCTCTCAATTTATGCATTTCCTCCTCTGCCTCTCCTCTCGAAGGTTCTACTAAAGATCAAACAGGACAAGCCAAGGACAATACTGATTGCACCAGACTGACCACGCCAGCACTGGTATCCCCTTTTGCGCAGTTTGACAGTGCTACAACCTTAGGACCTGCCTCAGACCCCTTCCCTGCTGTCCCAGCAGGCAGGCCAGATTCTGCACCCTCAGCTTCAAACCCTCAACCTTGCAGCCTGGCTAATTCCCTGAGCTCACCTCCAGCAACCCTCAGTAAGCAGGTGCTAGATGTCACTCTTGAGGCAAGGAGGCCTAGTACTAGAAAATCCTATTCAGAAAAGTGGAAAAGATACTGTTCCTGGAGCCAGGCTCAGGGGATGGGCACAACGGTGCCCATCTTACCTCATATTCTAGATTATTTAACAGAAATGCTCCACAAGGGCCTATCTTTCTCTTCAATTAAGAGTCATGCCTCTGCCATATCAGCACATTATAATACTGAGCCACCCCTCTTCTCTCATCCCCTGCTAAAACAATTCCTTAGAGGGACCAAAAATTTAAGACCCAGGAGAGCTCCCACTCCAGTCTGGGACCTTAACTTTGTATTGGAAAAAACAACCCCCCCCCCCCTCTTTGATCCAGCTGCTACAGCAGAGTTGAAATTCTTTTCTTGGAAAACAGCTTTACGTCTAGTCATCACTTCAGCAAGAAGAGTGTCTGAACTGCAGGCCCTCATGGCAGTAGGACCCTTCATTATCTTCCATGCGGACAGGGTATCCCTCAGGACTAATCCATCCTTTATGCCCAAGGTGGTGTCTAGTGTGGCTCTAAACCAGTCCATTCATTTGCCTACTTTTTTCCCTAATCCTCAGAATAAAGGGGAAAGGATACTGCATTCTCTGGATGTACACAGACAGCTTAAATCCTATTTGAACAGGACTAAGCCTTTCAGAAAATCTGACCAGCTGCTAGTTAACTTTGCTGCAGGGGCAGAGGGGAAGGCCATTTCAAAGCAAGCCATTTCCAAATGGATAGCACATTGCATCCATTTCTGCTACAAACACCATGGAAAACCTACCCCACAGGGGATAAGAACACATTCCACCAGGGCTGCATCTACCTCTACTGCATTTCTCAGAGGAGTCCCTACCAGGGACATCCTGGAAGCTGCAACCTGGAGCTTTGTGCATACTTTCACCAAGCATTACCACCTGCCTATCTTTTCTAAATCCATAGCTGGATTTGCCACAGCAGTCTTACAGGGCCTTATTGCTAGCCCTAATGCTCTTTAACTACCTCCACCCTTCCTTAGCTTTGGGAATCAATCCAAATGTGATGACTGCAACAGTGAAACATGAAGAACAGTACAGTTGTGTACACTTGCCATAAATGTAGATGCTCGAGTGTATTCACTGTTGCAGTCCTGGTTACCCTCCCTATAGTCCCCTGACTTCTCTTGACTTTTACCTTTCCTCCTTGTTTGGCATATACTATATCATGCGTATTTGCTTTTTGCTGGGGGTGTTCCATACCATATAATTGCTTCCTATTGTGGGGGCACCTGACATCTGGGGCAAGAAAAACTGATATGACGTCGGCTGCATGTTTTATACCCCTGACGACCTGACGTCATGGAAGAAGTGACAGCATCTGACGCAGAAATCTGAAGACTCTGGTATTCAGGCCGGCTGAGGGCTACCTTCAGGCAGATAACCCAAATGTGATGACTGCAACAGTGAACAAACTCGAACATCTACATTTATGGTAAGTGCACACAACTGTAATTTCTGAAGACCCATTCTGCTTTTCCGTGTGTTGCTTACTTGCTGGGTCCATTTTACTGTAAGCAGAAGCATCACATGAAAAGGAGATGAAAAGACCACTTAGGGAGGATAATTAGCTAAACTGTACATATGAAAAGCAAGATGGCGACGGATGATCGGTCACAGTATAGTAGTAAATTTATGGGGAATGCACGAATTAAGGGGTGTTTGTAGCATTAAAGTGGAACATTGTTTCAACATTCATTAAAACAAAAATAAAGAATACAAATTTCTCTCTTTTTGGTGAAAAAGTTTAATGAAGCTCCACTATGAAGATGAGGGGATACAGTAGGCATGTGGCTATAATGTTTCATTTTGTGGAAACTGTGTGTTAGTTATGAAGAAAACATGGTCTTAACACAGTAGGAGTGAAGACTACTGTTGATGACCGCAGACTAGCAACTGAAAGTGCAACCAGTTTTATGTCCACTAATTATCTGTACTTTTTCCATCTGCTGCAGTATTGAGCTAGTTATAAATCAGAGAGTTAGTAATTGCAGCTTTGTGAGAATTCTGATTTGTTGAAGAACCTCATAGCTACATCACCATTCAGGGATTTTTTTCATAAATATGAGCATTTTGAACTTTGTTCCTGGTTTGACTCCCCCATGCCTAAACAAAAATTATAAACTGTAACTGCTTCTGTTTATAAAAATAGTTATTATCTTGTGCTTCATTCCATTAAATACCTCTTTGTGAAAACAGTATTCTTTCAGTATCATTGTTCAGTAGGACAGAAGTATCAGATTATCACCATTGTGCTGTGAGGCCTTCGTCACCTGCTTCAGCTTAACTCATCCTTAGAACTGTGATATGTAAAAAAAAAAAAAAAAAAGACTCCAGCCAAGGCATAAGTTAGTATATCTTATCTATCAGACACTGATTGATGTCCTCTGCTGCTGAGTTGCAAATTCAAGCCCCAAATGTAAACCCACTTTTAGCATTATTTTTTTTTTTTACAGTTAACAATGAAGTGTAATAATTTAGTAGGAGCTATCCTAGTGCTAAATGAAGGGTACAGAATAGCCAGACAGATGCAGTTTCTCAAAGAACGTATACAGAAATTTGACTAAATGTCTTTTTGAGAAAGTTTTAGGTAAGCTAGTTTTGGTGAGAGTGTAAAACATGCTGCAGTTGCTCCTCTCCTTAATATAATTAAACCCAGAGCATCTGTACCTATGGTTTGGTAATACCCTCTTGCAGTGACCTCTACTCTTCTTCTGACCAATTTGGTTTTGACAGATGATTGTTATGCTTTCTTATTTAAAAATACAACATATAGCTGCATTTTTGACAGCTGTCAATGATTACAAAAAGAAGGGCAGCCCTGGCCTAATAAATTACTTGTGCATTTGTGGGGTAACTTCATTCTCAGTGCAGTAGGCTTTGTCCTGTAAAAGGAGGGGGCATACTCCCTACTGCTGCCCCACTGGATCTGCCAGTGGCTGTTATTCTTGTGTCATAAATAAGAAACTCTTTGGTAGAAAATGTATTAGCTTGTTCCATTAATGCCTCAGTCCATTTACATATGTACCTAAGGCTAGGTACATATGTACCTAAGGCTAGGTCTTCCCTTTCATATTTCCCACTTTATTTTCCATTGTTCAATATTGGAATTTGAAGTTGTAGGGTAACAGAAGAGTCTTACTGCACTTAGTCCTACACAGAGGAGGACCCCTTGTATTAAGTTAGTTGTGAGAATTTGTCAAGTTGTTACTAAGGGCACAGGTTTCCTTACATTATACAAGCATCATTTATAGGTTTATAGGTTAGTACTAGGCTAACTGCCCTTATGGGCCATTTTAAGCCTAGCCAATTACCCCATGTCAGAATCAAACCCTGCACCTTGTGTTTCAAAGGTAAGCACCTTAACCATTACACAAACTTGCCACCCACAATTCAGCTGCCAGAGGTTGGTACTTAATGAATATAGACTTTTAAGTCCTTGGTCTCTCCATTCACCGCTAGAATAGCCTAAATGCTGCACACATACCTCTCAACTGTCCAGATTTTTGCTTTTGTTTAGCAGGAAAGTCCAGCTGGGCACAAGTCCCATTTTCAGCAGAGATACTGCGGTGGTGGTGCTGCAGTAGCGTTGTCACCTCACAGTAAGACATTGTCCTGTTCGATTCTCAGCTAGAACGTCTTCTGTGTGGAGATGTGCATGAATGGGCGTACCTTCATTGAAGGTTGTGCGTCAGAGCTGGCAACTCGGCATGTAAAAATCTACTGCCAATCATTAGCGGACCGAAGTTCCACTGTGGCGACCCCTAACCGGGAAAAGCCAAAAGACACAGCAACAACCATTAGAGAAATGTTTCATTTTACAGAATGCGTTATACAAGATTTGAATAATAAATGTACATATATACATACAAAGAGAAGTAATGATATGACAGTAAATCAAAACATATTTTATTGTAATCATATGCCACTGCAAGACGTGCTGCCCATCTCTTTCGCTAGTTGCTGCGATGGAGATAACGATCAAACCCTGACAGGAAAAGCTCACACCCGCTAAGGATCCTTAGAACTGCTCAAGAGAGGCATGATGGTTGGTAGAGAGAGAGAGAAAAAGAGAAAAAAAGGAACATTCTGATGGCAATTAAGGTTTCTATAGCTACAGAGGCAATGAGAACGCTAACTTACAATGCAAATAAATACATTGTCAAGTTTACACAGAGGTATGCTTCTCAGCTTTGGATCTTAAGCATTGCAGTCACTCCAAGTAGCAGTGGGTTACTGCTTTAGATAAAGTGAACTTATCCAACACCAAATTATTAAATCTGAATATTAATGCCAACAAAAAATTCTCTTTCGATTTGGTTAAGCAGGACTAAAAGTGGACCATCTTCAGTAGCAACTTGTAATGAAAGCAAATTGGAGTCACATTTATACTAGAATGCCAAAATATTAAATGATGAAGACAGCTTACAGTGATCAGCTGTAATATAAATAAGCTTTTAATTTTCTTGCATAAGACTGAGTACCTGTCTATGTTGAGGCGGGATGAACCTTACTGGGCAGAAAATAAAAGGGCCAGTAATTACCTAGGTCAAGAGTACACTAAAAAGGATATTTTCAATGGATGGAATCAGACAGTGATACTTTTCATTTTATGTATAGCACTCTGGTAGTCCTTGACATCATTAAGAAGGAACCTGAAGGACAGTGTCCTACCATGGTTCCGACTAAGCTCTGGTAAATCATAAAAGTGATTGCAACAACCCCAAGACATATGCGAAAGGCCAATAGTAGCTGGCCCCTTCTGTCAGGACTGAAGGCACAGTCAGTTGCTTACTGCTCCCTCATGCTAGTAATGATGGAACTAAGGGATGTTCTTCGTGTTTCACTGTTGCAGTCGTCACACTTGGGTTATCTGCCTGCAGGTAGCCCTCAGTCGGCCCGAATACCAGAGTCTTGGGATTTCTTTGTCAGATGCTTTCTCCTCTTCCATGATGTCAGGTCGTCAGGGGTGTAAAACATGCAGCCGATGCCATTACATCAGATTTTCCTGCCGTGCGGGAGCCCGAAGCAGAAGCAGTTTACAAGTGTCGGTCGGCTGCTACCTGAAATTTTTGTTTTTTGAGTTTCAAACCTGAATTCTTCTAAAGTTAAATACCCCATTGGGGATCCTTTTTTCCTGCTCTAACCAATGTCAGAAAAAGTTAGCAATTGTCTTGCCTGTGGAAAGCAAATACCTCACAGAGATTTTCATTCTTACCTGTTTAGGCCCAGATGCCTTGTTAAATGCCCAAACTATTCCTTGTCGGGCTATCTTTGTCGCTAAATTCTTTTGCTCTCATTCTTTATATTCCAAAATGGCTTCGTTAAGCCATCCAACTACTGATCTTCCGAAAAAATGTAAGGATAAAGACAGAGAGAGACCTCATAGGTCCAGAACCACCGATGACGCTTCCGTTAAGCTAGTCACCAGTTCGCTGGCACTCAGGCACTTTCACAGCCCCTGATGCCCACTTCTACAGATTCACAGGCCTCTACTGAGACCCATTCTTAGTCCTGTATGGCGCGAGATGCTTCTTCGACTATGGAACCTGTGGATGTCTCTACCATGGATGGGTCCAGAGCAGCTGTACAGGCACTGGCTTCTGAGGGTGTATTCAGGCCTTCCAATGTTTGCATTAAGCAGACTACTTCGTTTTGACTAAATCTACTGAATTTCTCAGGCCCAGAGTTCGCACTACGCCTAGGAAACCGACGACCAAAGCGCATTCTCAAGCTCCCATGCCTCAGAAACAAATGCTTAGAATGGCTAAAGACCTTATTACTTTAATTAGGGGAAGCCAGCCTTCCCCCTCTAAAAGACAAAGAATTGATTTTCCTTCTGATTCTACAGACCATAAGTCCGATGACTCTGACCCCTCTGATTACCAGGATATACCCTTATCCACCTATGAGGATTCAGATGCAGAGGATTCTATTCCCTCTGCCTCCTCTCTGGAGGACTTTTCTTTCGGTGAAACCTTGCACACCCTAAGAAAGCATTCTGCTGGGAATGCCAGGACTACCCTCAGTCAAAAAAGAGATTCAGGGAATTTTTAGACTTGCCTCAACACAGGTCTCTAGCTATACCCCCTGTCCTGGATATTGTAGATGATGTCTTCATGGAATCTAGTCTTACCCCTGATACTTTACCTCCTGCTCCTAGAAAGCCTGACAGGTACTACAGATTACCTGAGTCTCACAAATTTTTCTTTAAAAATTCTACTGCTGATCCAGAGACCATTTCCCAGAGACCTAAAGGTATTAAGGCTACTACAGCCAAAAGCCCTACCCGGTATATAGACTGTATATACCTCTGCAACTCTTGCCATCAGGGCTTTAAATTGCCAGTTTCACATGTTGAAGTACTAGCAGCATATTATGGAACTAATTAAACAAAAAATGTTTATTCCTGATTGTGCAGAAAATAAAGATTTACAAGAGTTAATGCATTCTGCAAACCAGGTTGGTAAACATACTTTGCAGTGTGGTTTTGATGCCTTAGAAGCATCTTGCAGGGCTGCTGTCACTGAGTCTGTTCTGAGAAGTCATGCTTGGCTGAAGGAAAAAATCTTGCCAGACCATGTCAAAGCAAAATTACTAGATGCTCCATTAAATCAAGAATGTTTGGCACAAAAGCATAAGTTCTTAAAAAGATGGAGGAAAAAGCAAAATCTATGCAAACTGTTAAAGATTTCTTACAGGTGTAGCCATCTAGATTCAGTAGGCATTGGCCTTCAAAAAACTGGTAGTTTCCAGTCCCTCCCAGGCCTTCTCAGTCCAGACCTAGAGGTAACAGACCACAAAGATTACAGTGTTAGGGTATACACAGATCTAAACAATGGAGTGCTCCCACCCCAAAAACAGGGAGTGGTAAGCCACCCTCTTATGGAAAAAGTTCACAATGACTTGTCCTTCATCCTTCCCAGCCATGCCCAAGTACTTGCACCCCTAGGAGGAAAACTCGCCCTACATGCAAAAAACTGGGAATACATTACCCAGGACCATTGGGTCTTAAACATTGTATCCCAGAGATACAGATTCTACTTCCATTCACTGCCAACCCCAAGCGGATTGCCAGACCTTTTCCCAAACCAGTGGGCAGAGGCACAAAAGGACGCACTTTCTCTTCTCAATATCAGGGCTATTCAACCTGTTCCAACAGAGCAAAAGGGACAGGGTTTCTACTCCAGACTGTTTCTGGTGCCCAGAAAAGAAAACTCTTGGCGTCCTATCCTGGATCTGTCAATTCTCAACACCTTCCTAGTGGTACCAAAGTTTAAAATGCTTACACTTCAACAACTGCTGCCTATGCTAGCCAAGGACTCCTGGCTGGTCACCCTAGACTTAAAAGCAGCTTATCTGCACATCCCCATAAGGGAATTTTGCAGGAAATATCTGTTTCAGGGCTGGTTCTGTGCACTTCCCTTTGGCTTATCTACTGCGCCCAAGGTATTCACAAAGTGCCTGGCTCCAGCCATTGCATACTGCAGTCAGAGAAACATTCAAACTTACCCATATTTGGACGATTGTCTGAGTCAGGCAGAGAGTCAGGAATTGCTACTTCAGCACCTGGTATTTGTAAAGAGACTCCTAACTTCTCTGGGGGTATACCATCAACGAAAAGAAATCACATCTGGTACCCAGCCAATAAATTGTATTCCTGGGAACAAGCTTGAACACAACTTCCCAGATGGCATTCCTCACCCCAGAAAATCAGGTTTATTTGACAAATTACTTCAAACTACTGGCCTCCCAAACCCAGCTATCTGCAAGAAAAATACTGCAAGCCCTAGGGTTCCTGGCCTCATGCATTCTCCTTATTCCGTATGCAAGACTGCATTTGAGGAAACTTCAGTGGTACTTAAAAAGTCTCTGGTGTCAACATTATCAGGACCTGGAAACAGTGATTCCGATCATTCCTTGTCTAAGGACAGAGTTCCTTTGGTTGGCAGAGGCCTGCAACCACAACAAAGGACTCCCTTTCACTCAACCCCTCACCACCCAAACCCTCACAACAGATGCATCAGACTATGCATGGGGGGCTCACATTGCAGGCAAATGCATTCAAGGCAAATGGAGCCCTGGACAAATGCACCTGCATATCAATCAAAAAGAAATGTTAGCTGTACAGAATGCACTGACAGCCTTCAAATACCTTATCCATCCAGGACAACTCTTGATAAGAACAGACAACACCACAGTCATGTGGTACATAAACAAGCAGGGGGAACTCATTGTTACCCACTCTGCAGGTTAAAACTTGAAAAAATCCAATAGTGAT
This sequence comes from Protopterus annectens, assembly GCF_019279795.1. NCBI lineage: Eukaryota > Metazoa > Chordata > Ceratodontiformes > Protopteridae > Protopterus > Protopterus annectens. Next base: position 815,535,656 of record NC_056751.1, on the reverse strand, counting down.
AAGAGCCAAAAAAGAACACCAGCACGAATCAACTTCCAAGAACCACACTCGGACCAAATAGACTTAGCGCTTTCATTCACTTTATTAACGTGAACTTCATCAGAAAATCCACACACACCGACTCACCCTTTCCTTTTATAACAAGTTAAATTAAATAACAGGAAATGATGTAACATGAGAATCATTTCTCATAAAGGTAAAACAAATAAGACATATAAAACCATAAACAAAAATATAAATAATATTAATAATAAAACTATTCAGTAATCATTAGTTCACTACTCATGTTTCATCTGTACATTAAAAAAAACATTTTAAGTTAATGACTTTATTCAAGCCAGGTAGTACATCTCCTCCAAATAGCAACTGCCAAAATGCCTCTTTGCATTCTAATCTATTATTTAGATCCCCATCTAGTAACACTTTATCAATACTATCTGAAACAAAAAACTCACACTTTTTGAATGTAGTACAAGAAAGTGCATGTCTAGAAAGTGAATTTGTCTTGTCTTTTTTCTTTATAGCTAGTGTATGCTTGTATATCCTACATTTTAAACTTCTCTTGGTTTTCCCTATATAGTAATTTTTGCATGAAGTACAAGTAGCTAAATAAACCGCAAACTCACTGTTACAACTATAATATTTTTTTGCCCAAAAAGTGTGTCTCAAATGTTCCATAATGACAAAGGAAGAATTACTGATGAATCTACATTGTTTACAATTCATACAACTAAAAGTTCCTTTCTTATTGGAACATACTCGGGAATTACTAGTCTCCACATCTTTCTTTGTTTCCAACATCAACTTAATGTTAGTAATTGTTTTAAATGTAAATGTTGGTGTCAACCCCAAAATGGAGACCAATTCCTTATTTCCAAGAATAATTTTCCAGTTGTTCTCTATAATATGTTTAATATTCTGCAGGTTAGTCATAACTCTGTAGAACACAAACTTGAGCAACCAAGCGCACCTGCAAGCTCAATTCCTGCCAGGCAAACAAAATTCACTGGCAGACGACTTAAGCAGAAATCTAATGAACCCACACAAGTGGAAACTGGAACCCAATTCATTCAAGCTTCTAACCCATAGGTGAGGGACACCAGAGGTGGACCTCTTTGCTTCCCCCCAGAACCATCAATTGAGCAAATTTTGCACCAAAGCTCCCCACAGCCAGGCATGGAAAGTGTGGATGCCCTATCCTTTACATGGGAAAACCCCTCAATCTATGCCTTTCCCCCTCTGCCCCTCCTCTTGAAAGTACTACTCAAGATCAAACAGGACAGGCCAAGGACAATCCTTTTTGCACCAGACAGGCCACGACAGCACTGGTACCCACTTTTATGCAGTCTGACAACAGTGTCACCCTGCACCTGCATTAGACCCCCTCTCTGCTGTCCCAGCCAGAGGGCCAGATTTTGCATCCTCAGCTGCAAACCCTGAACCTAGCAGCCTGGCTTATTCCCTGAATACATCACCAGCAACCCTCAGCAAACAGTTGCTAGATGTCATCCTTGAGGCCAGGAGGCCTAGTACTAGGAAATCCTATTCAGAAAAGTGGAAAATATACTGTTCTTGAAGCCAGTCTCAGGGAAAGGACACAACCATGCCCACCTTACCTCAAATCCTAGATTATCTAGCAGAGCTGCTCCACAAAGGCCTGTCCTTCTCATCCATTAAGATTCATGCATCTGCCATCTCAGTTCATTGCAATACTGAGCCACCCCTCTTCTCTCACTCTCAGTTCAAATAGTTTGTGAAGGAGCTAACAATTTAAGACCCCCGAGGAGATCTCCCACTCTTGCCTGGGACCTTAACTTTGTACTAGAGAAGCTCACGCTTCCCCCTTTTGAGCCTGCTGCTACAGCAGAGTTAAAATTTCTCTCTTGGAAAACAGCCTTACTTCTAGCCATAACTTCAGCAAGAAGAGTGTCTGAGTTACAGGCCCTTATGGCTGTGGAACCCTTCATCATCTTCCATGCAGACAGGATTTTCCTCAGGACAAACCCATCATTTATGTCCAAGGTGGTATCCAGTGTGGCTTTAAACCAGTCCATCCATTTACCAACATTTTTTCCTAATCTTCAGAATAAAGGGGAAAGGATCCTGAACTCCTTGGATGTGCACAGACAGCTTAGGATTTACCTTGACAGGTCTGCTAGTCAGCTTTGCTACAGGGGCAGAGGGCAAGGCCATTTCAAAACCAACCATCTCCAAATGGATAGCACACTGCATCCATTTATGCTACAAGCACCATGGAAAACCTACCCCACAGGGGATCAGAACCCATTCCACTAGGGCTACCTTAACCTCTACAGCATTTCTCAGGGGAGTCCCTACCAGGGATATCCTGGAAGCTGCAACCTGGAGTTCAGTACACACCTTCACCAAGCATTACCACTTACCTATCTTTTCTAAATCCAGAGCTGGATTTGCTACTGCAGTCTTACAAGGCCTGTTAGCCATTCCTAATATTTCTTGACTGCCTCCACCCTTCCTCAGCTTTGGGAATAAACCCAAGTGTGATGACTGCAACAGTGAAACATGAAGAACATAGTACAGCTGTGTACACTTACCATAAATGTAGATGTTTGAGTGTATTCACAGTTGCAGTCCTGGTTACCCTTCCTCCATCCCCCTTTCTACCTATCCTCTTTTTTGGCCATATCTTTAGGCAATGGTATTTACTTTTTACTGGAGGTGTTCCACACCTTGTAATTGCTTCCTATTTTGGTGGCTACTGACATCTGGGGCAAGAAAAACTGATGTGATGGCATCAGCTGCATGTTTTATACCCCTGATGTTATGGAAGAGGTGACAGCATCCGACACAGAAATCCCAAGACTCTGGTATTCGGGCCAACTGAGGGCTACCTGCAGGCAGATAGCCCAAGTGTGATGACTGCAACAGTGAATACACTTGAACATCTACATTTATGGTAAGTGTACACAACTGTACTATCTCAACAAGTAGGTAATGGAGGAGAACATGGACGTTAGAATGACATGGAGAACTGACTAGTTCTGACAGAGCTTCCATAAGCAGACTGTTAGTATGACTTTGAAGCTTGAGGATTTTTTAAGGAAGACAGGATCTGACAATGCAACTAACCATAAGCAACTAAAGTTGGTGGAAGGGCTGATGAAAATACTTTTCTGTCTTAACAAATGGTAAATAAGTAAACAAACAACTGCTGTTTGCAAGAATCCAACTGCACCAAGGGCATATGGATACGTTCTTCTAGTACCAGGTTTATGTCCAGCATCTATTACTGTGCTGCCAACAGGGAATGAATGGACTGAACCAGTTTAAAAAAAAGTTTGATTTTTCTGGCAAATTGCTGAGGACTGAAGTAATTAAATAATGACATTCAGTCTTTATGTTCTCCAGAAAATGCATGCTACCACAAAACCTCTCATTCTAACAACTTTCTAAGTTTAGAGGAGCAATGTTTAAAATTTGTTCGTATTTTGGGCCCCCCACCCATTATTTTTTGTTTTGCCCAGATTTCTTGTGTTAAGACGTTGAGATGTATGACTGGACATGTGCTTGCATTGGTGCAGAATTCTATAGCTGTACTAGACAACCAAATGCTGGAGTAGAAAAGAGCGTACTGACTATTTATTTATTCATTTGTTATTGTTTTCTAGGGTACAGCACTGATCTCCTTGGACCTATTTCAGAATCAGTCTGGGAGTTGTCTGGCAATGGAGGCTGAGGGACTTGAACCTTGCACCACAGGACTACAGGAAACAGCTTGTTAACAGCTCCTTAATGCTCTAAGCCGACTGTCAGGCTGCATCCATAGGGCATGGAAATCCAAAGAAGATAAAAATGTTGATCTTCAAATCAAAGAAATGCTTATAGAAGGGAGCAGTTATTAGATGTTTATTTATAAGGAACAGAGTAGGAAGGAGGATGGTATTGAAGTGCTTGAGTCACATGCCTTTTGAGAAAGCTACAAATAAGTTTATAGGTTCATAGATTAGTACTAGGGTAACTGTCCATACGAGCCATTTTTAAGTCTAGCCAATTATCCCTTGTGAGACTCAAACCCTGCATCTTGTGTTTGTAAGGCAAACACCTTAACCATTAGGCCACCCTCCCTCCCTACAAAATCATACAAAGGACATGCTTAAGTGCGAAAGACTGATATAGATATACTACTAGTCACAAAAAAATGCAGTAACTGCTAGGGCCTTTCCATAAGTCACGTAAGATGACTTCAGCATACAAATGATGAGTGCAAGGCATATGGCATTCATACCGGATATTGGCGATCATTAGTGCAGTACCACACCATAGTGAAAAAAAAGGCATGTCACAAAACAGTATTTAATTTGCTAATTATTTCACAGAAAAAAAAAAGAGTGAGTACATAAAGCAGCAGCCCCAAATTCTGACAGAATGGGTAAGATGAGTTTTGTCTTAAGGAGAATGCTTTAAAGTTAAAAGCAAAATGAAAGATCACATGGATTAGTTGAGTAGATGACTTTTTTTTAAAAAACTAAATAGGTGTTTAAATTTCTTTCCATCCTCCCTCAGAGTAGTGAGAATTCCAAGCAAGGGATCTGAATACTGGATTTTATTCCATAGTTATAGTGGCATTTTTGAGACAAAGAAAGACGAGTTTCGGGGAACCAGCAAATGGGTTAAGTGCTTAAAATTGTGTTTGACCATGATGTGCTTTGTGAAATGAAGTCAGAGCTAGTTTGTTTATTTGTCATTTATTAATCAGTTAGATGAGCTGGTCCGAAAACCCTTCCTATCCAAGAGCTGGACACAGGGTATCCACAAAGATAGCATATCGCTGATCACAGCAAAATTACAAGGCATCATCAGTTGTTTATAACCAATAATCATAATCAAAATATAAAGTATCAACAGTTGTTGCATAGTAATAAAACTTCAGCAAAACTGCAGCAACATAAGACAAAGCTGGAGAAGTTAGTATTAACAGACATAGGTTCAGCATCAGTTGTAGAGTATAACTGTAGGAGTAACAAAGGAGTAACATTTTAGGAAATAGTTTACTTTTTGTTTTTGACTAGTATTGTTTTACAGATGGTATGTCACTGATTTCACTGTACTCCTATTTTAATGTCAGAAAATTAGTGGAAATATGCATAATGTTTTAATCTGTATTACTTTAATAAGACAGAGATTACATGTCATTGCAGCACATATACATAACATATCTTAAAGATAAAGTTTCTCTCTGCTACTGCCTTATTATGTTCAGTAACACAGTTTTCTGTTCTGTGAGTTGGTGTGTGTGTGTGTGTGTGTGTGTGTGTGTGTGTGTGTGTGTCTGTCTCTCATGATTTTTCTAGTCCATTGTGGGTTGGATAGAGATTAATGCATTGAAGTCTATAGGGAGTGAAGAGATTGAGGCAAACAGTTCACATTTTAGCCATAGTCTTGGAAGTAGATGCAAGTGTCATATGTCTGTTGTTATTTTTTTAAATTTGAAATGATCTGTTTTATTCCTAGTTATTTGCCTTAGGTGATTCCATTTAGCTGATGAAATTTTACATTTGCTCTCATCTGCATTGACTTTGGATTAAATTATATTATGTTCAGTAGTACACAGAAAGCTCCCATTATGTGGTTTTTGGGTAGTAAGCAGGGTTTGAAAACCTTGTTAATCACACTAATTTCATTTAACATGTTTTTGACAATCTTTTTTTTTTTTTTTTAAATTACTTGATTTTAAATAATGTATAAATAATCGAACATTTTAAAACAAAACAAATATCTACAACAGTCCATAACAAAATTATACATCAAACCATTAGTACTTATCTAATAAATCACTTAATTTTTGACAAGCTATATAATGATGTATGACATTAACAGTTCTTATCTTTATAGCTGACAGTTTTTTTTTTACATACAATCTTGGCTAAACAAACAAATTCGTTGAAAGAGAGGGTAGATTTACATTTCCAATTTTTGGTTATAACTTGTCTAGCTATAGCTAGAATAGACCAAGGAAGAGGTATTTATGAAGCTGGTATATAATGTGGAATTTGGGCGTTAAATAATATTAAAGAATCTGTGATAATACAGTTATTTGTCCACAATGTTTGAGAAAAGTTTCTGAACTCAGCCCAAAAGGAAGACACCATTTTACATTTTATTATCATCTGAATCCAGTCAACATCAGAGATTTCACTACATCTCCAGCAGTTTATTTTATCTATTTTGCATATTAATGATAGTTTATGAGGAGTTAAAAATCCTATATGTAGATATTCCATGTATAAACTTTCAAATAAAGCAAAGACATTGATTCTCCCACAGATCTTGAGTAATTTTTATTATTTTCTGAAAAAAAAATCATTATTCTAGTAGAGTAATTCCAAATAGTCAAATCAGGCATGATAAATTCAGTTCTAATAATCTTGTACATTTTTGATAAATATGATTTATTATTAACTGATTTGTTATTAATATTGAACAGAAAAATCTAAAAGGTTTAGAATAGATATAGATTGATGATTTAAAGATATTTTTATTCTATCACATATATATTTTCTACAAATTTATATATTTCACCAACTATTTTTTACTATACTATGGATCGCTAAAAGATAATCAACTGAATTAACCTTATTTCCATTAATAAATTGATACCAAAAAGTTAAATTACAATTCCTAAGATCTAACATTTTGTTTGAATTAAAATATTCTAAACATCCATTTGTATATGTTATAGGAAATACTAGGAACAACAAGTTTTTAACCAAATAATTGGAGTTCATAAGCCTCTTAAAATGTAAAAGAGTATGATTAATAAAAGGAATTGAGGTATAACTATATCTATCATTCAATCATAAATATTTTAGAACCCAATAACATTTTATTAATTCTCAATTTTATATAAGATTATGCAACAGAATTATTGTTAGCTATTAAAATTCTCACATGTATTGATTTCCAAAATGAAAATATGATGATTCTTACCATCTTACTAGTGTTGTTATATTTATAATAGCAGACTTAGCATATAATTTGATATTGGAAACATAGGACCACCTTCCACCCAACTTTTAAAGTGCCATTCAAATGATGTCCTGGGTATATTGGGATAACATAAAAACTTGTAAAGAATAGAGTTCATATTTTTTAGGGTCTTTTTCGATGGAAGCATAATTAATGACTGTATAAAATACGTTTTTAGGTAAAATCATTATTTTAATCAACATTCCAGTTAGTGGTTAATTTAGTAATTGTATCTATCAAGTTTTTTTATAGTTTACCATTATCATATCTTTGCTATTAGCCTCAACGGTGATTCCCAAATATTTAATTTGTGGATTATCCCAATTAAAATTTTTATGACTTTTTAAAAAGATGGTTATTTTTTTATTAATATGTTGCTTTTTTATTATGATTAAACTTCAAACTTGAAACATTTTCAAAGTTATTTATAGAATTGACTATATGTTCTAACAAAGTTTCAGTATCACCACTTGTTAACAGAATATTACCTGCAAATAACTGAATTTTAGAGCTATAGTTCCCATCTCTTTTAAATTCCTTTATATTTTTATTAGATTTTATATAATTAGCAAGCAGCTCTATAATTAGTGCAAATAACAAAGGAGTTGAATGGTATTCTTGTTTAGTACCTTTTAATATATCAAAATAAGTGGATAAAAATGAACATGTTTTCAAAGAAGATACAGAATTATTATAAATATTTTTGATTAAACTTATAAATTCTGGAGAAAATTCATATTCTTTTAGTACACTTAAAAAATAAGACCAGTTCACTGAATCAAACGTTTTATCCCAATCTAGGCTTACTATTGAAAGTTCTTTCTTTTTTATTAGCCATATCTGTTAATGAAAAAAGTCTAATAATAATATCTTGAGCTCTCTTAGTAAAAATAAAACTAGTCTAATAATCATTTATAAATCCTAGTAATGTAATATTTAACCTTTTTCCTAATATAGACATGTTTTATAATCCACATTTAAATGCGAAATGGGTCAGTAAGAAGAGCATGACATGAGATCCTTATCTGGTTTTAAAATGAGTGTAACAAGAGAAGATCTCCAGGATGAGGGAATATTTGAGATAATTCTTTATATAACTCAGGTATTATACCACATAGACCTTCAGCCTTGTTGATTTTTAGATTCTTAACCTGATCTTTTAATTCATTAAAAGAGAATGACTTATCAATTTTACATTTCTGTTCTTTAGTGTATGCTGTATGTTTTCCGTCAAAAAGTATTCACATAAGCAATCCCCTTAATTTGATTAATTTTATTAATGTTTTTTTTAATCTAATGGCTAATCTTTTTAAACTCTTAGGTTTAATGAATGCTACTGTAATTTTAATTTTTCTGAATTCATTGAAATCTTATGATGAAGTATATCTTGATCTTTCCGGTGTAGATTTTTTATTGATTAGGCTTTAGATTGAATTTTAATTTGTCTATGCTAGATTAAAGATTATTTAACTCTTTATCCCATCCCTTTCTTTTACATGCATGCCAATTCTTCATTCTGCAATGTAAATAAACTTTTAACATATCCCATAAAATAGCATCAGTAATCTTACATTATTATTAAAAATCCATAAATTGATGCAATTCATTAAAAAACATTCACTAAACATTTTATTTTAATTGTGTATGCTAGAAGTCTTTGGCAATGGATTAAATTATTAGGATTTAATTCTGTAGTAAAAGTAATTACATTGTGGTCAGACAAAGAACATGAAACTATCACTACAACGTCTATTTTAGAATATAGCACATTAGATATAAAAGCTTTATCAATAGTTGTTTGGGTCCTAAATCTAAAAGAACAATGAGTATTGTTAAGATAATTAGATTAGTCTTAAATCAAACATATTTCTCATATTCATTGCATTTATAAATTGATTTAAATGCTACTGACAATACTTTTATTTTTGTCATTTGTTGTATCTTTAGTTGATAAAATGCAGTTAGTCTCCAGCTATCAACAATTCTCCTTTCAGATACAATATTGTAATAGCTAATTATTTCTTAGCAGTTTTAGTGTCTATTCCAGGAATCCAATATGAGTTTTCAAAGGTGTAATCTTTTTTTTAATTTCTACTACCAGCAATCCCAGCATGACATTTTATCAGAATATGAATCAATTATTTTAGGTAATTATTTTAGGTATAACTAATGATTTCTTCCAGAGATTAAGAATGCCTCTTCTCTAAATTGAAATCCCATTAGAACTGTATAATCTTGTAATAAGAGGCTATCAAGATCTTTGGTCAATAAATGAGTTTCCTGCAAAAATATATATCTGCTTCATGTAGTTTGAAGTATTTATTTAAACTACCCCTCTTTAATGGACTATTTAGCCCATTAACATTTATTGAAATACATTTGTAGTCTAGCATATTTTAGACAGTATAATATGAGAACAAATATACAATGGTTTAGAGCAGTAAATTCCAATCCAATACTGATATAGCTTGCTATGGACAAAAACAGTACTACAAATTCTAAATTAATTATACTAGAAACATTTACATCCTGTGCCATTGAGTAAAAAAATCTTGGCTTGATGATAATATATAAACCACTTGCTAACAACTTCATTACACCACCATTTTTTTTATTCTATCACTACTACTACTTTATAATGAATATTTAACATCTTATAAAAAATAAAGTACATTCTTGTTATATTTCTTATTGCGCTAAAATATAGATGTATTAAATTATGTAACTAAACTAATACTTAATCACACATAACTGAAAAAAGATTTTAAAATATGTTTTACTACTGTATATGAGCTCTATAATCTCTCGCATCCCTTTACACTTAAAAGAACTGTATCAAGCCATTATGAAACATTACTTATGTATTCCATTCTTAAAATGCTATTACCTTGATATATGTAAAATAACATTCCATTCTTGTTCATCTAGTATATTTAACACATTTTCAAACATTAAAACTGTAACTCCTTGCAATTACTGATATGACAAATTAGTATCAGCAAAAGCTGATTTAAACATAAATCACCAGTTACCTTATAGACATGTTAAAAGATTAATTAACATTAACCAATGGCCACAACAACAAGTAACCCATTCCTCTTTAAGTTGCTTTTAAATATATAGCTATATGTTTGCAACCCTTCCATCTACATACACACTGTTACCACAATTTTCAGTACTCAACAGTAATCAATGGAAATTGAAATTCAGAAGTGATATTAAACACATGCACAGACACTATATTCAGAACACAGTTGCATATTAATTTTACATTTAACTTTATACATTAAGATTCTCTTACATACATTAATAAAATAATAAATACATGATGAATTTATCTTTGCATTGTTTATACATTTATGAAATATCTAGTGTTGTTTCCTATCAAAAACATTATGTAGTGCATATAAACTACAAATTAGTCGTGTCTTAAGAATAAAATACAACAAAAAACCAGGCTTAAATAGTGGGAAGTATACTTACTGTGTTCAATTCAAGTCAGTCACAAAAGGTAACCAAATGTTCCACAAAAAGAAACAAAGCTGTAACCTACAAACCGCTTTACTTTGCGAACTCTTAATCCAATAAAAAAGAGTCAAAATCACCATAGAGTGTTCATTCGAACATGATCCATTTGGCCTCTATCTGTTCCGTGGTGTTACACGGAACAGATGGAGGCCAAATGGATCATCAGGCTTAGGGCTGATTTGTACCCAGGCCTCAATGACAGAGTCTCCATCAAACCTATACTTAAAGCTAGGAAACTTCATTGAAGCTTTTCACCCCTTTGCCACCCTTTATTAACTTCTGGCTGGTTTTACTTTTATATTTATAACATTTTCATACCTCACATTTTTCCATTTCTGTCTCCATTGTTGTCTCTGTATTTTACTCTGCAGGCTTATTAGGGGCCAATTGTTATGAAAGATGCTGATATACCTTGTATTCCTCTTTCATCCAGCACACATATTTCACCTGATTTTGCACATTTAGTCTCATATATTTTTATGTTTATAATATCAGCTATCAACATCTTTGCGTGTGCACATATCTGTTTTGAATGATTTATGCTGTTACAGATATTATGATATCTAGAAGCACACGCTGTACAAATTTTAGATGCAGTCTTTTGAATAATCATTTTTGTACAGTTATAATTATGCTAAATAGCTCATGTGTAGATATTAATATCTTTATTAATTTGATCCCTATTTTAAACATGTATTTATACATACAAGTATTTCAAATGGGATTATATCGCTTATTATTAAATACTAAACATGCGTGCTATTTTTGTTACTAGTATGCATATAAGTGCAGTATTTATAGGAAGATAGTATGTAATTGTGAAACACCTTATTTGCTGCATACTGTCTATGAGATGGTTACATAGATATTTAAATTATTTTAAAACATTTTGAATGTTACATGCAGCAGCAGTTAAAGTAGGGTGAAATGTTATTTTAGAACATTTTTATTGTACACTGTTTACAAAATGTCTGCATATATATTTTAAATATTTTAAATATTTTAAATAATTTAAAACATTTTATAAGATTTTACATTTAGTAGGATGTGGCATCAGAGTTGTTTGTAGCGTTTTACTACAAAAGTGATGTCAGTTTAAATATTTTATGTATAACAGGATGTGACATCAGAGTTGACTTCAGTATGTCCAAACAGGATGTGACATCAGTAGTTGACTCTAGCATTTTGCTATAAAAGGGATGCTAGTATGTTTGTTTGTTAGTGGCATGATGAAGATTCGTTGAAAGCGCTAGCCCTGTGTTCTAATTATTTTAATAAACGTGGTTTCTACTGGACGCTTGGATTTATTTTTACATGCTGGCTGCGTGTTTTTTCTACAAGCTATTGCCCAGTGGATGAGTAGGTTCGAATGAACACTCTATGGTGATTTTGACTCTTTTTTTATTGGATTAAGAGTTCGCAAAGTAAAGCGGTTTGTAGGTTACAGCTTCGTTTCTTTTTGTGGAACATTTGGTTACCTTTTGTGACTGACTTGAATTGAACACAGCAAGTATACTTCCCACTATTTAAGCCTGGTTTTTTGTTGTATTTTATAAGTCTTGTTTATTATCAGGCTAACAGAGTGTAGTGAGCATTATTCTTTGTTTTTAAACTACGTGTCTTAAGAATAAATTTGTTACAATGCATTTAACAAAATATTATTAGTTGCCAGCTAACCTTAACTTTGTGGTAGGTTTTATCTAAAAAACATACTTTTGCCACATTTAAAGCTATTACAGTATATATATAAAATGCCTGCAATAATACTTATAAAATACTTTTAGTCATTCCATTTATATGTTAACACCTTGCTTACATGTAAAATATAGCATGACATCTGCTAGTTGCTTTTGCACATAATTTCTCTATAATAAATATTTGTAACTCTTGCTGCCCATACACTTTCAGCTCTATAGAATATTGACCGGGTGCTATATAAAGTTTGGAAGAAACAAATGAAATGTGAAAAAAATAATTAATGTTACCTTCTCATTCAGAAAACATTGCTACTATGATCTGATCTTATTTATAGCATTCAGTACTTTCCTATTTTAACTCACCACAGTAGAAAACCTGGTCTGATTGTATTATTTCATGTAGTTCCTGTTGGGTCTATATTAGAAGCTCAAAGGTGTACTTACCCGAATACATAAACGCCGACATGTCTTCATTGAACCGCAAAAACATTGATCGTCCTGAAGTGCAAAATCCAAAATGTCGAATTGTCATGGTTGGCCCTTCTGCAGTATAGCTCCGTAAGGTAAGTGTGCGATAGTTACGGACCTTAGGGTTAGGGTGTGGGTTAAGGTAAGTGCATAGATGGTAGTGTATGTGAGATTTAGAGTAGGATTAGAAGTAGGGTTTTGGTTAGTGTATGTATGTGGTTTATTTAGTTTGTTTGGGTAGGTAGTATGTAGCGGATGGTGTGGTGGGACAACTATGGCAGTCCGAGTTTTTGAATTTCACGGTTTAGGGCATTCGGTGAATTTGTGGTTCGCGGAATATGTGTCTGTGTTTTCGTATTCGGTGACTAGGGCTTTCATGATTTTAATATAGACCCATTCCTGTTAAATATTCTTTCAAACAGACATGTATGAATGCTGTGTGATTATAATATAAGAATACACTTTCCCTTTATCATGTGCTGACATAGGTGTGATATGCGCACATGATGCATAATTAGCTACATTAATGCTGTTTTAACTTTTTAGTTAGATATCATGCTTACACGTATAAAATTCATTTTTTGTCACTGTGTAGTCCATAAACAAAACACAATCTCTCTATTACACAAGTACTGACTTTAGTCGTAGCGTGTGGTTTGCTGGCAAAAACTAATATAATTATAATTTTCAATTAAGCCACAAGGAAGGCAGTGAAACCTAAATAATGGCAATTGACATAGTTTTCACTTCATGAAAAATCAACATTACCTATACAGAAAGTATTTATCATTCCTGTCAATAAATGTTAAATTAATGCTTTACTTCATTTTGTATTACCTGTTTTTGCAGTTGTCTGATTCTCACATGAACAGAAACAAAGCTGGACTGCTGCAGTGTCAAACTTCAGCTCCTGCTGTTGAAAAAGATGTTCTCTCTCCTTTTTTTTTTTTTTAAACCAACTGACAACTGAGTGGGAAAGTGTCTTGAAGAAAGATCTTCTTCAGATTTATAGGCTCATGATCCAACTAGGTGAGTCGTGATTAAAACGGAAAACTCTGAAAATGTTACAAACAGAAAAGGGCTCCTATAACATTTGTATGACACACCACTGCAGCAAAGCACATCCCCACATGAAAAACACATTATCAATTAATCGAAGACAAAATGCAGAAAAACAAAATTTTTGTATATATATTAAAAAAAACCCCTACTGTACAGGAATGTTAACTAAGCAATAGCTAAACATCTGACACATGATGTACTAGTCTGTCCATGGCTAGTACTGCTTTCTCTAAACATAAAAACTTCAGTAAAACCCATGTCTCACAAGGACCTTTTATCTTCAAACCAAACAATTTCTAATCAAGTTTCAACCCATTTATCCAATCAAGGTTACCACCAGATGAATTAAAATTTTAATAACTGAAATTAAAAGTGAATGCCCCCAGTAATACAAATCCGCCCACAAACAACAATCTATGTATTGACCAACTAGAAATGCTGTCGGTAACCATTCATACGCATACATTCAAACACATCACTTCATTCAAAAGAAGTCAATTGAACAAGTTACGGTAATATGTATAAGCATTGTTGTATTACTACTTATTAAATACATTAATCTATTTTGCAGAAATAATTAAAAATGAAGTTGTATGTTTTTAATCTAAAGTTAACATAGTTTATTAAAACAGTTACTTCCTCTAAAGGAAAATTAGAAACATTACAATATAAACTGTTGGCTAGTAATAATAAGAATGACACTCAAGTGGAAAAGTTTATCTTATGATGGGCGTCCTTTCTAGGATAAAATCAAATATATATTTAATTGGCCAGAATAAAATATTAACAGCAAATAAGCAACATTTTCATTCGTCTCTCATCTTTTTATTTTATTTCTTTTACAGTCCAGTTATTTATTGTAGGCAAACATTCTTACAACTGAGAAACATTGTAAAAAAACAAATCAGACTAGACAAACTAAAATACTATAATGAAATTCAAACTAAGCACAGCACCAACTCACAAAAGTTCTGGGCCACTATAAATAGTATTCTCCAACCAGGCAAACCACAGACTCCTCATCAAAACATAGGTACCACCTCTATAAGCACAGTAACCCAATTCAATGAGTACTTTACAAATTCTATTCCACAACTATTAGCAGACCCACCCTTGTCTACCCACACTATGCTACATAACCCATCAAATAACTCCAACTCTTTTAACTTACACCATCTATAGACACCTAACCAAACTTAAACCCACCACTCTAGCAGTAGACAAACTACCCACCAAATTCCTACAAATAGCCACCAAAGCCATTTCCTACTCAATATTAATAATCATCTCTGGAAAATCTCATATATTATATCAGTACATAAAGGAGACATTTCCACTGACCTATCACCCTATAGCTATACTTTCCCCAGTGGCTAAAATACTGGAAAAATATACCCACACCCAAATCCTAACACATCTCCTCTCCAACGGTCTTCTTTCTGACATGTAACATGGATTCTGCCCCAACCATAATACTACCACAGTACTCATTCATTTTAGTAACCTAGTAAATATGCAACACAACATTGGCCAACTAGTGTTTGCTGTTTTTCTTGACTTGTCAAAGGCATTTGATACAGTCTCCCTTGCAAAACTTCTAACATCACTCTCACAATTAAAACTAACTACCCCCACTCTACTATGGTTTCAAGACTACCTCTCTGAATGCCAACAAGCTGTTCAGTAGAAAAACTTTTTCCAATCTTCTTCCTGTGAAAGTAGGAGTACCCCAAGGATCAATCCTAGGACCCCTACCTTTCACTATATTTACAAATAATCTTTACAGAGCCACCCATTGGGTAAACTTGGTTCAGTATGCTGATGACTCCACATTAATCTGCTCTGCCCCCATCCTCCAACAACTTTACATTAAGACCCAAGAATCATTTACATCCATTGAAACCTGGCTGTCAAACTCCTAGCTAATACTAAATCCTAAAAAGACCCACCTTATGCTCTTCCATCCCTCCAAACCAACAGTACCTACTTCTGCATTATTTATTTTTGCGTCAGATAGTACTCTTATCTCCCCTGTCACACAAACCAAATTACTAGGGTGATCATTGACATTTGACAAACATATCACTCAAACAATAAGCAAAGTCCACAAAAACTATGCACTCATTATGGATGTAAAAACTTCCTAACCAACAACAGTAAAGTCACCCTACCTCATACCCATCTTCTCTCTACCTTACTATATGCTTTTTCTGCCCTAATTAATCTAAACAAGACCAATCTAAACAAGCTATCAGCATGCTACAACAAAATAGCAAAATTCCCCACAAACTCCTTCTACCGCACCCACCACTGTCAAGCCCTAAAACAATTCCCCTGGCTGGAATTCCCAAACACCTTAGCCCTAAGCCAAATTATTCTAGCTTACCAAATACTGTACCAACCTGACAAAACTCCAGCCTTACAAAACCTGAATACTCTTTACTCCAACAACCGAGAACTAAGATACACCAACAAGGCATTAATTGCGATCTCCAAACATCCATTACAGCTCTGGCGACTCCCTGTATTCTAGTAACATTGCCAAGACTTGGAACTCCCTACCACTAGAAATCAGGTTACAATCTAACAAAAACATCTTCAAAAAACAGCTTACTTCCCACCTAAACAACTCCTGGACATGCAACTCCCTGCACCTTGCTGACATATTCTAATTCCTTCACCTACCCATTATCTTCTTGAAAACTCCCACAGACGCACTATATGTTATCGCACTTTAGATACCAGCTCTCAGCCGCCTACTCCCCTCTATCTCTTCCCAAATTCACTAACACTAACTCTGCCCTAGCTTAAGCTGAAAAACCTAATCCCTCGTAGACAAACTGGTTAGTATTTCTTCTGTTTCTTTCTTTTATGTTCATCACATACAACATTATCCCTACTAAACAAACTTTATAATTTTATGTCAAACCCACTACGCTTATGTAATTATCTAATGTATGGTCATGCAGTCATTTCTTACTATCTGTTAAATTTTGTAATTGTATGTCTAAACCACAATGCACATGTAATTTTATGTATAGTACTTTTAACAATAGTTCTGGAGCTTTTCTCCCCAGGCCTCCGCTGAAAATGGACAGCTATGTCCAGTTGGACCTCCCCAGTAAACAAATGTAAAATAAATAAATAAAATAAATTGTAGCTTTTTGTTTCACTGATGAACTCCAGTTGATTTCTTCTGTAGTATTTATTAGGCTGCTCCATTGAACAAAAGAAACTGCATCTTCTAAGGAATCAAAAATTTGTTTCCATCAGGTAAAAATAGTCTTAATTTTGCTGGACAAATCAGGTGTATTTTAATAATGGACTTCTTTAATCTCTTTAAAAGGGGAAGACTTACTTTTCTTTTTGACACTATCAAGGAGGAATAGTCATTGTCAAATCCAATAACAGTATCTGCTATTTTTATGGGTGATGCAGACCAAGCTGTTCTTATAATTAAGTTTCTGTCTTGGCTGGAGATAAATCTAACTATTATTGATCTTGGATTAGAATGTTTCTTTCTTGATGCTATTGTAGATAAAGATATCTGTGCCATCTCTATGACAAAAGGCAGGGCTTCAGGCAGGTTTAATAGTTTTGGAATTCAAAAAGTCAAAAAAATCACCATGTTGTCATCTTCTTGCTTCTCAGGAACACCATAGATCCGGATAGTGTTTCTTCTCTCCCTATTCTGTAAATCATCCTATTTTTTCAAGAATTTATTATTCTGTTTAAGAATAAATTCAGTGTTGCTTTCTCTTTCAGTCTGATATCAGTGCCATTAATTGAATCTTCCATAGCTGGATTTTGAATTTTTTGCTGTTTGACAACTTCATTAATTAGTTCAATCTGTTTTTTTTTTTCTGGTCTTTTTTTAATTGCATCCATTTTGGAATCAAGTTTATCCATTTTCATGGACAAATCCTGAATAACACTACGAATAGACTATTTCCTTCTTCACTGAGATATCTTGAGGTGCTGCTTTTAGAGTTACTCATTTTTCTTATAGTCACTTTTATCTGTAATTTTGACAGGAAAATAATTAGCAAATATACATATTTTTTCACCAAACAGCCCCAGATGGTTTTCTTTACTATGTTGCACTTTTTGAATATTATTTGTTTAAGAGGAGAGCAAAAGTCTTATGCTGCTACCTGCTTGCCATCTTGGCAATTTCCTCCCTTGACAGTCTTTTTGAGATTCTGATATGGAATAAAAGGTAAGCATCATACACACACACACACGCACACACACACACACACACACACACACACACACACACACAGACATATATATATATATATATATATATATATATATATATATATATATATATATATATATATATCCAGGCTTACAGAGCCAAACATAAAACCTGCTGGCACTGCAGAATCTGTTACACTGTAGTTTGTATCTGATGGCTTTTAGGTAGACCATAGTAGAGTGATTAATATTAGAAGGACATAACCACAATCACTTTCTCAGATGGTCTCCTTTTTTATTCAGAGTTCTATTCCAGTGCTGTGCTATTATTTCCTTAGTGTCTGTGGTGAGTCCACTTTACCCAAGTGCAGTAACTAAGTATTCTCAATCTTCACCACGGTCTCCAGTAACGGAGTGTCACAAAAAGCAGGGATAGAAATATATAATTTTCCCTAAGAGTTCACCGGGAATAGGTTCCCAAACCTGGAACTGGACTATATGCTTCACTCCAAGTCCCCAAATAAGCCTCCACAATAACTATTGCAGAGCACTGTGTCTTAGTTCTAGGTATCTGACGCACTCTCTCTTAAATGCCTTATATTCACACCTATGCACACTCTTGGGAAAGACTGACACAGATTTATCTGCTGTGTTTCTTTGCCCATATTGCAAGGTAATGGCTGCCACCAGTCAAATACCACAATACCCTTTAAAAGGGGTGTTCAGTTGGGTCTACGTTGTTTCATTGAATCTCATTTCACTGAATTTCATTTCAATCTGACAATTTTGCTGAAAACTCAAATTGCTGAAAACTCAAATTACTGAAAACTCATTTCACTGAATCGCATTTAGTATATATGGCACTGTGTAGAGTACTGTAAGGCAAGTACAATGTATATGCCCTTTTCTCAACTGTAGTACAATCTTGGAGTTAGTATATATAGTTGGGGGGTGGGGGTGTAACCCCCACTTAGTTTGTGTACATATTGTCTTCTGGAGAGAGTTGGTCATTGGTGTAACTATGTATGTCTATTGTTTAAAATGTATTGTTTTGAAGTTTTTGGTAAAATAGAGTATAAAACAAAAGGTGGGGGGCTATGCCCCCACACCCCTCAATGTCGTGGCCTGAGCCCCCTACACCCCCTAACTATACATACTAACTCCAGAATCATACTACAGTGGGTAAAACAGCAAAAACATTAGTTATTAAAAATATTAACTAAATAACCAGCCACAATGAGAGGTAGTAAAACATTTAATAATAAAAGGATTTAAAAATGTAAGCACTGAATAATGGAGTCCAATAAACATCAAAGTTTCACACACAGGAAATATGAAAATAATACTGTGGAATAGATCACACATTGATTCTAGAAAAAAAAACTCTAGCTGTTGTTCCCTGGCTATCTGAAGATTGGCTGTCCCTATCTAATCTAAATACTTTAGCAAGACAAGATTATGCTCTTACTTTTGCAAGGTGAGATGAGAAATTATGTTCATACTCCAGGCTGTTGTCTGTCCTTAGCGACTGGAACTACTACTCTGGAAACAACTGGATTATTTCTGTTGAACAGCTCTAGAAAATAACTACTGAACAATGACTGAATGAAAAACTGAATGACTAGTAACAGGAAGCTGCTATGAGAATTCTACTCTGTCGTATCAGACTTTGAAAGTAAACAAGCAGCTGCAGGGAAGATACTATTCTCCCAGGCCTGGCACACAGTGACATCACATCTAGGTCAGCTGACTCTGGCATAACCCGCATTCAGATTCTCTTTACAAATAACATGTACATTTGGTCAGGCAGGAGAACACTGTCTGATATTCAAACATCTTGCATTAATCAGAGTGATAATCAAAAAACAAACTTATTTACAAAATTATAGCTAGTCGTGGTGGCATACTGTATGTAATAAGGGATAATTTACAATGGTTTACAGTTATTTACAAAACTTCAGTCTGCCATGCTAGCACAGATAATATCTGATATCCTCTGAACATTTTTATTTTTCAACTTTAGTTTATTTTGGAGTACAAAACTGTCTTGCTTATATCTCTCTCTTGTCATTCCCCTGAGGTAATCCTTCCCTTTCCTGTGTGTATACTGTTCCTAATTTTGTCTCATAACATGAGTATATTTTCCCCATTTAATTAATGTTTTCTTTCCACTTCCCTTACTTTAAAAATTGTGACTGGCTTGTACAATATTTTTTATTAAACCAGAAAAATCTTTATTAAATAACTCTACTTCACCACAAACTGAGAACAGAACAGCTCACCACCACACAAGGAAAGAAGCCAGTGATTACCTTTATATTTTATTAAAATTATAGTCCAGTCCAGTAGTAGATCCACAATGTAGTCCCACAAAACAGGTAAAATAAGCACACACTGGATCCAACCTGTAGTAGATCCACAATGTAGTCCTACAAAACAGGTAAAATAAGCACACACTGGATCCAACGGTAAAATAAGCACACACTGGATCCAGTGTGTGCTTATTTTACCTGTTTTGTGGGACTACATTGTGATCTACTACTGGACTGGACTATCATTTTAATAAAATATAAATGTAATCACTGGCTTCTTTCCTTGTGTGGTGGTGAGCTAATCTTTATTAAATTATCACTTATGACATAAGCAATCATACATTTATATAAATGAAAACAAACAATATTGACATAATTTTAGTTGCAAACATACATAACTTAAAATTTATCCAGTCACTGTTAGTCAAACATTGCATAGCCGATTTAAATACTGCCTTCTTTTAAATCTCATCCTCATTCCTCATCTGCATGTATTATCCCTACAATTTCCATTTTTTTCTATGTAATTTGCTCCTAGCCTTTTCTATAGATCCCATTTCCAGTTGTTTTATTTCTGTTACTATGTTCACTACTTCTAGTACAGATATTTTAGACGTTGACTTCCCTTTCCTAATAACTGCTTTTTTGGCAGCCATCATAATTAGACTTAGCAGGTCTTACTTGTGTCTAGGCAATTCTAATTCTGTATCATAGCTCAAAAAAATAATTTCCTTAGTCATGCCAATTTGCTTATCCAGTGCTTCTGATAGAGTAGTCTACAGGGAATTTTTAAAGTCTGTCAACTCATTACACTCACAGAAAAATATGTTCCCAATTACTTTCTTCCTCATCATACCTCCAACATTGGCCATCTACCTGAGGAACAATTCTTTGGAGTCTACTTGGGGTATAAAAATACCTATGTAAACACTTCCAAGAAAATATCCTAAATCATCTAGACTTTGTTGCATATTTGGGAGACAGACATATGTACTCCTATTGTTTCTTTGTGAATTGCTTATCAAATTTCTCTTCCCAAACCTTTCTAACCTCCTCTGATTGATTCTTTTACTTATATTTTATATGATCTACTAATTATTCCTTTTTTAACAGTAACTTCTGTTTAGATAATGGTAAAATCCTCTACCAGTGCTGATCTTTCACTTGGAATCCCTTTATTTATTTCCCTTTACCTATGCTCTGATATCAGTCCTTGATAGGGAAGGCAAGCTGTAGCCTGTAGTCCAGATAAATTTTTGACCTCTTCCCATTCTATTACCTTTCCCTCTCTATTTACTCCTAATACCATGGTTCTTTTGATAATTTTCTCCAACAAATTCCAGCCTCTTCTTGTCTATTTTCTGTATCCCTAAGTTCAGTCATCCCTATCAGCAGAATCTTTCTCTCTTCCCTTGTTGGCTTAGTTGTTAGAATACTTTCCACTACTTTATCAGTGTAATATTCTGAATGGTTATTGTTATTCTCCTTAAGAATCTGCATCCAAAATCCTAGTCTCTCCTTGTATCTTGAGCTTCCCCCTGTTTTTCCATCATCCCTTTCTACTTTGAATTATAGGTTTCTGTTTGTGCTTTGCATAGGAGCCTTAACTGTGTAGCTCTGAAATACACCTTCAAATCAGGTAATCCCAAACCACCTTGTTCTATTGGAAGAATCTGCTTATTCCACTTGACTTTTGGCATCTTCCCCTACCAGATAAATTCCTTCAGCTCTTTATTTATTACTATCCACAACTTCTCATCTAGTTGATAAAAATATGCCTGACCTGTGTATAAAACTAAAGGGACTAAACACATTTTAACTGCTTGTATCTTGCTACCATATCCCTAAAACAGAGCTTCCAATTTCTCACTTTTTGTATTTTTAGTCTCTTCACACATATCCTTAGCTGCCATACCAGAAATCTTTTTAATCCATACTCCTAAGTACTTCATTTTATCATGTTCCCATAAATATGGATATTGCTGAACCAGCTTGTCTGTGGGTACATAATTTACAAATATTGCCTTTGTTTTAGCTTCATTAATTTTGTATCCTGAAAAGATCTGAAATTGTCTCAAAATGCTCCAGAACACTGACATGCCTTTTTCTGATTTTATCAGGTATAAAATAGTATCATCTGTAAATAGAGCCCTCTTTTCTTGACTACCATACCAATTATATCCTTGAATTTCTGCGTCTCTTGTTGTCTTTGCCAATGGTTCTAATTGTAATGCAAATAACAAAGGGGGAAGAGCACACACCCATGCTTGGTTCCTCTACTCTAATAGACATTACCAGAGAGGACCCTACACACTTTAAGTTTTACCTCCAATTCCTTATATATCAACTTTATATTTTTTCAAGAAATACAGATACTTCATTGTCCTGCTCATAATGTCCCAGGTTACTCTGTCAAATGCTTTCTTTGCAAGAAGACCCACTAGCAACAATGGTATTTTCATACATTCTGCTTCCCTCTGGATCATCACTGTTCTGTTAATGTTGTCAAATGGTTTGCATCCCCACCACAAAAACTGCATTGATCCATGTCTATCAATTTTGGAATTACCTTTGCCATTCTTTTAGCCATTATAGCCATAAACACTTTATAATCATGGTTTAGTATTGAAATGGGTCTGTATGAAGCTGGATTTGATGGATCTGTTTAGGTGTTACAGCCACAATTGCTGTCTTTTAGTATGTTGGTACTTGTCTTCATAAATTACTGTCAAACAAAACCTTCCAGATCTTTATCATTTTTTTCCTTTCTAGCTTCCAAACTTCCACAGGAATATAATATATTCCTGGAAACTTTCCTGTGGATTGGTTATACATTACCATTTTTATGTCATCTCCTCCTGTCCTGTTAGTAATTGAGCTTCATCTACTCTAACCTTGACATGCTTAATTTTTCTGTAAACATTTCCATTTGTACTTTTTTTTTATTTCCATATTTCTCAGCTTTATACAGACTTTCATAAAATGTTTTAAATATTTCTCGTACCTCTACAGGATATCTTGTTATCTTCCTTATTATAGCTTCCCTAAGCTTAGTGACAGCCCATTTTACTTTCTGTTGCTTGAGTCATTGTACTAAAAATTTTTCTGCTCTAGAGTTAGTATCAAAATCTGTTGCTTATCAGCATTCTTTCTAACCTCTTGCATATTATCAGTGTAATCCCTTATTTTCTCTTTAGCATTCTGCAATTGCTCCTGTTCTAGTTCTGTGAAATTCCCCATGTGCAGCAGTACTTTAACCTTTGTTAGTCCCTCTAAATAATTTTTATTTCTTAACCATATCTCTCTTTCATTTCCGCCCAATTTTTAGATTCCACTTTAATTTTATCCCACTCCCTAGCTATATTATCAGAAGAAATGTCTATCTTCTCTAATAATTTCCACTAACCATTCCTTAAATTCCTCTCTTTTTCAACAGATAGGTGGGAAAGTACCAGTGTCTCATTTTTACTTCATTACCCTGCATTTTTATTTTAGTTATTGTTGGTGCATGATCTGAAATATTTATTGGATGAGTATCAAAACTTTCAATTAAATACAGATGTTCCTGTGAAATATATGCTCTGTCTAGTCTAGACCAGTTTCTGTATCTTGGGGAATAGTATGTAAATTCACTCCAAACTCCTACTACTGAATTCATATCTTCCATGCCAAATATTTTCATAAATTTCTTCAAAGATCTACCCTCCTTTGTTATATTGTACTTTCTATGCCCCCTCCCACATACATCTTCACTGCTGCAAGTCAAATTCCAGCCCCAACCTATAAGTAATATTCCATGCTGAAAGCTGATTATTTCTCACAGAATTTTTATTGCTCCATTATAGCAGTTTTAGGTGGAATATAAAAACATGTCAGTCTAATCAACTTCCCTTGCCAGTTGCCCCTTAGTACTACAAATATACTATTATTGTCTTTTTTATCCTCTTCTATCACTATTAGTGCTTCTTTTGCAATTAATATAGGTGGTACTCTTGTCCTTTGTCACAGGTAATCCACTGAGTAATCATCCTGCAAACCTTTCTTTGTCAAATTTGCATGTATGTTTCTTTCCAAATGTGTCTTATGTAGCACAGCTATTTGCATATTACGTTTTTAAATATAGTTCACTACTCTTTCTTTTTTGTATATATCTTTGAGACCATTTACATTTAAAGAAAATATAGAACATGTCATTAAGTTAAAATGTTGTTATTCTCACCTTTTATGTGCAACAGTTTTTTTTAAGTGTCTAGCTCCAGCATTTATGTTACATGCATACACTAATGATTGGCAGGTTTATCTTTTTTTGGCAGGCTGATCTTTTATACAATTATTTCTTGTCATATCCATTTGAACCTATGTCACATCTTACAAAACATTATGTTTTATTGAAAGCCCTCAAAAATAAAACATACCCAATACACCCGTAAAACCTATTAACTTAATACTAAAAAAGAAAACTATGTACATCTTCAAATATTGAAGTTTTACCCTCCTAATAGGAACAATTGTCCCAAACTGACAGCCACAATCATAGACTTGGGTTAACCTGAAAGGAATGTTATGCATGCTAAAACACATGGTACAGCCTGTGCTTCTACTAAGTGCTGTTTGGTTTTGTCTTATTGTTATTACTCTCCCAGATTGGGAAAACACTTGAATGCTTTCAGAAAACATTATCTCCTAGCCATTGAAAGGAATAAGTATATGGCTTTATTGCTTTTTATAAGATTGTCTCCATGGAGTCAATGAAACCAGATACAGAGTAGTTTCTACAAGTACTCATTTATTTGCTTGACAGTGTTCTTTTATATTTATTTGCTTTCTCTTAAAACCTGTTACCAGATAAAGTCAAGGGCCTTAAACCAGTCATTGCCCTATACAATAGTAAAAAAGCACATCAATTTTTCTTGTATCCTGCTGTTTTGACCAAATTTTTCTTCTTTTTGTGTTGCAATTCCTACATTTTTAAAACTGAACAATGATAAAGAAAGAAAGGGAAAACAGCATCAAATTTTTACTTTAGTATCCCTATTGGACTCAAAAATAGCTGAGAAAACTTTAATTTATAATATGCAGATTCCAGTGGATATAAAAAGTGCACACACTCCTGCTAAAATGCCTGTTTTTTGTGATATAAAAAATGAGACCACAATAAATCATTTCAAAATGTTTCCCACAGATAATGTGACTTATAACCTGTACAATTCAACTGAAAAACAAATCTGTTAAGAGAAAAATATAAAAAATAAAAAGTACCAAATGCTAGTTGCATAAGTATGCACACCGTTAAACTAATACTTTGTTGTGTGCACACCCTTAAACTAATACTTTGTTGAAGCACCTTTTGATTTAATTACAACATTCAGTCTTCATACCTGCCATCAATTAAAGAGACTCTGATTAACCACAAATAAAGTTCAGCTGTCCTAGTAGGATTTTTCTGATATTTACTCAGTTGCCTGCTACAGCAAAAGCCATGGTTCGCAGAAAGTTTACAAAGCATCAAAGGGATCTCATTGTTGAAAAGTATCAGTCAGGAGAAGGGTACAAAAAATTTCTACAGCATTGGATATACCATGAAACACAGTGAAGGCAGTCATCAAAAAGTGGAGAAAATATGGGACAACAGTGACATTACAAGGAACTGGACCTCCCTCCAAAATTGTGGAAAAGACAAGACAAAAACTAGTCAGAGAGGCTGCCAAGAGACCTACAGCAACACTGAAGGAGCTGTAGGAATTACTGACAAGTACTGGTTGTGTATTACATATGACAACAATCTCCCATATTCTCCATATGTCTGGACTATGGGGTAGGGTTGCAAAATGGAAGCCTTTTCTTACACAGAAAAACATCCAGGCTGAGCTAAAATTTGCAAAACAATACATCAAGTCTCCCAAAAGCATGTGGGAAAATGTGTTATGATCTGATCAGACCAATGTTGAAGTTTTTGGCCACAGTTCCAAAAGGTATGTTTGGCGCAAAAACAATACTTTGCATCACCAAAAGAACACCATCCCCATGGTGAAGCATGGTGGTGGCAGTATAATGCTTTGGGGTTACTTTTCTTCATCTGGAACTGGGGCTTTCGTCAAGGTGGAGGGAATTATGAACAGTTCCAAATACCAGTCACTTTTGACCCAAAACCTTCAGGCATATGCTAGAAAGCTGAAGATGAAGAAGAATTTTACCTTTCAACACGACAATGGCTTTCAAGCATACATCCAAATCAACAAAAGAATGACTTCACCAGAAAAAAAAATAAAGTTTTGGAATGGCCCAGACCTAAATCCAATAGAAAATCTATGGGGTGACCTGAAAAGGGCTGTGCATAAGAGATGCCTTCGCAATCTGACATATATGGAGCGCTTTTGCAAGAAACAGTGGGCAAATATTGCGGTCAAGATTTACCATGCTGATAGACTCATACCCAAGAAGACTGAATGCTGTAATTAAATCCAAAGGTGCTTCAACAAAGTATTAGTTTAAGGGTGTGCACACACAACAAAGTAGTAGTTTAAGGGTCTGCATGCTTATGCAACAAGCATATTGTACATTTTTTTTTTACATTTTTTCCCCTAACAGATTTGTTTGTTTTTCAATTGAATTGTACAGGTTATAGGTCACATTAAAGGTGGGAAAAGTTTTGAAATTATTTATTGTGGTCTCATTTTTTTATATCACAAAAACCTGGCATTTTAACAGGGGTGTGTACACTTTTATATCCACTGTATATCATGCATTATAAAAACACTACTATTAAGAACAAAATTGTGTTTTACTTGCATTTAACTCTTTCCTTCCTCTCCCCCCATAAATGTTCTTCCAAAGATTAATGGCATGAAGTAGGGCATTTGTTAGTCCCCTGCAGGTTTTACAAAGTCAAAAAAGTTGAGTAGTTCCAGGTTTTCTTGTTCTGCCAAATATAAGTAAATGCTCTGTAGCTTCACATTTATTTGCCAGTTTCTGAGTTGCTAGGTTTATTCCTGATTGATCTCACAAATCCAGTCTCTGCTTCATTGCTGGTGTACTCTCAGTTCTTGTAGTCAACTCTTTTGCTTTTTTTTTAACATGTCAAGCATTTTCCATTGAAACATTGAAAAGATTTTTCTTGCACAGTCTCTCTCTTATCTTTATTACCAGAAAACATGAAGCAGAATCTCCTTTTGTTTCATAACCCAGTTTTTGTTGAACGCACTTTTGTGTTTCTTGTTTTTTTCCTTAGCATATTTCTTGTTTCTTATCCTTAGCATACTCTGCATCAAAGCATGATTTTGTCCCTACAGGAAAGAATATTCTGAAAATAGTGGGGTACAGCAGTTTGAATCTCATGCCTGCTTTTCGACATTCCCTGAGTAGTGGAATAAATTTACTTTGTTCTTACTTTGGTGTACAGTGAGTAATCATTTTCCACAAACACTCATTTTAGTACTCTGTGTTTCTGCCTCAGTTTTGTCAGAATCATCAACTTTTGCCAGCAAGGTTGCATCTTTACTATTAAAAGTCTAAATTGCTTTCTATGGCCAGGTTTGGAGAATACACATGATGTGCCCTTTCAGTTAACAACTCCTGTTGTGGAATACCAGTCCAGTTGCTTATTTGTACTTTCATAAATTGAATACAGTCTGTTCCTTCCAGCTTCTCTGGTACAGCAGAAAATATCAGATTTTCTCTTCATGCTCTGTACTCCAGTTCCTTTATTTTTTAACACCTTTATTGAGTTATCACTTGTGACATACCCACATTTACATATTTATAAAAAAGTAATCAAACTGTATTAATAAGTTAGAATTAAACATTATGCTTCACATATACTACTATATATCATGTAACCTAAGCAACATTACATAAATTAGTCACTTCCTGCTCCTTTTTTAAACAAGAAGCATCTTTATTAAACCATCACTTACCCTTCTTGAGCTGTCTCCTATTCAGCCAGCCTTTTCTTCATTTCGACCTGTGATTTTTTTCTTTCAGTTTTATCACCTCATCTGAATATCTCTTTAAAGTTGCAGTGGTAGATTCCGAACACATTTAAAAATGCACATATTAAACTGTGAGCACTGACCTGGAGAATACAACTAAAGTTCATGCAGACATCAAAGGCATACGAGGAATTCATAATACAAGTCATTACCTTTAGCCCACAGTGCTAACTCTTACTTATCATCCTTGCACTGAATACCCCCCCCCAAAGCTTACCCACACCATCAGAAAGATTCCTTTCATGTATTTTCACAGCTTGCTTTAAGCTGAGCACTAAGCTTGTCCAAGAATGAACTGAAACGATGATTAAGCTGGGGTCCAAGGGCTAATATGCCCATGGGAGCTAGGGATTCTAGATATGCTGGGGTACATTTCAGATGTTTTTCCAACCTTTGGACAAATATTGATGTGAACCAAAATCTTAACTAAGGAAAAAAATCAGTCTTGTTTGCTTTCAAGGATGAAATAAGTTGTGGCCAAGGTTGAATGTTCAAAGGTGAAAAATAATATTTCCCAATAAACTGAGAAGACAAATGCTTACAAAAATACATAAAGCATATCTGCAAAAAGTGGCTGCCCTCTCCCATTCAAAAAAATAAGAGTCACTTCCTGTCCTCCTCAATCCTTTTTTAAAATGTTATTCTGCATGTATTGTTCCATGTCATTTGTTCCTACCCTTTTCTAAAGCTTCCATTTCTAGTTGTTTTATCTGTGTCACTGTATTCACTACTTCTAACACAGCTGGCTTAGGCTTTGAATTTTCATCTTCTAGTAAATGCTTTTTTGGCAGTGACCAGAATTAAATTCAGCAATGCCTTGCTATATCTATGCAATTCTGATTCTGTATCATAGATCAAAAAAACCTTTCCTTAGTTACACCAATTTGCTCACCCAGTATTTCTGACAGAGTATTCTACAGAGAATTTTTTAAGTCTAAATAACCAATGCAGAAACAGCAGTAGCAGCCCTCAATGAAATGAAACTAATAACCAGAAAAACAAAACACCACAAGGGCTCATGCCCAAGGACAGATCAGAAGAATAATATCCAAAAGATCCCAAAAGGACAGATCCGAAGAATAATATCCAAAAGATCCCAAGGACAGATCCAAATTATAATATCTAAAAGATCCAAGGACATTATCCGAAGAATAAGATCCATAAGATCTCAAGGACAAATCCAAATTATAATATCTAAAAGATCCCAAGGACATATCCGAAGAATAATATCCATAAGATCTCAAGGACAAATCCAAATTATAATATCTAAAAGATCCCAAGGACATATCCGAAGAATAATATCCAAAAGATCCCAAGGACAGATCCAAATTATAATATCTAAAAGATCCCAAGGACATATCCAAAGAATAATATCCATAAGACCCCAAGGACAGACCCAAAGAATAATATCCAAAAGACCAAAGATTATTTTATTGACTAATAAAATTATTTTCTGGAAAAGTTTGTTTTATTGACTGTCTTTTGGATTTTATTCTTCGGATCTTTCCTTGGGCACAAGTCCTTGTGGTGTTTTTTTTTTTTTTTTTTGGTTATTCATTTTTAAAGTCTGACAACTCATTACAGTCTGAAAAAATTATGTTCTCAATTACCTTTTTTTCATGTCTGTTCTTGGGTGACTAGATCCACTTTGTCAGGGAACTTATGGTAATTGTCCCTGGCCAGTTCCAAAAAAAAAAGGATAAACACTTTTGCATGGGCCAGAAGGGAGTCACCACAATGATTTTGGGGAATTCATTTTGAATCTTCATAATTTCCTTAAATACCAGAAAGGGTAGAAAAGCATCCAGGAGTATTCTTGTCCGAGGAAAGGAAAAAGCATCCGTCTTCCAAGCCTTCTTGCATGAGGTCTTAGGGCAGCTTGATTGTTCCCTGGGAAGGCAAAAAGGTCTACTTGAGAAACTTCCCACAGATGGACCAGGTCTTGGAAGACCCAGATGTAGTTTCTGTTCAAGAAGGTCTGCCTTTGTCCTGTCCCACTTGTCTGCCACACAAATTGCTATGACAGAATATAGGATGTAGAGTTTGATTCTCCTGTAAAGCTATATCCCATGATCGCATGTCTAGTCTGCAAAGGGGGTAAGACCTGGTTCTCCCTTGCTTTTTTATGCACCGCATCACTGTGGTATTGTCCGTAACAACCTGAAGTGGTCCTGGAGATCAAAGGTGATTTAGAGAATTGAGGGCCTTCATAAGGGTAGAGTTCTCCTTTACATTTATGTGTGTGTGTCTGTGTTTATTGTCCCAGATACATTACACTTTTATCCCCCTAGCATAGCAAAATGCAATGTAACTGTGGTGACTGACGGTTTTGGAGCAGGAGGGGAGAGGGAGAGACCTGGATTCAGGGTACTTGATGTCTCCACCAAGTAATTTCTCTTCTCACACATCCCAGAACTGGAATCTGAAAAAATAGCTGGTATTGGTTCTGGGACTGAAGAGACTTCAGATACCATTGTATCTTTTTCATGTGGAGTCTTGCCAGTGGTAGCTGGTAGCATGGAGCCATCTTTAAATTTCTAGTCTTCCACTAGGGCACAAGTGCTCTTCAGCAATTACATTCTGCTTGCCAGTAAGCCATTAGACCTCAGGAATTTGTTTAAAGTGGTCAGATTTGTAAAGTACTACTTACTTTTTTCTCTTGTCTTGGTTGGCTCTGCCTCGCTCCATTTGCCCTCGCTAACGCTCAGGCTCTCTCCACTCCCCTGCCCTGCCTCCTATTACCTCCCGCCCCCACCACCTCTACATTTATAGTAATCACAGCCACACCCACAGCTCACCCTCACATCACCTCCACCAATCACAGCTCCTCAAGTCATATCACATTATACCACACCAAATTGCTCCACACAAAATACTCCCAATCACTCTCATTCCCACTAGGCATTTTTTACATCACCCACTCTGCTTCCCCTTCCACATATAGTGTAACCCTATAATTCGTATTCAGACCCCCCACCTAGAAACAACTTAAACTTTATAACCATAACTATCACACAATTAAGTCTAGTCTGTCTTCTCATAATTCTTTACAACACCACAAGTTATCACTCTAGCAATGTCCCTAAACTTAGTCGCACAATACTATATTATGCACTCTCGTATACAGACACCACACATTATAATAACATCTACCCACAGTTATTCAAGAACTACATAACGGACCAATTCAGAACTAAACACATATGCTCTCATTCCTACTCCAAAAAACACAATACTTTCTCACACTCCTCATCAAACTCCAACATCTGTATAACCATTTTAACTCCAGGCTCACCATAAGTGGGGATATCCACCCCAACCCAGGCCCAAGTCCATCCTGTCCAACACAAACTGCTCCAACACAAATGTCAGAACATAACACCCCCCCTTTCTTCATCCCTGGGTAAATCAACAACAGCAGCAAAACCAACCATCATTTAATGCTAAATATTAATATTTGAAGTATCAAAAATAAAATACCTGAACTCCAGGCCACAATAGCACACTACCCCCCAGACATAGTTGCTTTAACAGAAAGTTCTCCCTACCGGCTACAATATCATTAGACAAGACAGACCACTTTATAAAGGGGGTGGAACTGCCTTACTGTACAAGTCCAACTTAACTGTCTATCAATTACCAAACTCCTACCCCTCCCCCGATAATTGGGACATACTTATCTCACAACTTCAACTTCACCCTAAAAAGGTCATCACCACAATTGTGATCTATATTCCACCTGGTAATATACCTGCTAGCCTTGAAGACTTCTTATCCTGGTGTTCTTCCACATACTCGCAAGAAACCCTTATCTGGGGGACTTCAACCTAGATTGGTTCACCTGTATATCAGAACCACCAAGTAATCTAATAAATCTCCATGGCTACCAACAGCTAGTCCAAATTTCAACTAGATGTGATAAAAAATCTAAAAGGGAATCCATCCTTGACTGGGTCCTAACTAACAACCCCACATTGTACCCTCACACAGGCAGTCTCCCAGACACCTTAAGTGACCACAAAATAATATACTTTATACGTAGTAGAGCAAGCATATGCAAAACCACTAACTATATATCCACTAGAAACACAAAAAAATTCTCTCCTGAGGTCCTCAACACTGAATTCTGTAACTGCGACTGGACCCCCCTAAAAACCCTCCCACTTGACCAGGCTGTAGCATATTTCAACAAGACATTTCTACAACACCTAGACACTGTTGCACCATTGCGCAAAATCAAGGTTCGAACCTCTACAAACCCCTGGCTCAGTAAAGAAACCAAACAAATCCTCAAGTTCAGAGACACTGCCTAGCTTGACTATCAAAAAAACAAAGAAACACAAAGCCTAACTAAGTACCAAGAACTGCGCAACTGTGCAAAAAAATGCATTAGGCTGGACAAAAAATCCTACTACACAACATTACAAACTAAATACCAACACAACCCGCAAAAAGTTTAGAAAAATGTAAACCAGCTACTAAAATCCACCCAGAAAGCTACCCCCAAACCAACCACCCCTGACACTAAAGTTCCCATCGAAACACACTTCATCTCCCACTTTGTGAATTCAATTCTATCCTTAGTATCACAAGACAGTTCCTTCCTCACTATCCCCCCCAACACAAATAACACTAATACAAGCTTTACCCTCAAAACATTTTCCACCACTTCAATCAAAAGCATGCTCTCCAAACTAAAAACCTCATCAACAGCAGCCGACCTACTCCCCAGCTATTTCTTGAAACTCACAGCAGATGCTATTGCTATCCCAGTCTCCACTCTCATAAACAGATCAATTGTTGAAAACTATGTGCCCAAACTCTGGAAAATATCCTATGTTACACCCATACATAAAGGCGGGACCGCCACTGAACTTAATAACTACAGACCCATTGCTTTACTCTCACACCTGGCCAGAATCCTAGAAAAATGCATCCATACCCAGATGCTAAACTATCTCCTAGACAGCAGCATCCTGTCACCTATTCAGCATGGTTTCAGATCTGCCCATAGTACCACTACAGCCCTCCTCTGCTTTACAGAAACAGTAAACCGTCTCA
This sequence comes from Protopterus annectens, assembly GCF_019279795.1. Lineage (NCBI taxonomy): Eukaryota > Metazoa > Chordata > Ceratodontiformes > Protopteridae > Protopterus > Protopterus annectens. The sequence goes on along the minus strand of NC_056751.1, from coordinate 815,502,332 downwards.
AAAATGAAGGCCTACAAGTGTCAACTCTTTTTTTGGATATGTCCAAAGCATTTGACACAGTCTCACACCAAATCATGCTAAACAAACTAAACCAATATCATCTTTCAAATTCCACTCTTACCTGGTTCCAAAGCTACTTAACTGACAGGTACCAAGCTGTGAAATGGGAAAATTCTCTCTCTCCTCAGCTGCCCATAACTATAGGAGTCCCACAGGGTTCTATCTTAGGACCACTACTATTCAGTCTTCACAAATGACCTCCATATCTCCACAGAGCATGCATCTATAATTCAGTATGCATATGACACTACCTTAATCTGTGCTGCACAAAACATTCCCACCCTTCTGCAAACAACTCAACTAGCATTCTCTAATGTTGAAAACTACCTTACCAAAGCCCAACTTATTCTCAATCCAAAGAAAACTCAGCTTATGATTATAACTAGTTCTAACAAAAACACTAACAGTCAATTCACTTTATACTCCACAAATGCTACTCCAATTGCTCCAGTGGCACAGGCTAAGCTATTGGGAATAACCATAGACTCCCACCTAAAATTTGATAGTAATCTCAACTTAACTATTAAAAAAGTACATGCCAAACTGGGGTCACTCTACCATATCAAACCATTTCTTACCAACAACACAAGATCAGCCATTGCTCGCTCCCAACTTCTATCCTCCGTACTCTATGCATCTCCCATTCTGACTAATCTCAACAAAATTGAAATAAGCAAAATGGAAACCTGCTATAACAGAATTGCCCACTTTGCTGCAAATTGCTCATATAGAACTCATCACTGTACTGCTTTGAGACAGCTCCACTGGCTTGAACTGCCCAACCTCCTAACCTACAATCAGCTCTGCCTCTGTCATTCTATCTATTACCTCCCCAATAAGTGTCCTGCCCTCAAAAACGTAGTACATCATCACTCAGCCAAAAGGCCTCATAGATCATCAAGCAAACTACTACTAGAAGTCACCAACAGCTACAATAGCTTTGGAGATGCACTATATAGTAGTTCAGTGGCTAAAAATGGAACTCTGTCCCTACTAGCATTCAAAACACATCATCCAAAGCCTCCTTTAAAGAGCTCATCAGGCAACATCTCAAGCAAAGTTGGCAGTGCCATGATTGCTCCCCAGGCTAGTGAAAGCGGATAACATATACATACTAAATCTAGAGCACTTGATAATAGTTTTCAATCTTACTCACAAACACTGGCTAATCTACAATGTATGTACTGTACCTGTGTACTATGTATGTATTCTACCTATGTTCCAAATTTCAGCTGTACACCACAAATCTATTAATTACCTTTATTTTTAAAATTAATATTTTTTTGTTTGTTCTCTCCACTGTAACTCTATATGTGCCGCATACCACTGTAAAAACATGTCTCTTGTAATTTGTGTGTATACTGATCATGTCTAAATAACTAAATGTGTCTGTAATTTTTCTTTGTGGAGCTTTTCTCCCCGGGCCTCTGCTGAAAAAGGGCCTTTTCAACTCAGTCAGACACCCCCAGTTAACAAATGTAAAATAAAAAAATAAAATAAAAATAAATAAAAATCACAGATGGCATTAGACTAAGAATCCTGAGGTATTCCCTCCCTTGCCCATTAAGGGGACCCCAACAGTCGCAGAAGACATTGCTAACTCCCAGTCCATACTGGCTGTATGTATAACACCAGAGGGAAAACAATGGAATAGATCTAAATGTAGATATTTTTTTTTTCCTGTGGTGGAAAAAGCTCTTTGTACTGAGGTTTTCATGGAATCCCAGGCTACTTATGAGATCTCTCACCAAGGAGAGACATTCCTGACATTTTGACAAAGAGTCTGCATAGATAAGCAAGGCATCTAAATATGGAAAAATGTGGATACCATGTGCTGTAACTGGAGCTTTGGGAACACTCTTGGGGCAATGGATAACCCAAAGGCTAAGGCATAGAACGGATAATGTGAGCCAGATACATAAAACCGTAAGAAACATCTGAAGCCTTAATGGATAGGAATGTGATCATAAGCCATCTTTTAAATCTAAGGTTACCAAAACTCTCAAATGGGGAATAAGAGGTACGATATTGTGTTGTGAAAGGATCTTGAACTTGACACTATCACAAACTGGTTTAAGAAAAAGGTCCATTACTCATCTCCAGGCATTTTCTTTTTTTTTTTTTTTTTTTTTTTTGCATCAGAAACATTCATGAATGAAAACCTTTTCCCCACTGGGAAAAAGGAACTATTTTATCCCTCCCCCCGATAAAGTATGTGCTGCAGGACAGGAAGGAACAGTGTGGTTTGTTCTGGGGATGTGGAATAGTTCCATGTAAAGGAGTTCTCTTCCCACTGAGTTAGTCTCATAAGCCATTTGTCTGAAACAACCTGTTGCAAAGAGAGAAATGAAGAATCTGACTTTCTGTTAGAGATAAGAGACTGCAATGGTTGGAGGTGGGACAAGCCCTCTTTACATACTCATTCTGACTTTTTTGACCATCCTTTTGTTCTGGGGGATTTTTGTTTTCTTTTTGGGGGACCTCCCCACTATTGTTTTTAAGGTCTCCTTACCAGCATATTTCTGAGACTGTTTTGTTTTGTTTCTTGCTGCAGTTAGACAAGGGAGTAAAATAACCTTTGGAAAATTTAGAGAGGGAGGGATAAGAAAATCTGAGAGATTCCCTGTATATCAGCTTAATGCTATCATTACATTTTTGATAACCTTTGCAGCAGTGGGACCAATATCTTTATCCAAAGGTGAATTTAAAAGCTCATTTTTACATCTTCTAGGAGATTCTGAGAATGAAGCCAGGCAAACCTCCTCAACACATTACTAGTGGCAACCTCACTGGATGTAGTATGTACAGTTATAAACACCCATTAAATGACTAGTGACTTGAAAAGTAAAAGAAACCAAAGCACACAAAGCAGATTTGACCTCACAAGGAGGAACTGCAGATAAAACATTCTTCATATTTTTGCAATTAGTCACAATAAACTTTAACATATGAGCCTGACAGCTCAAAATTATAAAAACTAAAGTTGTAGAAGAAACTTTTCCCCAAACTTAAAAAATTGTTTTATCATCCTTACCAAAAAGGGAAGGGCTAGAGTTAAAAATGCTTGGCAGCACCTGGATTAACTATAACTGAAGGATCATGTTTGGGAAGAGTGTATAAAACTTAAAAGACTGAGGAACTTCATACATCCTATTTGCCTTTTTTATGGACAGCAGGCTGAGTATCGGGAAAAAGGAAATGACATGCACCTTTTCCAGAGCTGACAGAAATGGGGAAATAGGTAAAGGTTCTGGAAATTCCTTCTGTAACAGCTGAAAGTATTTTCTGGGGAACTGAGAAGCCTCAGTGTTCTTCCACTTAATACACTTGCACATTCTGGAAATAGTCTCAGAGAAAGAGAATCATTGATGGAGAGATTCAGGGGACGTTCTCCACGGAGTCTGAATCAGAATTCTGAGGAGAAAAAAAACTATGTGTGTTCCATCACATTCTTCTCTGGATTTAATTTCTTAAATCTCTGAAAAGAGTAGTCACTTTTACCAGAAACCACCTGACAAGTAAGGTCAAGAAGCCCGTACAAGACCATTAGCCGCACTTAATAAACTACTCCTGTTCAGCGAAACTGGAGCAGGAGAAGCTGTAAGCTTAGTTTTCTGTTTCTTCTTGACGGGGAAATTAAGTCAAACACAAATGCTTAATGGCTGGAGTAGCTTCTTCATGGATGAGCACAACATTCTGGTTAAGCAGGGGCACTTTCCCTGCCCCTTCTTGCAACACCAGCAAAAGTGGTTCTCCCTTGCCCATTAAGGGGAGCACAATAGCTACAGAGGACATCACTAACTCCCCTAGTCCATAGTGGCTGTATTTGCCACACAGAGAGATCTACTGGAAAAAGGATAGTGGTCTGAGGAACCAGATTGGCCACAGTAGTCTTTCTCACTTGCATCTGAGACAAATTACCAGCCTGCTGTGGTGGCAAAAACCATTATTGAATTATCACTTAAGACATGGGAAAAAATACATTTATATAAAAGAAAACAAACTGTGTGAGCAACTTCTACTAGCTAAGAATTATGAGTAATGATCTTTATTTATACCAAAATATTTACCGACAATTACTCAGATAAAAACATGTTGCATGAGCAGCACTAAACACTCCAAAATATTGTTTTTGTGGTCAAAACCACCACACTTTTCATGCACTAGTATATTATAATCACTTGAAGCTGCTGCTTCACAATAAAAAATAGATGGTTTCCTGATAGGATGAATTTGCACAGAAATGCCTTCTGCTATAATAAAACAGTGAAATTTGCCACCATTGTCCCTCATAGGAGCCACCATTGTCATAGCTTAAAGTAATTAAACTGGCTTAAAATGCACAACTACCTAACATGTTCACAACTAATGACAGCACACAAACTCATTCATCATCCAGTAAAATGTCCTGCACTAGAAAACGTATTACTGCCCTACTGTCCAGCAAGAGACCTCTATTATAGAAACAAATTCTTATTACTTACAAATAAATCAAATAATTTTGCAGGAGACTTGCTGTAGTCCCAATACATTCTTAAACTATGGAGTAGTCTTCCCACATAAAAATTCTCCGACAAACTCAGTAGTTTTAAATCACTGTGTAAACAATGTCTTAACCAGCCCCAGTCTTGCAAATGCTCATCACAAGTTAAGATTTTGTGCTCACTGTACAATACTCTCCAAATACATACCCTCAACCTCTCACTGAAATTACAAAGCAATTTTTATACATAACTGTTGCCTGTACAATCCACTAAGTTGCACGTGGACTTTCTCTTCAGTAATTCCACCTCTGTAAAGTCTTAGAATGTATAAATGTAACTATCGTTTGTCCATAAATGTAAATGGAAACATAACTACTCTGTGTTTAACTGGAACCTAGTAGAATACAATGTAAGCAAATGGAGCTTTTCTTCCCAGACCTCCAATGAAAATGGGTATTACCCAGTCTGGTGTTCCCAGTAAACAAAGACAAATATAATAAAGTAAGAACTGCATCTGTTGAGTAATATTTGCTAAATTTTACATTGCTAGCTTTTTTTAACTGAAAAAAAGGAACATTGCAATAAAATGAATAATTATTTTCCCTGCATAGCTGTGAATACCTCTCAACCTCTTAGTGTAAGAAATCTGGTTAAAGTCTAAAGTAATGGTGGGACAAAGGACAAACAGTAGGGATGAATTTTAAATATTGCTCCCATAAACATAAAAGATGCTGGAATAGCAGGATTTCTGGTAGCATGCATTTTTCAAAGGAAATTAAATCTGAAACTCATTTATGGATTTCAATCCTCATTGATTTGCCAGAAAACTACAAGTTTTTAAGGAGAACAGACCAAAAATATGAGGCAAAAATCTGGACATTCTGCAAAAGTCTGTGCAGCTGAGAGGTATGCATGTTTAAAGTTTACAAAAGTAATGTTCTCTAGAGCAACATCTTGCTTCAGTGGATCCCCACACTAGCCTTGCATGGTACTTAACCCTCTACACACTCATGCATGCCCACACCTACTTCTACATACTTGCATACAGGCACTCGTTCACACTCACATATACACATGCAGTTGTGCACAGTCATATACACATAATCATACACTCACCTATGTGCACTAGTGCAGATTCATGCACTCACATATACACATGCACACTCACATACATGCACTCATACAAACTTACACATGCAGTCACGTACACACACTTGCACACACTGCCATATATGCACTCGTGGCATACCTCTCAACCTCTTAGAGCAATAAATCTGGTCAAAGCCTAAAATGATGGGGGGACAACTAGGGGTAGATTTTAAATATTGCTCTTACAAACTTAGAAAGTTGATAGAATGACAGGTTTTGCATTAACATGAATTTTCTGAAGGATGTGGAGTTTTAAACTCAAATGTCTGTCATTATTTAATGACTTCAATCCTCAGCTATTTGATAGAAAAGTACAGATTTTAGGAGGAACACACCATAATGACTTCAGTCCTCATCTATTTATTTTATTTTTATTTTATTTTACATTTGTTAACCGGGGGTGTCTGACTGAGCCGAAGAGTACAGATTTTAGGAGGAACACACCAAAAATATGAGGTAAAAATCTGGATATTCTTTAAAAATCTGTACAGATGTGAGATATGTGAACACTCACAACCAGACACACACACACACACACACATGCAGGAACACACGCACTTTGTTTTTCTGATGTCTGTTTTCACTGTTCTGTGGCACAGCTTTGTTTATTTAAAAAAATTTGAGCAAGGACTTGGGTACACAGTTTGACTTTTTGCCCTCCGGTGCCCTTGTAAGCAGTACAGTTAGAGAAGAATGTGACTGCACCTGGATAGTAAGAATTCAGACTAAAATTAAAAAAGTGCTTTTAAATTAAAGTTCTTCCTTCAGTTCACCTCTCCTTTTCCATTACCCCACCAACAGCAGCAGCGAGAGCCATAAAAGCAGTTTGAATTCAAGTGCAATATACTACCACAGATTTTACTGCAGTCTGTAACTTCCAACCCAGATATGGAAGAGTGGCTCCTGAATGCAACTGGACTGTCGAGATCAGCTGACTAGGAACCAGTCATAACAGTCTAGTTGCATTTTAGGAATCAGACATTGCCAAGCTGAATAAAATCTGTTACGTGTTTGGTTAAAGGGGAAATGTAGCAACAAAAAAAA